>NC_080486.1:9595000-9910000 GCF_030265055.1 Doryrhamphus excisus | reverse complement strand
GGGCCAACACTTTTCACAACCCTGTAGGTCCCAACAGTCCGCAAAAATCCCCCCCATCTTGTTTGGTGTCTAAGAATAGATGTGAATCACACATGTTTTGATAACTGGGTGAATCACTTCCTGGTTTCGCAACAACTTGCTTGTGGTTGGTTGGTAGGCCTGTATTTTGGTGTATTTTTCTGTATTGATACTGTGAATGCATCATAACGTTCTATGCACCTTCTGCCTTGAGCCATTTGGCATTTAAAGAGGTTCCATATTTATACATAAGTTCCATATTTTTGGTCTCCTTTGACTCTTTTTTTGTTGTTGTTGTTTGCCTTTGCAAGATGTGGATTGCTATTAATAGCATGATGGACTCTCTGGATGTCCTAACCGCCGCCGTCTTTCAGGTCTCACGAGCTGCGATCGAAGGTGCTCTCCCTCCAGCTGCTGCTCTCCATCCTCCAGAACGCCGGGCCCATCTTCAAGACCAACGAGATGTTCATCAACGCCATCAAGCAGTACCTGTGCGTGGCGCTGTCCAAGAACGGCGTCTCCTCCGTGCCCGAGGTCTTCGAGCTCTCGCTTTCCATTTTCCTCACGTTGCTGTCGCACTTCAAGACGCACCTCAAGATGCAAATCGAGGTATGAAAGAGGAATAAATAAAAGGGCGCGCTTGTCTGAAAGATGGTATTTTTAGGCATGCAGCTCTTTCTGAGGGTGTTTACTATAACCGCAAGATTATGTGGATTTAGGCAAAACTTGATGAGCTGGTTGGTACAGTGGTGGTGGATATAACTCTACATATGTTATCTTACATATACAGTATTCTTGGGTAGGTTCGATGCTCTGTAATGAAAGACAATAGCTAATAGCTATAGTGACAGCGCTACTTGTATTTAAACGTCATTCGATCATAGATATCTCTGGTTTATTGTCCGGTCTGAGCCTCTTTTACGATCTGTTTTATCTGCTGGATGGAAAAAAAGGGAGCAGGGAATAATGATTTTGAAGATCATGTGACCAGCTGATTGCTTCTGTTGATGTGCTGCAGGTTTTCTTCAAAGAGATTTTCCTCTACATTCTGGAGACCTCCACGAGCTCCTACGACCACAAATGGATGGTCATACAGACCCTGACTAGAATATGCGCAGGTCTGTATTATTAGTAGTAGAAATTATATTTTTATGGATATTATTTGTCATATTTTTTCAATTAATATGTCAAAATTAATCTTTGTATTGTACTCCTATGTTATGGTTGTTTTTTTTTTGGTTTTTTTAATTAAGTCTCAGATATTCCATAATAAAGTAAACCCGTGTTTATAGTGGTTAATTAGTTCCAGACCCAACCGGGATGAGTGAATTTCCGCAAAATAGGAATCTTTATTTATAAATACAAAATATGGCCTTCTAAATGAATTTTTAAATTATTTTTATTACTTAATAATATAAATAATAAATTAAAAAAATAAATAATTAATATAAAATAATACATTAATTTTATTATATTATTATTAGAGCCCTCTAGACATAAAATAACATCCCTATAATATTATTTATAGTATTATTTGCATTACCTAATATGGGAGACATAATAAGAGAAAATAAGACATAATATTGGGAGTGTTCCGGTTTCTGGACACTAGTTGTGACAACATTACTGACACCTAGTGACCAGTCTAGGATACTACATAGCACAATGTGTTTTTCAATGCGTTTTCTGAATGCCTTACAATTGTATTTTACTTCATTTAGCCATTTTAATACTTAATAGAATGCTTAATTCAAGCTAAAATCAATAAACATTTCTTTAATATTATATATTTAATATATTAATTTATATTTTTGACTAAGAAAAATAAATAGGTTGTAGTTAACCAAGAAACAACAATGAATTGTTAAATTATACGTATACGTAAAAAGTCAATTTTGCATGATAACTGGAAAAGCTAAAGCGAGATACGTCACTGTGTCCTTTAGATGCCCAGAGTGTGGTGGACATCTACGTCAACTACGACTGCGACTTGAACGCCGCCAACATATTCGAGCGACTGGTCAACGACCTCTCCAAAATAGCGCAGGGTCGCGCCGGCCACGAGCTCGGCACCACACCCCTGCAGGTGACCCCCCCAGCTCGCTTCTCTGCGCGTGTGCATAAATTCACTGCAATGCCCTGAAGTGTGATCGTAATATCATCCATTCTTCCAGGAGCTGACCTTGAGAAAGAAAGGCCTCGAATGTCTGGTCTCCATCCTGAAATGTATGGTGGAGTGGAGCAAGGACCAATACGTCAACCCCAACTCTCAGACCAGCCTTGGTAAGACCACATATATACGGCTGAAAGTATTAGAATTTGAAGTGTTGTTAGCCAAAGGTGGAGCTCTAGCGAAGATGTGTGCTCCATAAAAGCACATATCATAAAAGGAATACAGCCTCCAGCTATGCTGTCAAAGCTAACAAGCCGAGGCCGTTCCAATCACTGGCAGGGAATGTTACCCTGCCTTAAAACCGGAGACAACTCATTAGGAGACGTAGCGGGAGCTCATAGTGTATAACAGTATTTGAATGTTAATGTTCCATGTAACTGTCCTGTCATTCTCCTTCTTTTTGTGCATGGCCGCCAAGCAAAAGCAGGTACCAGTGGAATACAAAAAGTGTTTGTTAGACCGTTAATGTGGTGTGACTAGTTTGAGCAGTTTCTCTGCGGGTTGTAGATCAGTTAGATACGCAGTTTTTTTTCTCCAAAATATTGGAAACAGCTCTCTGTATGGTGCATTCAGTGTTCCACACTAATAATTTTATGTTGGTAACTGCATTATTTACATTGTAAGTTCACAGCTCTTGTATTAAGTCGCAATATTAGATTGTGTATGTGTACCTGATGACATTTTTTGTATTTATAAACAATATCCATACCCGACCGTCAACCTTCTTATTCTCTTGTCTCGGTCACAAAGAATGGGAAGAAAAAAATGGCAGCTCACATTTCCTGTGACGCCGTACTGAATGTTTTAAAGAGTTTCCAACACGGTGCAGTGTTACAGCGGAACCAGAAACTATTCATTACTGTCTTGAGTCTCACTTAAGAAGCGCCACCTCCAGGATGAATGTAGAATTGACCCATAAAATTATTACCTATATTACCTTCTATTTATTTCTAATTTAGCAGAGTTGGGATGGATTGAGAGGGTGTTTGTATAGCAACGTGTTTAGCCACACTCACCTCACTGTGATGTCTTTGCCTCAGGCCAGGAGAAACCGTCAGAGCAGGAGAGCAGCGAGACCCGGGCCCCTGAAACCATCAATCGCTACGGGAGCATCAACTCCCTGGATTCCACCGCCTCGTCTGGTATCGGCAGCTACAGCACTCAGATGTCGGGGACGGACAACCCGGAGCAGTTCGAGGTCCTCAAACAGCAGAAGGAGATCATCGAACAGGGGATCGACCTGTGAGTCAAAAAAAAACAACCCTCCATTAATGATCGGATCGGGTTATTAATTGAAATTAACTCATGTAGGTTCAATAAGAAACCAAAGAGGGGCATCCAGTATCTTCAAGAGCAAGGCATGCTGGGTACAACGCCCGAAGACCTGGCTCAGTTCCTGCATCAAGAGGAGCGCCTTGATTCGGTAAGCCAACAAACAAGTCAGTCACCTGCCCTCTTCATCCCCTCGCCCTCATGAAGCTACACAGACTATAATGAAAATGTCCAGCAGCATTAAAGTGACAGGCGGACAGTGCAGCCCTGAGGCCTGGAAGTAGCTTAAATGTTAACTCTAATGAGAAGGGGGAGCACTGGGGTGGGTGGTTGGGTGAGCAATCATGTATGCTTTGATAATATCTGCTTCTTAAATGGCGATCCTGCTGCCTATTTTCCTGTATCATGTGTGCTATACTAACTGCGAATATAGAAAAAAAATCTTCTATAGACTAAAATGCTAGTCTATATGTGACACAAGCGCCAACTGCAAAAATGGTAGTGAAAGATCCTATGTATGACAAGAGCAGTCTGCTGTTTTTTATGACCTACTACAAAAAATACTAGTCCAACAGGAGTACTCTGCTGTTTTTAGGGATGTAGTGCAATGCTAAATGCTAAAAAAAATGCTAGGTTTTAGGAGCTACTGCAAAACTGCTAGTCTAAAATCCTATATACGACAGGAGTACTCTGCTGTTTTTAGGAATTTACAGCAAAAATGTGAGTCAAAGATTCTATATGTGACACAAGAAGTCTGCTGTTTTTGAGGACCGACTGCAAAAATGTGAGTCTAAGATTACATATGTGGCACGAGAAGTTTGCAGTTTTTGAGGACCAAATGCAAAAATGCGAGTCAAAGATCCAAACTGTGACACATGAAGTCTGCTGTTTTTAAGGATCAAATGCAAAAATGCGAGTCAAAGATCCAAACTGTGACAAATGAAGTCTGCAGTTTTTGAGGACCAAATGCAAAAATGCGAGTCAAAGATCCAAAATGTGACACATGAAGTCTGCTGTTTTTATGGACCAAATGCAAAAATGCTATTTAAAGATCCAAACTGTGACATGAGAAGTCTGCTGTTTTTTAAGGACCAAATGCAAAAATGCGAGTCAAAGATCCAAACTGTGACACATGAAGTCTGCTGTTTTTAAGGACCGACTGCAAAAAGGCAAGTCAAAGATCCAAACTGTGACACATGAAGTCTGCTGTTTTTAAGGACCAACTGCAAAAATGCGAGTCAAAGATCCAACCTGTGACACATGAAGTCTGCTGTTTTTAAGGACCAACTGCAAAAATGCGAGTCAAAGATCCAACCTGTGACACATGAAGTCTGCTGTTTTTAAGGACCAACTGCAAAAATGCGAGCCAAAGATCCAACCTGTGACACATGAAGTCTGCTGTTTTTAAGGACCAACTGCAAAAATGCGAGTCAAAGATTCTATATGTGACACGAAAAGTCTGCTGTTTTTAAGGATCAAACGCAAAAATGTGAGTCAAAGATTCTATATGTGACACGAGAGGTCTGCTGTTTTTAAGGATCAAATGCAAAAATGCGAGTCAAAGATTCTATATGTGACACGAAAAGTCTGCTGTTTTTAAGGAACAATTGCAGAAATGCTAGTCAAAGATCCAAATAACTAGCTGTTTTTAGGAATCTGGTGCAAAAATGTTAGTCACTCCAAAGTGTTACACTAAATATGTGGGCTGGTATGATATGCTATTATCCATTGCAGGGCTAGACTTGAGGAGGAGCACTTGCTTTGTACAGTCTCATAGAGAGTCCATTTTTTTCCAAGCAGGACTAATTCAACCTCCTCCGTCTTTTGTCTCTCGCTGTCTGTGCTCTCTCTCTCTCTCTCTCTCTCTCTCTCTCTCTCTCTCTCAGACTCAAGTGGGGGAGTTTCTTGGCGATAATGACCGTTTTAATAAAGAGGTGATGTACGCCTACGTGGATCAAATGGACTTCCAAGGCAAAGACTTTGTCTCGGCGCTCAGGATGTTCCTGGAGGGCTTTCGGCTGCCCGGCGAGGCCCAGAAGATTGACCGGCTCATGGAGAAATTTGCCGCAAGATATCTGGAATGCAATCAGGGGTGAGTAAGAGAGGATCTCCGGGCTGTGGATTCCGTTAAGTGGAACTGGTGTTTATTTGGAACATTTTTTTTTACTTTCAGGCAAACCCTCTTTGCAAGTGCTGACACTGCCTACGTGCTTGCCTACTCCATCATCATGCTGACAACTGACCTTCACAGTCCACAAGTATGTTCTCCACTTAGCAACATTGCTGGAAAAATGCTGTCTTTACCTAAACCGCAAATATTAATTTGATTTGGATTTTAAATTTGGACTTAATTACCATTTTAAAGCACATGCAGAGGTACATAAATGGCCGCCTGTAATACTTGAAATGCAGTTAATATAATCAGGAGGTTGCCTACAGCCACAGCTGGTGATGCACTTTGTTTGACTCGACGCTAATTACAGACTTCAATTGGAACATTTCCAATAAACACATTGGAATCCTTGTTTTTCCTGAATCAGGTAAAGAATAAAATGACAAAGGAGCAGTACATCAAGATGAACCGCGGCATCAACGACAGCAAAGACCTCCCGGAGGAATACCTGTCAGCCATCTATGATGAGATTGCGGGGAAAAAGATCGCCATGAAGGAGACGAAAGAGCTCACCATGAAGTCCAGCAAGCAGAGTGAGTGTCCTTGTGTGTCATTGTCGACGACTATAAGGATTATGTCCGACATTACAGTGTGCACGCTGCTCTAGCTAGTGGGGAACTACAGTTCAAGTTGACAAACGAGCATAAATGTGTCACAACTGGAGAAGATAAAACTATTTGAACATCCAAACTCCTAAGATAACAAATGACTGGAAAGGAAATGTGGCATATGATGCATAGGTGTGGCCAGCGAAAAGCAGCGCCGCCTTCTCTACAACGTGGAAATGGAACAGATGGCCAAGACGGCCAAAGCCCTAATGGAGGCCGTCAGCCACGTGCAGGCTCCGTTCACCAGCGCCACTCACCTGGAGCACGTCAGGCCCATGTTTAAGGTAGAACGCCGCCACATGCTCGCCGTCGCCTAATTCAGTTGTACTCTAAGCTGTTTTTGTTCCCTGTCAGCTGGCGTGGACCCCCTTTCTGGCCGCGTTTAGTGTAGGTCTCCAGGACTGTGACGACACCGAAGTGGCGTCGTTGTGTCTGGAAGGGATCCGCTGTGCCATCAGAATAGCGTGCATCTTCTGCATACAGGTGCCGCGGTCTAAACCGAGAGGTACGTGGCTTCTTCTTCTCTTCTTCACACTATGCTTGTTGTTTATTTCAGCTGGAGAGGGATGCCTACGTGCAAGCCTTGGCGAGGTTCACGCTGCTCACCGCCAGCTCGGGCATCGCTGAGATGAAGCAGAAGAACATTGACACCATTAAGACCCTCATCACTGTGGCACACACTGACGGAAACTACCTGGGAAACTCCTGGCACGAGGTTTCCTTTTTTTTTTTCTTATATCCTCCTTCCATACATTTCATCATACGAATCCAAGTTCCAGTGAAAATGTTAGCATCTAGCTATCAGACAATCGGTATGAATGTTTTTAATCCATTCAGATCATGAAGTGCATCAGTCAGCTGGAGCTGGCCCAGCTTATCGGCACCGGGGTGAAGGCCCGCTACATCTCAGGGACAGTGAGGGGCAGAGAGGGCTTTGTGGCCAGTGCCAAGGAACAGAACAACGACGAGTACCTAGGCCTGGGTTGGTAGCACCTCTTACTGTAAGGCCACAACATCTAGATGAACAAGTTCAATCTTTTACTAGTAATACCTCTGCTGTGTAGTTGGCGGGACGGTAGACCGGAAGCAGATTGCCAGCATCCAGGAGTCCATCGGAGAAACCAGTTCGCAGAGTGTGGTGGTGGCTGTGGACAGGTACAACATTTATTATAATAAATATCAGAAAAATATAGGCGGCACGGTGGTCGAGTGGTTAGCACGCAGACCTCACAGCTAGGAGACCGGGGTTCAATTCCACCCTCGGCCATCTCTGTGTGGAGTTTGCATGTTCTCCCCGTGCATGCGTGGGTTTTCTCCGGGTACTCCGGCTTCCTCCCACATTCCAAAAACATGCTAGGTTAATTATTCATTCATTCATATTTCTACCGCTTTTTCCTCACGAGGGTCGCGGGGGTGATGGAGCCTATCCCAGCCGTCTTTGGGCGAGAGGCGGGGTACACCCTGGACTGGTCGCCAGCCAATCACAGGGCACATATAGACAAACAACCATTCACACTCATATTCATATCTATGGACAATTTGGAGTCGCTAATTAACCTAGCATGTTTTTTGGAATGTGGGAGGAAACCGGAGTACCCGGAGAAAACCCACGCATGCACGGAGAGAACATGCAAACTCCACACAGAGATGGCCGAGGGTGGAATTTAACCCTGGTCTCCTAGCTGTGAGGTCTGCGTGCTAACCACTAGACCGCCGTGCCGCCGCTAGGTTAATTAGCGACATAGGTATGAATGTGAGTGTGAATGGTTGTTTGTCTATATGTGCCCTGTGATTGGCTGGCGACCAGTCCAGGGTGTACTTCTCTGCCGAAGACAGCTGGGATAGGCTCCAGCACCCCCGCGACCCTTGTGAGGAAAAAGCGGTAGAAAATGAATGAATGAATGAATCAGAAAATATAATTTCTGTGACATTATTTCTCTGCTTTAGGATATTCACAGGCTCAACCAGACTCGACGGCAACGCAATAGGTAAGTCCACGACTGTATAACGACGTTAGAGTCCTTGATGAGAGTGTTATAACCATCTCTCTCTCTATGCGTCAGTGGATTTCGTGCGCTGGCTGTGCGCTGTGTCTATGGATGAGCTGGCCTCGCCTACGCACCCGCGAATGTTCAGCCTGCAGAAAATAGTGGAGATCTCCTACTACAACATGGGCCGCATCAGGCTGCAGTGGTCCAGGATCTGGGAGGTCATCGGAGACCACTTCAACAAGGTGAGCCATGGGCGGATGCTATTCAGTGGGGATTCAACTTGAGCATGTTTTTTTTTGTTGACAATTCAATGGGGCTGAGTGGATGTAGGTGTCATTGATGACGGATTTTTCTTACCTAATGAAATTAATACATAATGGATTCATATATAAACTACATTTTAACACATTTTGTTTAGTTTCTTTCCTACGATTCACTTTTATTTTCAGTTTTTCCAGAATATACTTTCCTCAGCTAAAATGGCCTCATGGTGCAAAGTTGTAGCACCATCCATCTGTTGTTCTGGCATCCACATGACAGCATGAGAGTGTTTCAGAACCTCGGCGTGTGATTGAACCTTGGCAGGTTGGCTGTAATTCCAATGAGGACGTGGCCATCTTCGCGGTGGACTCCCTCAGGCAGCTGTCCATGAAGTTCTTGGAGAAAGGCGAGCTGGCCAACTTCAGATTCCAGAAGGACTTCCTGAGGCCGTTTGAGCACATCATGAAGAAGAACAGGTAGGAAGAGAACAGCGGGTATGGAGTGTAAATGCTTTTTTCATTGATGCAAAAATAATCCAAGTATAAATCTGTCTGAAGATGGCAGGCAGAACATTGTGTGCGTTCCACTTGTAGTAACTCACTGCGACTCTCCCCCCTTCCTTCTGCCTTCAGGTCTCCCACGATTAGAGACATGGTGGTGCGCTGCATTGCTCAGATGGTTAACTCCCAGGCGGGGAACATCCGTTCAGGCTGGAAGAACATCTTCTCCGTCTTCCACCTGGCTGCGTCCGACCAGGATGAGAGCATTGTGGAGCTGGCCTTCCAGACCACGGGGCACATCGTCAGTGAGTGCTACACCCTGAAGATTGCTGAACAGGAAATATTTAAAAAATATATTTAAAAAAAATATCCGTCTTGCAGCGAATGTATTCGAGAAGCACTTTGCGGCCACCATCGACTCCTTCCAGGACGCTGTCAAGTGTCTGTCGGAATTCGCCTGCAACGCCTCCTTTCCGGACACCAGCATGGAAGCCATCCGCCTCATCAGACACTGCGCCAAATACGTCTCCGAGAGGCCACAGGTGGGCATCACCTAGATAACAGGTAGAAAAGTATGACATCATTGAATAACCGCTTGCCGTCTTCTGTCAGGCCTTCAAAGACTACACCAGTGATGACATGAATGTAGCACCAGAGGACCGCGTGTGGGTACGAGGCTGGTTCCCCATTCTCTTCGAGCTCTCCTGCATCATCAATCGGTGTAAATTGGACGTCCGCACCAGGTAATGTCGCTGGTTCTGGTTCCAGTCTGAAGCAACACGACAAAGTGGAAATCATCATTAAGTCCATTAAGGATTTCTTTCTAAAAAGGGGCTTGACGGTGATGTTTGAAGTGATGAAGACATACGGACACACCTTCGAGAAACACTGGTGGCAAGATCTGTTCAGGATCGTCTTCAGGATCTTTGACAACATGAAGCTGCCCGAGCAACAGACGGAGGTTCTGCTCGGATTATTCTGTTTTGAACATGTCCACGTGTGACGCTCACGGTGATCTTGTTGCCTCGACAGAAAGCGGAGTGGATGACGACCACCTGCAACCACGCACTTTACGCCATCTGCGATGTCTTCACTCAGTACTTTGAGTCATTGAACGACGTGCTGCTGGATGACATTTTATCCCAGCTGTACTGGTGTGTGCAGCAAGGTGTGTGTGTGTGCATTAGAATATTCCACAATGGTGTACAAGTACCGCATGATTCTCTTGTTTGTGTGCAGATAACGAGCAGCTAGCGCGTTCAGGCACCAACTGTCTGGAGAACGTGGTCATCCTGAATGGTGAGAAGTTCTCCCCGGAGACGTGGGACAAGACGTGCAACTGCATGCTGGACATATTCAAGACCACCATCCCACATGCGTGAGTCCCCCCCACACAAGATCCCAAAAAAAAGACTCGTTTATCCTGGAGTCGGCGTTATCTGATTTCCTGCTTTTCTTGTATCTCAGACTGCTAACATGGAGACCAGCGGGAGCAGAAGGAGAACACTTTTCACAAAGTCTGTCAGACAAGCAGCTGGTGAGATTTCCGCTAAATTAATCACCATGTGTTATGTATGTGCTGCAGATGGTTTCCCGTATTTGTTCATTATTGTCTGCTAGATTTGTCGTATCCTCTCCATTTCTGTCCTCCAGGACTCCATTTCCCAGAAGTCAGTGGACCTCCAGCTCCGCCCCGATGACCAGCGCTCCATCAGTAGCGCCGACAGGGTCTCCATGGAGAACCGTCGTCAGAGCCAGCAGGGCGCCACACCCGTTGTCCCCAATGAGGACGGCGTCAGGAGCAGAAGCTCCCCAAGTGAGTGAGGTCCTAAAAGTGAGAGGAACACACACCTGAGGATTGTTCTGACCCGTGGTGTTCCGCAGGGGTGTTGGAGCAACGCTTGTTTGCAGCCTTGCTCATCAAGTGCGTGGTGCAGCTGGAGCTGATCCAGACCATCGACAACATCGTCTTCTTTCCCGCCACCAGCAAGAAGGAAGACGCGGAGAACTTTGCTGCAGCTCAGGTAAAAACAGCTCTTTAGTCATATTTATAATATACATTACATTCGTTTTCTAACGCTTATCCTCAAGAGGGTCACGCGGGGATGCTGGAGCGTATCCCAGCTGTCTTCGGGCGAGAGGCGGGGTACACCCTGGACCGGTCGCCAGCCAATCACAGGGCACATATAGACAAACAACCATTCACACTCACATTCATACCTATGGACAATTCGGAGTCGCTAATTAACCTAGCATGTTTTTGGAATGTGCGAGGAAACCCACACATGCACAGGGAGAACTTGCAAACTCCACACAGAGATGTCAGAGTGTGGAATCAAACTCAGGTGTCTTAGCTGTGTGGCCTTCACGCAAACCACTCCTCCACCGTGCAGCCATAATATAAATTCTGTGGAGAGAAAACACTTTTTTTAATGTCTTAGAACTGTAACTGATACAAGAAAAAGTACGGGAAAAAATAAGGAAATCAAATGATTAATATTTTAATCAAATTAATCATTAAGTTAATTATAAATAATTGCAATTTGCAACTAGTATGTCTGAAATTATATTGAGCACCGCTGTTGATGTGTTAGGAAGGTAGAAATAAAAAGTGTCAGATTATTTATGCCTCTGTGGGGACACTACACTTGTTTCTGTCCGCCATCATAATATTATGAGAGATGTGGCTTAAAAGATAGTCATTCATCACTATTGACCCAAACTTTGTGAACTGATGGTTTGGAAGACTAGATTCTGTAGAATCAAGCCATTGAAGCTGTACTGTACCTCCCCCCCCCCCCAATACTGTATTTTTCAACTTGTGCAACTAATCCTCCGTGTCTTGTATTTAGCGGGATGCTGTGAATGCATCAGACGTCCCCATGGAGACACAAGACCAGGGCATGTTCCGCTACCTGACCTCGCAGCAGCTCTTCAAGTTGCTGGACTGCCTGCTGGAGTCGCACCGCTTTGCCAAGGCTTTCAACTCCAACAACGAGCAGAGGACCCTGCTGTGGAAAGCAGGTCACGCTCCTCCTTCAATGTGTGCTTGCTTTGTATGGGAAGCCTCCGCTGGGTTATGTGACCAACATGTGGGTGGGTGTTTTTTTTTTTGTGCTGCAGGTTTCAAAGGAAAGTCCAAGCCTAACCTGTTGAAGCAGGAGACCAGCAGCTTGGCGTGCAGCCTGCGCATCCTTTTCCGCATGTACACGGACGAGACGCGTCAGGATGCCTGGGAGGAGGTCCAGAGGCGACTGCTGGAGTAAGTCCTCACGCTGATGATTGATCGTACGGGGGGCGGGAAATCACCTTCATGAGAGCGGAGACACACTGCTTAGTAGACCATAACACGCCCACAGACAGTCTGATTAGTCGGAAGTAGTCATATGTGGAGCAAAGGAGGAGAGCGAGGGGCTTAATGGCTAACAGATGGCATTGTTACCGTGTCTTGAGAACGCGAGTTAAAGGTCACAGCCGAGCTTTACTCTGATCATTTTCACAATCCAATCAGTCAGGAGCTAATTAGCATTAGCTCACCCGCTCCCCTCCTTTCGTAATATCCTGATCAGACAGTGTGAGATTAAAACAGCAGAGGGGGTTAATATTACCATATTGACCCGAATATAAGACAACCGGAAACGGAGCTATCTTATTTTATTTTTATTTATTTTATTTTTATTTATTTATTTATTTATTTTATTTTTATTTATTTTTATTCTTATATATTTTTATTCTTATATTTATTCTCTTTTTCAGGCTGCATCTGTAAATAAGAATTTGTTCTTAAATTGCTTGCCTGGGTAAATAAAGGTAAAATAAAAATAAATAAATAAAAACTGGTAGTTTTACACTACTGGTCTAGCGACTATCACTAATAATAAAGCTTGCAGAATGGTTAAAAAAAAAAATATATATATATATTTGTTTTTATTATTTTATTTTTATTTATTTTATTTATTTTATTCTTAAATTTATTCTCCTTATTTAGGCTGCATTTGCAAATAAGAATTTGCTCTTAAATTGCTTGCCTGGGTAAATAAAGGTAAAAAAAAAATACTAATAATAAATAATAATAATAATAATAAAATAAATAAATAAATAATAAATTATCATCATTATATTATATTATAAGTAAAGGTATCTGCATTAAAATGAAAAAGAAACCGAAAGAACAAGGTCTAATCCACTTTTTTCATGACTGTACGCACTCACAAACAGAATATATTTGCAAGGACGCCTTTATCTGTTGACTCATCCAACTGTTTTTCACTATCTTAATGAGAATCAGTTTTTTTTCATGAAGACTTAGTCTGGAGACTGGCCCTAAATGGTTGATCAAAAAAATCCTGAAGCTTATTTTTCCACTCAGAAAATGTAGAAATTAATCACAAACGAAGACCTGCTCTGATTTAGCACACGATATGAACTAAATACTCAACTTTGTGTGAGTTTTTCATGTGCTCCTTTGCACTGTACACTTGAAGAGGCGTTCAAGCACACATTCATATTCACGTATCCCCTTGACAAATTGAGTACTCCACTTAAAATGAACAGAACCAAACGAGAGCCGAGAGAGCAAATGCACCGAACCAAACATAAGTGTATAAGCGTCTTATATTTGGGTGAGTGGATTAATTCTTCCAGCAGTACAATTAACAGATTAATTTTTCCTTCCTTGTTTTTAGTGTGTGCAGTGAGGCCGTGGCGTACTTTTTGGCGTTGACCTCTGAGAGTCACAGAGAATCCTGGACCAACCTGCTGCTCCTGTTCCTCACCAAGGTGCTGAAGATCAGCGACGAGCGGGTGCGTGTTGGCAACTGAAAGGACACAAAAAGACTTATTCTGACTTATTGTTTTAATGAATACCGTCTCTCTCACCGTTCAGTTCAAGGCCCACGCGTCCAGGTACTACCCTCTCTTGTGCGAGATCATGCAACTGGACCTCATCCCAGAGCTCCGTGCCGTCCTAAGAAAGTTCTACTTGCGCATCGGCCTGGTGTTTCACATCGCGCCGCTTCCTACGACCGAGCCAGACGCCGCCGAGCGAGACACGAGCCCCGAAGCAGAGGAGGAAGCTCAGCAGTGACCATGTTGCCTCAGGCTTCTGTCGACTGTGGTCCTGCACTTGCTGCTCTGGCGCCACCTGCCTGCAGCCTCAAAAGCCCTTCACCTCGCAGGATTGATATCAGCACGGAAAGTCTTGTTTGTAGCTCTACACTGCTGACAGCAACGCATATCTCTGACCTGCTCAGATGGAATATATTTTAGAAAAAAGAACTGGTGTGCTTCTTAATGTAATATTTAAAAACAAAATGTAATGAATGAGTGGTTTGCAAATATTCAACAACTATGAAATGTGACATTTCCCTGCACCCAGATGGCTAACACTAATATCGATTAGCCTGTCAAAATTAGTTGTACAGACCAGGCCGGTATGTAATATAATCTAAACACTAGATTTTGTTTATTTTTTATTTGTTTCTCCTCTGGATTTGCTGCACTTGAACTCCATTTTGGAATGCACTGGAGATTTGACTTTACTGATCATTTATTTGACTGTAACATCTCCCCACACACGGTATGATTTGTAATTGAGGAGCAAGTGAAGGGTTAAATTATTCCATTTTATATGTTGTTAGGTTTTTAAAAAGGAGACACGCATTGACTGTGCTTTTGAAACTGGAAGACCGGGGACACGATGCTAGCTGCTTAAAAAAAAAGAAGTTATTGGTCTGTTTAGTTTTCACTCATGTGTACAAAATCAAAAGTTAATAATATATTTTGTGTTTTTTGGGTTCGGGAGAAAGTAATCTGTATAGGTGAAATGAGAGATGTTTAGCTGTGCTTTATGTATGAATGGGATGCATTCCTGCTCATGGATGTAGAAACAATGTATATGATGCAGCAATGTAAAGTTTTCTATGTTGCAAAAAAAGATTATGTACAACTTTCTGTACGATACATCCTTCTGGCATTCTAATCAGGTTCTAGGTCAATAAAGTTTTTGAACTTGGTCCAGTTGAATTTATTTTTTTTAGCAGATGAGTCAAAATGTCACAGCAATTATTAAATGTCAGTGAGGCTAAATTGTCGCTGTATATACAAAATATTCGAAATATATTTGCCTTATATCACATTAAAAAAGCTGTTATTTCAAACATATATGGGAGCTACCGCTAGATGGCGGTGTAATACTATGTTGCCACTGGCTTCCTCTCCGGACTGAACCATTACGTTGTGTTAAGGGGTTCCGAGTGTTGCATTGTACCGGAAATTAGCATAGTGTTCGATTGTACTCTGTTAAGTTTTGTTATGTTTTGTTTTATGAAATATTATAGCCATAAAATACAAATACACAAATACAACGTCGTGAGAACGCGTGATATATTCGCACATTATTGCAAATGTCCCCTCTGATGAGCACCTTGTAATGGTACAATCCACTGTCATGGCGCCCTGAGCTAGTGGTCCTTTTGGTGTTGGCCTTGTCATTGTAGCCATTACTTTTTTTTAAAAAAAATTACAAGCTTTTGTGACAGTTTGGGCAAGCGTTAATGGTTTGACGTCGAATATCGGTCTTTAGATAGTCAACATGGCGGGCGCTAACACGGCTCAGAAAACCTGGGAGCTCTCAAACAGCATGCAGGAAGTTCAGAGTATAGATGAAATTTACAAATATGATAAGAAGCAGCAGCAGGAGATCCTCGCAGCGAAGCCGTGGACAAAGGAGTAAGTTCTCCACACATTTATTACCCACGCGGTGGGGAAAAACTAATTCCAGGTAGTTTAAAAACAACGACGGCTTGTTCTCAGTATCATTAATTAATTGGATGGGCGCATCAATATACGTTGATATCGTCGATACTAGGCTCGATAGTTTAATTATAGTCTACGTTTTTTTATCCACAACTATAAATGTTCTTTGATACGTTGCTCAAATATATTGTGTATTGATAAAATTCCATTTGTATCTGTCCACAGTACTTGTACCGCATAGCATTGATAACATGTATCTGTGTGTACCTTCCTGGCAGTCACCACTACTTCAAGTACTGCAAGATCTCAGCCCTGGCCCTCCTAAAGATGGTGATGCACGCCAGGTCCGGGGGCAACTTGGAGGTGATGGGCCTCATGCTGGGAAAGGTGGACGGGGAGAGCATGATCATCATGGACAGCTTCGCCCTGCCTGTGGAGGGCACAGAGACAAGAGTGAATGCCCAGGCCGCGGCCTATGAATACATGGCCGCCTACATTGAGAACGCCAAACAGGTTTGGGTGTCGATTATGATGGAATTGCGTGGCGACACGACCACTGATGCTGTGATCCCCTCAGGTTGGCAGACTGGAGAACGCCATCGGCTGGTACCACAGTCACCCGGGTTACGGATGCTGGCTCTCTGGCATCGACGTCAGCACCCAGATGCTTAATCAGCAGTTTCAGGAGCCTTTTGTGGCTGTTGTGGTAAGTAGAATAGTCATTAAAGTGTAAATAAAGAATAAAATAATAATAATAATAATAATATAAATTAATACATCGCTATTGTAGGCTCCTGTTTCTTCTATTTCAGCCATGACGTTGAGAGCACTGTGTAATTAACGAGTGTGATTCCAGCACACTGACAGCTTGTAGTCGAATGCTGCTTGTGTGGACACACTTGAGTGGGTCCCAAGGGGGTGGGTCTGTGTAACCTCCGACCTTACTTTCCTGCTTTACTGTATCTTCCCTCCTCCAGATCGACCCCACTCGAACTATTTCAGCAGGGAAAGTCAACCTGGGCGCGTTCAGGACCTATCCCAAGGTAGAGTAAAAAATATTTTTAGCTTGTTAGATCAAAATGATGACGATTTGTACTTATTTTGAGTTAAAATGTGTTGTTTTTTTTTTCAGGGTTACAAGCCTCCTGACGAAGGGCCCTCAGAATATCAAACAATTCCTCTAAACAAGATAGAAGACTTTGGTGTGCACTGTAAACAGTGAGTGATTTATCTGCTTTGTATTTATTTTTCTGTTTGCTCACTATTTTGATATTATTATTATTATTATTTTTTAGGTATTATGCCTTGGAAGTAACTTATTTTAAGTCATCCCTCGATAGAAAGCTCCTGGAACTCCTTTGGAATAAATACTGGGTCAATACTTTAAGTTCCTCAAGTCTCCTTACGGTGTGTATGCATTTTTTTTTAATATATGCTAATTGTTTGGCATTTGTATTTTGGATTTGTGGTTATTATTACATGATGGAAACACTGTGTTGTCTATTTTGATAATAACAGTTAACTCTGGATCATCTCCTTTTCCGTCTTGGGTTGTTTGTAAAGATTAAAAGACACACACACACACATAGAAGTGAATTCCCATTGTGGATGCTGCCACTGTGTCCCCAGCTTGACTAAAGAGGCTAAATAGGCACCAGGCTTATCCAAACAGTGTGTTCTTTGGCACTGCAGATGAAGACGAATTGACTACATGTCAAGAAGGAGCCGCGGCACGGGGTGACAGGCTTTGTCAACCGCAGCACTGTCACCCCAGTCAGGGGGACGCCTTGTCATTGTCTTTTAATTACCCTCCCCGCTAAAAAACATGGGCCTCACCTTAAGCAAACCTTCCCTTGGCTTCTTTCATTCATCACCCTTGTAGACTCACTTCTTGAAAAGTTTTTTTTTTTGCATTGGTTGTCGATCTTTTGTGAGGAAATTGTGCGTGAAATTTCTTTTTTTTTCTTCTTTTGGGCTGGTTAGAACTCGGACTACACCACGGGCCAGGTGTTTGACCTGTCAGAGAAGCTGGAGCAGTCTGAGGCCCAACTGGGTCGAGGCAGTTTCATGCTCGGTCTGGACACACACGACAGGAAGTCCGAAGACAAGCTGGCCAAGGCCACCCGAGACAGGTACAGCTGCTAATAACAATTAAAACTTATATTAATACCATTATTATACATTGTGGAAGAACTTAACCGGGTCGCTTTGCTTTCATTTATAGCTGCAAGACGACCATAGAGGCAATTCACGGTCTCATGTCTCAAGTCATTAAGGACAAACTCTTCAATCAGATCAACACGTCTGGAAATTAGAAACTGAACTACAATTTGTTGTGCTTTACTGCTAATGGTAGAATTAAATTGTTTATCACTATCTCTTCCTTCTCTGGAATGCTTTATATTTTGTATTCATTTTTTTCCCTTGACTCCTGCAGTAGTCAAGAAAATAAATTGGACTATAAATAAAGATGTTGAAAGTATGTTTGTAGTTACTAGACAGGATTAAGCAAAATGTGATTTTTTTTTTAATGCATGATTGTTCCTGACAAAAATGAAAGAATGAAAATCAGGTTTTCAGTGTGTTATTTCAGTTTGGAGATTGTGTGACAGTTGTTGCATGTAGAACATTTGTGATCCCGCAGCACCGCATTTGAACCCTGAGCACCTTCCCTGACAGGGGCAAACACAGGCCCAATACCGCAGTGCAGCCTCTCACAGCATTACATAATGGAACAACAATGTCAAGGTTCTGCATAAGCTCAGCTGGCATTATGCGGAGTGCTTCCCAGTACATTTTGGCTCCGTGTGGTACATGTCCCGGCGGAGCGAGCTTCTCGTGCTGGTCGCAGCGTGGCAGTGACACAGGCCAGAAACAGAAGCCGTGCACACTGGAGTCTATTCAGTCAGTGCGCCTGCTCTGCGTCGACACAGTCGGTCCTTTTTTTAAAAGCTTTGTGTCATGTCGTTTTCTTAGGGTATTGTAATGGCTAAATGTATATTTTGGATGTCGTGTAGGATTGAGAAGAGAATCCTATTGGGGGCTCTAAAAGTGTCTGCTTATTCTCTTGTAAGATGAAGTCGGGCACCACTTCTTCTAATGATTTTCATGTACTGGGTGCTTTTCAGTATAGCAAGAAACCAGTTTGATTGTAGTCATGTTTAAATAATGTTATTGCCAGGCTGTATTACATTTATAGACCTGTGAAAATATGGGAGGTACGCTCATTCTAACCGCCTCAAATATTACAAATATTGTGATTATCAACAGATGGACATTTTATCCATGACCAAAGAGGGTGAAAAAAACACCACTGTAAATGCTGATTAGGTCAAATTGGGGGCAGCCAAGAAACAACATTTTTGAGTAATTTTTATTTCTACTTGTAGCATTAGCCGCACTTTTTAAAACGTATAACTCTAATGTAATTACAATTCCAAGTTACATGCTACACAATTCGGACTATTTTATTTGAAAACAAGTTAACTTCCGCTTCAACGCCGTGTTGGTTTCCATGGTAACCACTAACTTTTAACACGAAGACCCTTTATAGCTTTAACCCCACGTATATATATTTATATATAAATATATATATATATATTCTTGAAAGGTTGGACATTTTTCGCCTACGGTCAACGCCCGGTCATTAACTGTCATACGTGACGTGTGTGTGGCTTTTGTTGATACGCCATTGTTGTGCTAGCTAGGTTAGCATCACATGCTACATCTCTTTGACTATTCGAGGTACTGTATTTTATAACCTGTAAGTATCTGAAACGCGTTGTGTGTGTTGTTTATACCGCGATATTTTGTTGATTAAATAGTATGAATGAATGAATGAATATCTTATATACTAATTATGTCTTTTTAATTGGTGCGTGTGTGACGTCATCGCCACGGTGGCGTACAGTATAAAAAAAAAGTTGGACAATTTTACATACGGTGTGCCCTACTTAATCATAATGGTTTGGTTTTAAGGGGCGTCCTTGACAGTGAAGACAAAGGTGCCTGGGGACCAGCCACCATGGTACGCTTGACCGCTGATCTGATCGCCAAATCGAAAAACAACTTCAAGAAGAAGAAGAGAGGCATCACGCTCCAAGAGTATCTTAGGACCTTGACCCACCTGTACTTTTCCAGCCAGAATATTGAGGATATTGTGAGTAGCGGTGTCAATTATGCATTTATCTTTTTTAAAAAGAAAAGGTATTTACAGGTAAAAATGTGCTCACTGAAAAGATTACTATGTATTATTTTTCAATTTTTTTCCTAAATGGATTGTAGTTGTAGTGTGTGTCAGCTCTGTTTATTGTTGTGGGTGCAAAACTGCATTGCATGATACTAAGCCACAATAATACTTCATCAAGTGAGTATTGGCGGAAATGACCACACCGTGTTCCCTTTCCCCAAAAATAATTGTTGCTTTTTCCTAGGGTTGTCAAATTATTTTCTAAATCTGATTAATTACTCCTTATTAATCCCCATTAGCATCTATGTCTGAAATAGGCCCATTTTACTGTATGTAATAAACAGAAAGATACATGACAGGATTATATGTATATGGTTTTATGTATTAACAGCTCTAAATGAACTGAACATGTCAATCAAGCTGAAAGATACCACACCTTTTTTTAAATAGTAGCAGAACATTTGAATAACCCCTTTAAACCGTGTTATGAGAATTGAGGGGTTGCGTTCAAAGACATTACGTAATTGAAGGTAAATTTACTGGTTTTCATTGTACTGCTGTTGATGTGTTTAGGTCAGAATGAAGCTATAAAAAAAGCGTCAAGACTGTGGGGACGGTCCACTGTACTTCCGTCTGCCATCTTAATAGAAGAGGCGTGCTTGCTCTGGCGCAGATGTGTTAATTACACAAAGAAATTTAACGTAATTAATGGAATAAATTAGCTACCGCCCGTTAATGCATTGGCTTTGAGAGCCCTGCTCTTTACCTTTTCATGACACTTTGCAGGGCGACCTTTCCATGTGCAGGAACCTCACCGTCCTCTATCTGTACGACAATCACATCCCGCGCATTTGCAACCTGGACTTTGCGTGCAACCTCACGCATCTGTACCTGCAGAACAACGACATCACACATATTGAGAACCTCTCCAATCTGCTCAAACTCTCCAAGCTGTGAGTGGTTCTAAAACAACAACAAAAAAATAGTGTGTTTTTTTTTGTCTGTGGTCATCTTTGAAGGACTCTTGCCTCTGCTTTTTCTCTCTGTAGCTATCTGGGTGGTAACAGGATTACGGTGGTAGAGGGCTTGGAGCGACTGAGCAAGCTGGAGGAGCTGCACGTGGAGAGTCAGCGGCTGGCACCAGGGGAGAAGTTGCTCTTTGACCCCAGGACCCTCCGCTCCCTTGCCGTATGACCCATTTTTTTTTTATTGTGTTTAAAAATAGCAGTCCACACTACACTTTCAATATTTCCCCTTTTTAAAATGATATCCCGAGTCATTAGAAGGTCAGATAAGATTCTAAAGGAACACAGAGAGTACAACATCCCTCACAGGTTGGTGGTCTATGGAAAGGAAATACTGTGCATGTTTTGAGGATGTCAAAGAGGCCTGTGTTGCCCTCTCTGGGCTGCCAAATCAGTTTCATCTCTGTTCACGGCCCAGGACGCGCTCAGGATTCTTGTTTATTTAGATAATTAAAGAAATTGCAGTGCAAATGTAAGAAGTGAGGTCCACATTTTTATAAATGTTGCCGTTATAGGACTTAAGCATCAAGTACACTTCGCAAAATTCCTAAAAAAGAACAAATGCAAATGGTGGAGGACTTAAAAGTTCCCATCAGTCAAACCATAAAACATTTAGGAGCATATTTTAATATTGTGGAAAACTAAAGTAAAGTAAAACTACTCACCTAATGAAGATGTGTAACATGGTTAGAGCATTTCAGGAGGCGTTGAGAGGGGAAGTTGCGCTTCACACATAGCACTTTTTGACCTAATCTGTCATGCAAGTGTAAAAAGAAATTAACCACCACATAATAAAACAAAAGTAAAACAAAACTACTCACCTATTGATGATGTGTGACATGGTAAGAGCATTTAAGGAAGCACTCAGGGGTACAATCCGATTCTCACATGGCAGTTTTTGACCCTATCTGTCATACAAGTGTAAAAAGAAGTTAACCGCCATGTTATAAAACTAAAGTAAAACAAAACTACTCACCTATTGATGATGTGTGATATAGTTGTAGCATTTAAGGAAGCCTTGTGAGGTACAATCCGCTTCACACATGGCAGTTTTTGACCCTATCTGTCATACAAGTGTAAAAAGAAGTTAACCGCCATAGAATAAAACTAAAGTAAAACAAAACTACTCACCTATTAATGATGTGTGATATAGTTGTAGCATTTAAGGAAGCCTTGTGGGGTACTTTCCGCTTCACACATGGCAGTTTTTGACCCCATCTGCCATACAAGTGTTAAAAGAAGTTAACCGCCATGTAATAAAACTAAAGTAAAATAAAACTACTCACCTATTAATAATGTGTGATATAGTTGGAGCATTTAAGGAAGCCTTGTGGGGTACAATCCGCTTCACACATGGCGGTTTTTGATCCTATCTGTCATACAAGTGTAAAAAGAAGTTAACCGCCATGTAATAAAACTAAAATAAAATAAAACTACTCACCCATTGATGATGTGTGATAGTTGGAGCATTTAAGGAAGCCTTGTGGGCTGCAATCCGCTTCACACATGGCAGTTTTTGATCCTATCTGTCATACAAGTGTAAAAAGAAGTTAACCATCATGTAATAAAACTAAAGTAAAACAAAACTACTCACCTATTCATGATGTGTGACATAATCAGGAAGTGTCGAGGGACACGGTCCACTTCATGCATAACACCTTGTAAGCCTTGCTGTCTTAGAAGTGTGACAAGTTGACCACTGTGTACTCACCATGAACATTACAAGTTAAACCTCTGCAGTGGCATTGTCATAAAAGCCAAAGAAAAAGCAAATGTATTCGTGAGATGCCTGAATTAGCTACAGTTTCCAGATTTTGCATGATGTCCTGCATCAATATTTCCACTGTAGTTTTTTTCTTCTGGCGTGGTAATGAACTAAATATTTTAGCCGCAGTCACGACTGCTGTGTTTTGTCACTGCTCGTCACCGCAAAATTAACTGTTCCCGTCTTTGCTTTGCACAGAAATCTCTCTGCGTCTTCAACATCAGTAACAACAGCATTGATGAAGTCGGGGACCTGGCCGCGCTGTGGGAAATCCAACATTTCTCTGCTACTGATAATAAGTTGGCCAATATTGAGGTAAATACCCCAATAAACTCCTCATGATGGTCAAGACATGTTATGAGGTGGTGTTAGTTAGCATGAAAGTGGTGTTGTAGCTTTACGCAGCCATGTGTGAAATGATATGGAGATAGGGGGGTCTACAAAACCAAATCCCGCAAATCCCACCGTCGGCTCTCCCAGTCTGCATGACTCACTCAGGGTCAGAATTATTCAACAAATCAGCAAGCCGTTTCCCCGAGAGGATTAGCCTGCTGACAGCTTCAAACAAGCACAAGTTTCTCTCTCTTACGTTCTTACTTTAGAAATCATTTTTCCTCCCCTCACTGGACAGCTGATAGTCTTGGAGAAAAGCGTGGTAGGATTCTCATAGGACAGTCGCCACACCGACTCCTGAGCCGCTGCACACAAAAAGGGTGACAATTATTGACCATTTATCTGTATAACATGTATGCTTGCAGGTCAACCATTTGGGGGGCACCACAAATGAGGACCCTCCGGTGTCCCTTCCTAATTGACGACTCTGCTAAACTAAACCTGACATCTTTATTTTGAGGATGTTGCATGCAGTTTGCTATACAAGTCATTTTTTTGTAGATATCCGATAATTTATACAAGCCGTCTGCCTCTATTGATTACTCAAAGACAGACCTCCAAAAGGATCAATCCGCTCTTCTGGAAACATTATGGATTTTTAAAATAGATTATGACAGGCAGTCAAGCCAGGGTGACAAACGGGGAGCGTCTTCGTTGCATGGACCGGGGGAATCGAATCGCTGTTCAAATACAGGTTCATAACTGGCCCATCATTAGTCGAGCCAAGCTTTGGTGAGCTGTTACCCACTCCTCCCCCCCCGTGTGGGGGGTAATTTAGCACCGGGCCGAGACTCGGCGAGGGGCTTCTGAGTGACGGCCCTGACACGATCATTTATCAAAGCCGGCAAAGCTCGCCGTGCTCAGGGGTCTCCTCTGAAACTGATTGCAGCGCCACTCGGAAAAGTGGAAGCGCTTTGGCCAAGACAGGAAGGCAAAGAACAATCAGAGCGTGTCCGGAGAGTATTCATATTTCCAGCCGTGGATTAATGCGCCTTTAGATAAACATACAATTGCAGGCAAGCGGCTCACACGGGCCCCCGGGAGAGCACTTGTAGTTACACGAAACCGGCGACACTGTTTATTAAAATAGACTGATGTCTTGTTTGTAGACTTTGCACTGGCCCCTGCCCTGCACATTAACATTTGCTAATAGCACCAAACATCCTCCTGTTTGTCTCTAATTACGAACGGGCAACATAAATGTTTATTTACTCTTACTTTACAAAAGCACCACACATTAAAAAGGAGAGGCTGCCTTTTTTTGTGCATTTTTAGGAATTAGAGGAGGTGTTCGGGTCCTGGCCTTGGCTCCTTCAAATGGACTTACGCGGGAATCCTGTGTGTAAGACGCCAAAATACAGAGACAAACTGATCACAGCGTGCAGAAGACTCAGTAAAGAATTGCTCATCTTTTTTTCAAATTTGTAAATCTAAACATGATGAATGATTATTCGTGGTGTGTTTATTTTGCCTTGACAGAGGTGCTCGACGGCCGCGACATCCATGAGGTGACCAGGGAGTTCCTCATTAATTGGAAAGCATCCAAAGAAGCAAAGAAGAAGAAAAGTAAACATGTGATGGCAAATTTGAACTCACCTCCCTTAACAAGTAAGTCACGTATGTTTTTTCACATCATTAGTATGATGATTAGTATGATTTTTAAATATATTTTCATTTATGTATGAATGTTATCACAGCTAATGGTAAAAGTAGCGCACTGCAATTAGTAGAAAACTGAGGGAAATAAGATGAATTTTGGGGGAAATATATATCCACAGCTACTTTGGAATTTTTTTTCAAACTTCTTTGAAATTATAGCTAAATATTTCATATTTGTATGATTTTGGGGATTATTATAGCTGAATATTGGAAGGATTCTTTGGAATTTATTCAAAGAAAATGCCTAGCTGCTTTGCAATTATAGAAAAATTTGTTTTTTTTAACATAATATAAAGTATTGTGTAATGTTTTTATTTCTATTGTCTCATACTCATTCATTTATTATTTTTCTGAAGTTATGTTTGCATATTGCAGATGATGTAACGATGGGTCAAGGTGCACGTCCGCCTCACGTCTGCTGCCATGCTAACATGCATGGATGGAAACCGCAGCAACCTTACAGGTCGTGGTATTAGAGGTCATACTTGACATGTACTAAACCATATATTACCATACAGATTACATGTAATTATTACTTTTATATTAAAACATTTTTTTTTAATTGTTTTTCTGTTCTTTAGGGTGCAGCAACTGAAAGGTTCTCTGTACAGACAGCTCAACCATGTGGCCGTCACGTCAGATATGCATACATAATACCACTGAATGTGTTTCACCTAGAATGGATTAATCTGTTTGATCTACATCCTTTGTATTATTTAATCTATGGCTGCAATTCACTGCACAAGTGTCCATAGTATGGACCGGGAGCCATTTGTGGCTTGCTGTTTGTTTTTTGTTTATTTTATTGGCCAGGTGGCACATTGTAGAAACACAATTAAAGAGAATGATACTAATAACCAACATAACTACTAATAACACAAAGCTTTGTCTTTAAATATATAAGAATATCATACTTTTCAGCCTTCTGAGGTCTATATGGTTTGTTGCTAAATATATGAAAAGTGGTTGTGCAAGGTAATTAGGCAAATAGGTTTACTTAACCTTTCTCTCCCTATAGCCTTGTAATGATGGCTCGGAGCTATACGGTTCCTCCATACGCCATATATACAAAACAATGTTTATTTAGAACATGAATAATTCCCCTCATGAATTACTGCCATCTCAGTTTTGGGGTCTGAATGATTAATTTAGGAGCCTTGCAAGAAATTACTCACTCGCTTGCCTGTTGATTGCAGCTGCACTTTTTTTTTAAAAAAAGGTAATTTGAAGGTTTAGCATATCAGCATATATATTTATAAATAATGCTCATCAGTTTGTCTTCACGGTCTGTTGCAAGACGCCTTTTGAAGGACAAGCCTTTCATCCTCGTTGAGTTGTGACTACATAATAAAAAGAGTGGCTACTTCCTGATAGGCCCGTGAAGGGAAGGGTAGCAGCCAATTAGAGTGGGGAAAAGGCCCAGGGTGCACATGTATTAGCGTTGAGGTGAGGAAAAAGAGGCTGCCTCTGATTGGCAACAGAATTCAAGCCCAAGGAGCGAGAGGAGGGAAAAGTAGTCATACTTACAGTGGAAGGTGATTAATTAATACTTGGGAGTTGAATCTTTTGGAATTTTCACCTCGGGAGGAGAACAGTCACACTTTTTTGGAGGTACATGCATGTCTTCCATGACGCCTACTTGCAGAAATAGAGGTGAGTCTCACATGTTTTGGATATGACACCATGCTGTTCGTTAACTTTATTTATATATAAAAAAGTGTAGCATGAACTAAAACTCCACTAAAAGTGCGTTAATAATCCAAATCAACTTATCAGGTCTTTAAGATGGTGGGGAGACAGACGCACCGAATGGACAGCGGCAATTGCTCCGTGACGGTGGTGGATGACAGCCCGGGTTCCAGCCCGAGCTCCAGCCCGGACGGTCGCCGGTCCGCCGGCCGGGTGCTCCACGCCGGCGGACTCGGAGGAGGACGAGGCCGTCCTGCGGCTGCCAACGCGGCGCGGGAGAGGAGCCGCGTTCAAACTCTGCGGAACGCCTTCCTGGAGCTGCAGAGGACGTTGCCGTCGGTGCCGCCGGACACGAAGCTGTCCAAACTGGACGTGTTGATACTGGCCACCACGTACATTGCACATTTGACTCGAACTCTGCAAGAGGAAGGCACCGAGGAGGGGGACGGCACAAAGCAGACAGAGGCGTTACATTCACTCAAAGGTGAAGGCTACCTGCACCCGGTCAAGGTCAGTCACAATATTTACATCTGATTAATGGCCGTCTTTTTATGATGATTAACTTCAATTTCAATGTCCGAACAGAAATGGCCAATGAGGTCCAGGTTGTACGTGGGAGCAAGCGGTCAGTTCCTGACCAATTCCTCAGAATCAGAGCATCAAGGCCCATCATCATCATCATCATTATCAAACTCCCAGTAAAACCATTCCACTGGTGATGAAACATGACGCCCACCTCCACTATACAACATTGTAAATTTAATATATTATTTTGATGTGTTTTTTTCACTCAAATATATGATGGATTCTCTCCCTTGTTTCCGTTGTTTGCCCTGCAAATCGTGCAGCTCCATACACGTCCACGGTATGATATTGTGTGATTCCACGGGCCAATAATGAGCTCGTCATGCTTGAAAAGTGAGGCACTTTCAGTAGAAAAACATTTGCACTAAAATGCATGTGTGAATAACTTAACATCTGTCATGTGAAGTGGTCTGTCAGTATCAACAATAGGTGGCATGCCGGGAATCATGTTCCCTCTTCTTTTTTTTTAACATGCATGCTTGTACAAACGAAATGTTGTGATTTGTTTTTTAACAATGTAAGGTGGTAAAGCTATGAGGTCTAAAAAAGATGTAATTAAATTGTACCATACTCTATTGAGTCTATTTAAGAGAATAAGAAGTAAAGAAATGTAAGAATTCAGCTGAAAGTGTTTGTCGTTATTTCTCCTTAGGGGTTTTGACACACCTTTATATGATCATAAGTATTGTTAAGGCAGAATAGTTAAATCGTCATTAAATTACTAAAACATAACAAAATGACACTTAAATGATGCTTACAAAATTGTATATTTTTAAATTGTAATTTATCTCTAATTTGGGACGTAATCTTCATTAGGACGAGTCACTGAAATGGGTTGTGCCTGACTTTAAAGTTTGTTTTTTCTTTAAGAAAAACACTGCAAATTTTAAAACCTGTTAAATTTGGTAGAATACGTAGGCATCAACTGTCAATCAATCTTAGCAGTTTCCCTAAAAATGAATCTTAGACATTTATAGTCTTTTTAGTATTCACATTGCAGATCAGTTTCTTTGTTAGCATCCCACAAATAAACATACAAAAATAAAGTATTTACAGTACATACAATAGTTAGCGTATATTCACAGCAGCAAGACAGGAGGAGTTGGAACCGATGCTAACATTAGCATTTAGCATTCGAGCTGTGAAACTACACTGCGCAGCCCGAGGGCGCAGTTAAATACGAACCGGAAAAGCTATCCTTTCTTTTGGGCTCTGCATCGAGAGGAGGTGGACGGTGAGCCGAGCTGCTCCCCATCTACTCGCAGGATAAAGATGATTCTTTGTGGAATAGACGACGGGAGACGCCTCGTTTGTTACGGTGAGCGACGCTAATTAGCTTGTGAGCACAGCTGTACGATATACGGTGGTTTAGCGCTGTTTGTAGCATGTAAGCTAGCGGCACGCATGGTGGGGGGGACCACGTGGGGGAGAAAAGCTAATGAAGAAGCATAATTTTAAAAGCGCAGTCATTTGATAAGTCAACAAATTGTCAACGCGAACCACTCGTGACGAAGTAAATTTGCGTGTCAGCGCCATTTATGAGTCATCCGGAAGGAAATGTTATGTATTATCCCCGTAGACAGGTGAAATCCTCTAATCACTTTATTCACAGAACCGATCACGTGACTCCAGGATATGTACTTTTACCATTATTTCACCACTGAGAGGCTCTCATTGGTCCCCAAACAGGACACAAGGTCGTGGCATAGGTCGTGACCTGCTGTTGAACCCAACCTCAGACCTGAGATGTTGTGCTCCCAAGCTGTGTCACACAGTGCCCTTTGACCTTTTGGGTGATCAGTCATAAGTATTGGCTATTCCGTCAGTACATTTTATTCATACACTGTGCCAATCAATAAGGTCTCACTCCAGCCATTAGAAGTGACACTGCGGTGTATTATATGTGCTATTAAATGTGTATTTGGTCATTAATGTACTAATGTGCTGTATTTTATTATAGAAGCACCGGTGATGAGTGCATGTACCAATGCTGGACAGTACACCTGATAAGGTAAGATGATGATCACTTGGTAAATTGACCGAATTATGTTGTCATTTTTGCAGTTTACCCATCAGACAACTTGTTTCTAACTGAGCCAAAAGCTGCACATGAAGTCCTTCAAATATTTGATGCGATGCCCGGATTGTCTCATAACTGTCGTCTCTTTCGTTTATCGTCAACAGGACATGGACAACATTTCCTGATTTACCGTTTGCAAGGTGAGTTTCCTGCAACAGACCATTTTGAGAGTTAAGGGATCCTGAAGATTAAAGTAGTGGTCAACCCTTGCAGTTGTAGTACTAATGATGAATTCACCCTTTTCGCCGTTTACCCATCAGACAAAGAGTGGTGATACTGTGGCTACTGAATTACTCGCTGCAAGATTACAGCCATGTTGAGGTTCTCTATCATAACATGAAAGTGACGAGAGCTTTCTTTTTTTATGCAACTACAGATAAACGACGAGGCAAAACGTGTGTCTGCTTCATCCTGTAGCTGGTAAGTAAATAATACAATAAACATTTTCTCAAGTGCTAATGATGAGTTCAACCTTTTTCGCCGTTTACCCATCAGACAATGGAGTGGTGATACTGTGACTACTGAATCACTTCCTGAAAGATGGTCAATAAACGTGGTTTAATACATAATCTGCAATGAAAGTGACGGTCTTTTTTTTTTTTATGTGACCATAGATGCCTGGCTGGCAGAAATAATGGATGGAATATGAACGTTTGCTTCATGTCTTCAGTAAGTAAAGAGTCAAATTGATGTATTTCCCCCCAAATAGTGGCCTCTGCTGTCCATAATTAATTCCACACCTCAAATAGGGGCGAAAAATCACAAGGTGACATTAAATACCTAAATTAAGAGAACAGAATGCGACTATATATTAGTTGCATTTAAGTCAATGCTCTTGGCCACTAAGGAAATAAGAGTATTGATACTAATGTGTAGTAATGATGACTTCACTCTTTTTGCCGTTTACCCATCAGACAATGGAGTGGTGAGACTGTGATTACTGAATTACCGCTGACACAGTAAGAAGCGTTGAGATGTGCATTACATTGTGAAAGTGACAGTTTGTTTTTGACAGGTAAGTGGCGGTAGGATTGATGGACAGAAGATGGAAACACAAGGTGAGGAAAGAGGCGCGTCAAGCTATTCAAACTTGCATCTTCAAGTAGTAATGATGAGTTCACATTTTCGCCGTTTACCCATCAGACCAGAATGGGCTGCTGACACAGTGACTCTCTGAACTCCAATTGAAGTGCCAATATTTAGGAAAATACTTTTTTTTTCCTGCAAACTGATGGAATTATTCTGTTTGTTTAAAGGATGGCTGGAATTTGGAATAACTATAGTTGGTATTATTTAGTCTATCATGAAACTGACCCCTGTGTTTTGTCTGTTACAGCACTGCTGGACCTGTTAAAGCTGCTCCTTGAACTGCTTTACATATGACAAATATTAATAAAATGTACCCCTTTAATTTGCATTATGACTTGTTCTCATATGGTGGCTGTTGGAACTTACTTGTTAGAACTGTACAGATGGGGACGTCTATCCTCTTTACTCCTCTGTGATGTAGGCATCCGCTCCTGGTGCGTAGGTGTAGATGAAGCGTAGGATGTTCTGGTGGAACTCATCCAGGGCTTTGTCTCTCCTGAGCAAACCACTCTCTCCCAGATCACCAGAAGAGACCGCGTCGGGTGGAATAACGAGCGCAGACATCTCTATAGGGAGAGATGTCTTCTTTTTTTTTTAATAATGCACTATAACCTGTAAAAGATGCTCATAGACTACAAGTATGGAATTAATTGAAAGTAACCTTAAAGACCCGTAATTAGGGGAAAAATAAGGTTATTTGAGCATGAAAGTACTGTATTTGAACTTGTGATTAAAAGAGTACCGTGCTTGAGAGTGACAGAGTTCTCACAAAGGAGCACCGCAATCACGGCGTCCTCCTCCAGCACTTCATTTCTGAGACTTAATTTGCAGTGGGCCTCTGCTAAAGAGATCCTATTACAACACAGATGAAAAGGAGAATTTATATATATATATATAAAAGGGCCATGCTAATTTTAATCCTTATGAAGTCTATAATTATATTGATCCTACACTTAATGATTTGAATGTGCTAAGAAGTCAAAAGAATGATAAACATGTAACAACTGGATGAAAAATTACCTCTGGCTCAATGAGAATGACTGCACGCCACCTAGTGGGTAGCTGTGGTATTGCTCGATTCTGTACAGCCTGATAGCAGAAACAAACACTTTACTTACAGCAATTTGATAGAAGCCGCAGACATTTTGCTCCCGTGAATTTGTGGTCGGACTCTACAGCTGGCCTTATAGTAGCCGCGGATCATCTTCTGTGCTGCAGGACTCAGATCCACTTGCAGGCTTTGTGCATAAGCTACCAACTGGAGGGCAAGACTTTAGATCAGATGATGAACTTTAAAGTAGAATGTTTCCTAACCTCTTTGTAGTCCTGGGTAGACAAGTCAACAAGGGATGGGTAGAGGCGTTGTCCAGGCTGCATGGCCTGTTGGAGGATGTGGACAGCCTGTGAGAGTACGGCATGTTCCCTTGTATGTTCCTTACACTTAACGATGAGGCCAAAGCTAGCTGCCAGCTGAGGTGATACTGGACCCATTTCCTGTTCATGAAGAAGATATAAGTTTCATTTATGGCTTTGTACATGCATAATACAATGAAAACACTCACTGGTGCTCCCAGTACAGCATCATATGCCCTCCGAGAGCTATGTGTGGAGTCCACAAGAGCCCAGAAGCTGCACAGGACGGGGAATGAAAGCTGCTGGTCCACATCCTCACCATACTTCTTCCCTGGGATGAACACAGACACTGTGCGGCTCTCCAGAACTAACAAATCCAGATCATTACTGACTGGTCAGAATCTCTTTTTTTTGTCTGAAATAATCACTACCTGACTCTATTGAATCCAGCTTGTCCTTCTTGAAACCGCTCAGATCTCCAAGCATGCAAATACCACTGCTGGCCAGCAGGGCAGAACCGGCATGGATTTTCGCAGTGCCCACTCCATGCTCATCGTGGGACAAGGATGCAAACATTTCCCCTGAGCCTTCATGCATTACCCCACGGCACGACAAGCTCAAGCTGTACCTCATTAGCCTGTCACATAATGAATACTGTACACGGTTAACATTAGAGCATTCGGTTGCTAGGCTACATTTCCCAATTAATCCCTAACCACTGCACTCCTCATTATTTAAAAAAATCGACACATATTTGAAAACCTCAGTCCTGACAGACGCTGGTTACTCTCTGCACTTGAGTCCAAATCCCCACTCTGTGAGTAAATGGTGTCTTTCAAACCATCCTACCTTTCCACTATTACTGTGTCGCCTGTAGAGACCAGGAGATCCAAGTGTGACCTGTTGTAGTCGTCCCCTCTAGTTTGCACCAAGCTGAGCAACAAGCTGAGCCTCAATGTGTTGAAGAGGCCCGGAGGCGCCACGTGAACCGCCAAGCAGTGTGCTACGATGGCAGAGAACCTCCACGGAGATCCTCCAGCCGCCTTCAGCAGCTCCTTGAATTTAGCATTAATGTCAGGCGGATCTAGAAGTAGATATGTTGCTTTAAGTCAAATTTGTTATGATTAATGAGAACCTTATTTAGCTACTTACACTGCAGCTCCCACGGTTGGACGCTATTAGCCTCCACGCTCCAGGTAATACTGGGCCACTGGTGCACATGCGCAGGTATGCCAATCACCCGGTAGAGTTGACCGATACTCATCGTGTTACACAGTTCATCTACGAGAAAGGTGGGGGTGAAACAAAGCCCAACGGAGTTGTTCCTGGACTTGAAGAAACAAGCATGCCACCTACAAACCTTTGCCAAAAGAAACAACAGTGAGGCCCTTTAGAAACAAAGATTCCTCTGTGTGAATCGCATGGCCGCCTAATGAGTGTTCCTTGCACTTATTAACATATATGTTCAGTAATGGGAAGCCGGTGTATTAAATTCCTTTGCAGGACTGGGTCAACAGAATATGTTAATCCTGGTGCTGAGTTGTGTTAAACCCTCCAGGGGTACTGGTTTGGACAATGTTAGAACAGGGGATAGAAACACTTAATATCCCACCGCGAGGCACCGTGCACGGATGGCTGCACAAAAATGTATTTATTTGAACCCCCCCACCACCACCACCAACCCTGCTCATTTAGAAAGCTGGACAATATTAATGAGCACACTCCACAAAGGTGACTGTGGGTAAATACATGATATTAAAAGCACATTAATCAGGGGTTGGGAATGAACATAATGGATGAGAATGTGACTTTACAAACAAACATCAGCCGTGTAAATGTTTAGCTTCTTAAATTAACTCAGCAGAGATTTGATTTACTGCATAAGAAAAAAATCAGCAGCAGTTTGGGAGCATGCCTGTACTTTTATTTCCCTGGAAAAGGTACAAAAAGTCCTATAATTAGCATATTATGGGATTAAATAAGGCATTATCGATAAACATGCTGGAACGCTACATATTCTCGCCACTAGAGGGAGTAAGAACCAAGCTTATTATTAGCAATACTGCAAGTGGCACCACCTATAATTATAACACAAATGGAGCTTGACTTTTTCACTGTTTTGTGTGGACGACATCCCATGATACACTTACCTCGAAGAAACAACGTGACTGACTGGTATCGGAGTGAGCTTTGTTGATGCGCACCGAGTACTTTCAGAGCGTTAACGTGGATCAACTCCACCAGCTGCTTGTCTGTCTCCAAAGACGCACACATTAGTTGTACAGGACGTCACAATGCAATATGTCGTTGTGTCTCACCTCCCAACACTCTGAACTGGATGTCCTCTTTGAGAGGCGAGCTGCAGGTCATGCAGGTGAAGTCGTTCCTCATGGTTGCCGACTCTGTGGCGCCAGGTGCATGAACCCGGATTTGGTGGAAACCTAAAAAGCAAGAAATGCGCAATAATCGTTCAATAATCAAAATAGAGGTTTTTGAAGGATTAGTTAGCATCAAGCAAAACATCTTTGTAGGAGCGCCTAACTAATTGCCCATAAATCATTGACTCGCCAATAGGGACTAGTGAAATTCGATCCATTTTACTGACTCAAGTTATTATGAATCTCACTGAAGTAATCAATTACTCTGTTCATATTCCACCATTGAGTCGGTGGTAAGACTCAAGTCTTCGAGTACCCGTGAGTCAAAGATTCTCAAGTTTCCATCAAGCACATTTAAATCAAGGAAACTCAGTCTTCATTGAGTACATGTGAGTCAGTGAAACTCGAGTTTTCTTTGGGTACCCGCGGGTAAGTTAAACTAGCATCTTTGTCTAGCACCCATGAGTCTATGAAGCACGAATCTTCACCCGCACATGTGATTCAGTGAAACTCTTGTTGTTTTGGGTACCCAAAAACAAACTAAAAACTAAAAAAAAGTCAGTGAAACTCAAGTTAGTCACAATTACTGACATGTTAACTTTTATCCTTTCTAAAAATTTTAGCTAGCGATATCAGGGGTAAGTGAACGAGTTAATGGAGTCGAAAAAAAAACGTTTGGAACGACTCATTCACTTTGCCGCCAAAAATGCAATTTAAGTTCCGACATTTTACATGGTTGTATACAGTAGCTGGACAAGTCCAAGGGTAAAAAACATACATATATTCAGATCCTTACCTGAAGAAAAGGTACAGCCGTCGTTACTGCAAACAAACCTGGCTCCCCGGGTGTATTTGGTGACCCTTGTGATAGCAATGGCCAAACCTTCCATGAGAACAGGTCTCATGCAGCAATACGTACGAGGGAAAGTAGCTAGGTCCAGTGTGTAGTCAGAAAATGGCGGCAGGTGCGTCCATTTCAAAATGATATTCACCTTAAAAGGACCAATGTAGTTATAAGGGTTGAGGCTAAAATTGTAGGTTTCTTCATACCTGACACTCTGTATGTATACTCTCAATAAGAGAAAGTGTCTTTATGGCCAAGAAGCACACCTAAAATACATATAAGATTTAGTTATGTTATATAAAGTAATCCATCCATGCTAACGGACACTTACAGATTGAAACAAGGTTGTTGCTTGTAGTGGGTGGTGTAGTACATAGTCACCCAGCTCCGAGTCCACTTCTATGACATCAGACGGATTAACGTCGATACAGAACCGGAAAACTACAACCGTGTTTTGTTGGGGGTCTAAAAACAAGGTTTGCGGATAAGTTAGGTGATACACAAAATACGTATAAAAAGTCGTTAACTCATATTTTTTATCAAAAATGTATTCATAACGTACCATTAAACGGTTTGCAGTCTTCTGTAAGTTTCTGAAGGCCGCCATTCCTGTCCAAATAAATCAAAACCGACCGTTTTAAGGGGAACATGTCCGCCATTTTTATTAAATTGACAAAACCGCGCTTTTTTTTCCAGCTCGTGGAAGACTTCGTTGCCATGGCATCCAAGCGCACGAGACAGGAAGTGGTAGTTTTAAGGTACTATAAAATCATCTAATAGATTTTCATTACTGGATCATAAAGCTACATAAGTAAACACATGTGACCTACACAAAAATGCTTTATTATGTGGTCTCTCAAATAATCCAGTCTATTTTGTCAGGGATATGAATGCTAGAAAAACATAAATCTACATGTGACAGTGACAACGCAATTGTGTCCTTTAATGCCCAGTGACCTGTTAATGTTTTTTAAGGCACATTTAAGGAGTAATATCAGTACTGAATATCGTATTCTGTAAAATAGCATCTTTCATGTATATATATACTTATATAAATACAAATTGGTAAAAAATACATTTTCTATTATATTTTGTTCCCAATAAAATCTGTTTTAAGTGCTGTTTCATCTGAGCTCCTTTGGATTCATAGAATAAGTGATGTAATTTTCTTCCCTTTAAGTCGTATTATGGATGGACAGTCGTTAAAGGCGTTCGGATGCCTTTGTCGGGAATTTATCATAAGAAAGAGTCATCAGAAGGCGGGGCGTATGAGAAGCCCACAAAGGCGTCGTCGGCCTCCATGACGCTGGCGTTGACGATGGAATGTTCTTGGGTCCAACACACTGATTGGGGGACCATCTCCTCTGTGAACTCGGTGTCAAAGTTTGATATATCAGAGTAAGAGTTCTGGAAAGGAGAAAGAACAACATGGGAGGGAGACTAAAATAAACATGTAGTTAATTAGGATATTGTTATTTGAAAATATTTACCACATTGGGTGTAAACGGGGGTGGAATTTTCTTCTGTTCAAGGTCAGTCCAGTTGATGGAGGAGAAAAAGTGGTGTGTTTTGATTTCATTCTGAAATTAAACATTAATATTAATGCTCAGAGCATGGATGTTTTTTTTGGCAGAAGTGGCCTTTATGTCCACCAGAGGGCGCTGCAGTGTGCAACATTTTGCCATTCCACTCACAAAGTCATCCCTGGCTCCCAGCCTGAGTGCTCCTTCTTTCTCCAGCAGGCCTTGCAGGAGAGACCAGGCAGTGTTGGACGCACCGGCTCGTATCACGAGTGGCTTGTGTAGAATGTTGTCGTACATCTCGTGCGTGTCCCTGCTGTAAAAAGGCGGCTAGAGGAAAAAGAGTGGATATTTTACAAACATGTAACTTCTTCAGGGTCACTGAAAAATTGTGCAAAAAAAACAAATGTAAGACGACTCTCACCAAGCCAAAAAGCATCTCATAGAGCACTGAACCCAGACACCACCAGTCCACGGTGTTATCATACGGCTGCTTCCTGAGCACCTCTGGAGCTAAGTACTAGACAACAAAGCAACCCATGAGTTCCACTTCAAAACATAAACAATTTCGCTAACGTACCTCAGGTGTGCCACAAAAAGTACTGGTGGTATCTGTCTGGGAAATACCTTCCTTGCACAAGCCGAAGTCGGTCAAAACGATGTGACCCTTGGAAAAAAAAAAAAAAAACAGGACACGGTGCAGGTTTTTAGCCAACATGTGCCAAACAAGCACTTCATTATCTGCCGAGGGACTGAGCTGAGGGAGGCTATTGTCGGGCCCCCGGAATGCTGGGTGGCAGTCAGTCCCATTCATCGTTCCCACACTGTCTCGGTTGCGCAGAGACCAGGGTGATTACATCGTAATGATTACGAGGACAAGCTAATCCAATCACATGCATTCTGCAGCAGGAAATAACAGTGTTGTGTTGTGCTAGTGGAAAAAATTAGATATTGCACTGAATTGATTTGTCATGACGTGGATAGCTTAGCTTAGCTATATTTAATGTACAAAATGTATTCAAGTTGTATTCAGTGTGTACACCCATGCATAAATGACACTCACTTCATGGTCCAGAAGGATATTTTCAGGCTTCAAGTCTCTTTAAGAAACAAGTTTACAACACAATTAATTCCAAAAAAAGTATGTTTTAAATTCTTATGTGGGTTTCAATCTTTCTTAAATACCTATAAACAATGTTGAGGGAGTGCAGGTATCCGAGTGCACTCGCCATTTCGGCGATGTAGAACCTGGCTCTGGGTTCTAGAAAGGTCCGTTCTTTTTGTAGGTGGAAGAAAAGCTGAAAAAAAAAAAACGGTCACATTCACGTGGCAGTTTCTGGAAAAAGTTGCTCACTAAGCTTTATTTATAAATAGAAACATTGACAATTAGGCAGTGTACCCGCAGCAATTCAGCTTCGTGCAACTCCTCGGATAGTGTTTTTTTTTTTTTTTTTTTAAACCCGTGACTCACGCGTGACGAGCTCGGAATCTACTCACTTCCCCTCCGTTGACGAAATCCAACACAAAATACAACTTGTCTGTGGTCTGGAAGGAGTAATGAAGTCCAACCAGGAAGGGATGCTTCACGTTCTTCAGCAGCACGTTACGCTCGGCCATGATGTGTTTTTGCTGAGGAAAGACAGGATTGTGCGAGATGAATGGGCACAATCACATTTCATAGCAGACTTACCTCTTTTCTGTTGAGAATGACCTTTTTCTGGAGCACTTTTATTGCGTAATACTTGGCGTCCAGTTTCCTTTTGGCAAGGAACACCTGCGTGGAACGGAGGAGACAACATTCATTCATTCATTTTCTACCGCTTTTTCCTCACGATGGTCGCGGGGGTGCTGGAGCCTATCCCAGCTGCCTTCGGGCGAGAGGCAGGGTACACCCTGGACTGGTCGCCAGCCAATCACATATAGACAAACAACCATTCACACTCACATTCATACCTATGGACAATTTGGAGTCGCCAATTAGCATGTTAGCAACCTAGCATGTTTTTTGGAATGTGGGAGGAAACCGGAGTACCCGGAGAAAACCCACGCATGCACGGGGAGAACATGCAAACTCCACACAGAGATGGCCGAGGGTGGAATTGAACCCTATGAGGTCTGCGCGCTAACCACTAGACCGCCGTGCCGCCAGGAGACAAATTAATTCCTGATTACTGCTTCCTTTTGCAGAGCTACAATGAAATGCTATGCTATGCTATTGAGGAGACAGACCTCGGTTTGAGTGCGCGGCCAAAGCAGACCATGTGTTTGGTGCTAAATAACCCGACATGGGGCCAAGTACTAATATTGGTCTTCAATAAATGTCAAAGTGATGTTAAATTAATTTATGTGAAACGGTCATTATTCTTAATTAAATATTTTTGGGTGTCTGGAACAAATTGTTCATCATTTTGTTTTTATTTTGGAACAAATGAATCATGAGGCACCTTGAAGTGTGTACTTTCCATCACCTGTATGGTGTAAATGCACCAATTAACACGTCCCCCTATAGGCACCAGAGGCGTGGTCTACCAAAGCAAATAAGCACATATTGTATATTATTGACATACCTTCCCAAAACTGCCTTTTCCTATGACTTTTAAAAAGTCAAAGTCTGTGGGCTTGGCGCTGAAAAACAAATGACAGCGTGTTATTTTCCACATGCAAAGTTCACCTACTCTTAAAAAGGGAACATACTGCGGGTTTCCGGAGGGTCCCAGGTTAATGTTTCTGGAAGATGAGTTCTGTTTAAAAAAAAAAAAAAAAGCCACTGAGGTTACTGGGTTTGCTTGCCATGATGGTTTAGCTGGCAACTATATACATTTTTTCCACATACCACCAGTAGTAGTCGTAATAAAGTAAATGGTTTCCATATAAGATACTGTATATCATTAGATAATACACTAAAGCTTAGCGTATTTTGACTTCCACTGGACTGGATTTAGCATCTTTTATGTACAACTCCATGACTTACTTTGTCGTCTTCATCTTCAGACGCATCCGAGTTTTGCAGGTTCTCCATTTTGTCCATGAGGAGAAAGCTCCTCACATCAGGACTGCAGATTTAAAAAAAATAATATGCTAATGTTTCTATGTTATCATGTGTGTGTGTGGGGGGGGGGGTGTCCAAATGGCAGTTAACACTTACTGGTTGCAAAGCTGAGGAAGGGAGACTATTCCTTTAATGAATTCATGCAGGCCGGCTCTTCTTTGCTTGATGAACTCTGTTGAAGAAGAAAAGAACATGCAGGTATTTAAATGACAGCATGTAGCCGCACGTTAGCCATGCAGATAAACGCTTACCGGGTTCAAAGTTATCCCCAAATATCCTCTTAGCGGGAATCTTTAAGTTTAACGAAGGAAACTGTTTCTTTAACTGTGCGGAATTAGGCCCAAGTTAGTCATCAGTGTGCATCAACAGATATAACTGTGTTATATGTCAAGATGGCCGCCACTCACCGTGTTGTAAAGTTTATCAAACTCTGCATAGCGTCTGAAGACAAACCACTCCTGCTGCCCGACGTTGACGATGACTTTGTAAACCTGATAAAAGTAAAATGTGATGCTCAGTTTTCAATGCCCCGCCCCCTCTCCCCAAATATATGATGTCAGGATTTCAGGTACCGTGTAACGCTTTTTCTTGTCCCTCTGCTCGTTGTGGCAGGGTATGCTGACGTTCGGCAGACTGTTCTGCTCCTCCATCCTCCAGCATTCCAAGCGTGCGCGGCGGCAGCAAACTTATGGTTCCTCTTTTAAGGATGCGACACCTTCATCCTGTTGTCACCCGGACAAAAAGAAAAAGACACCATTATCCCGGAAGTGGGACTATTTACATTTGGCAAACATGTCTTGACCACAGCGATATTTGCTGTTGTTGCCGTTTACCTAGCGGGAAGCATTATATGTACATTTGCAACAGCTCTCAGCAGTGTATGGACCTCCTCCAAGGCCAAACAAACCAAAATGTCAACCTTCTGTATATATAATTAATGTTCAAAAATGATAAATTCCAGGCTCAAAATGGCTCTGTAGGGATTTTAATATTCTGTAGGCCAAGCAACCTCCATGTGAAGCATACAGGCAAACCCACGAGACCAGGGGTCTCAAACAGGCGGACACTAGTTTGAGGCCCCCGCCTTGATATGAAAGTTTAATGTTAGTGCGGCCCGCGCAAGTTTGATATGGATGCTGTATGGTATCATGTACCCAGAAAAAAAAATACTACGTTTGATTAATGTTCATGTTAAAGGTTAAATAACTGTTAATAGTTATCCTCCCTATCCGTGTGGAAGTGGTAAGTTTTTGGCTATATAAGTTTAAAGGAAATAACTTGAAGGCTACCGTTTAGGTCGCTAGCTCTCTAGTTTGCGAGTTAGCATGTGTCTCAAGACCCTGTAGTTGCGCAATATGTTGTAAATAAAAAAAGAGTATAAATGTGACTATAGTCGTGTTTTGTCATGTCTACAGGGCTCTAATAATGCTTTGTTCATTTTAATCTGAAAAAAATAATTTGTCTACCCACCAACTATATGTGGTTTCTTAAGTTTTTATTATTATATGTATTTATTTCTGATTGATTGATTTTCTTTATTCTTGATTTGTTTATTTATTTTTCATCTTATTTTGTGTAGAAAAACAAAAAGTAAGATATTTGAGAACAGTGGAATGTTTTATCGGAGCTTTTATTGTAGAAAATTGGAACCAAAGCAAAGTTTTTTAAATTTTTTTGTTTTTAATAAATGCGTTTTTTGGTTTTGTTTTTTTTTTGGAAAACCTGATGCGGCCCAGTCTCACCCAGACCCGAGCTCCAGTGGCCCCCCAAGTAAATTGAGTTTGAGACCCCTGCACTAGACTTTCCACGTGCATTCCTGCTGGCTGTCCAAGAGCAACTGACCATTTCATGTTGCGTTACGTCACGTCTCGTCAACAAAGCTTTTTGTGTTCAGATCCGTGTGTGTACCCACTGTGCGATGCCAGTGAGGTCAGCTTGGTTTGTTTAGGGACTTTCTTTTGTCTCTGCAGCCACGGTCCTTGTTACTTTCACTGCACATGGCAGTGAAAATCCTCCATTGATGGCGCGCCAAACACTTCCTGACAGGATGTTTTATTCCGTTCACGTAGGAGGAGGAGCTTGGGCCTGTTTAGGATGCATCAAATGTGCACTGAGACGGGACTCACTGACGCTGGGCTTCCTTTTAGGTTTCACATGCCAAAAAAAATGAAGTAATTCACCACTGATGTGTATTATTTAGCTCCAGATGCACACTAACATTAGTACCTTTTTGTCTGGTTTTCTTACAGCAGTCATTCCAACTGATGGATGTGACTCCTGAACCAATCAGATGTCACGCATGATGGCATTTTCGGTTTAGCATTTCATGTACAAAAAGCCACTTCCTGTTTGCATTCATGTAAACAAAACAATGAATTTTCTTGCTGCCCTCAGTCTCCTCTTGGATAAAATTTGCTTCCTTACAATGACGCCATATCAGGTCTTGCATCTGTGCTTCATTCTCACTGACAAACAGGGGGATAACATTATATTCGATTTCTGCTGACACAGCTACTCCCTCGGCATGGAATGCTGCAGATCACCACACCTACCAACAGGCAATGCTTGGTGGATTTCATTAAAAGAGAGGGAATAAAGCCGTTGCCAGCACAGCATGCCCCTGTGTTCATACCACGGCATGAACTAACACGCGCCGACAGGCATAAATATGTGGGGCTACTACAGGGAATCCAAAATAGAATGCTTCCTGCTTAGCTCATAACAGTGCCTGTGGATATCCTTGAGAGGATGTTGAGCTTTTTTCTTTTTTTTTTACTCGTCATAAGCACTTTGAACAAGGAGTTGTAAAGCTGTCGGGATCAAATTTAGCCTCACATTAATTCAACTTTCATTACATTCTATACAAAAGTGTTTTGTGTTGGACCTTAGTGGTTTCAGTGTCTGTTCCAACAAGGGGAAATTGAATTATAAGTGAGGAAGTGCAGCTGCAGACGTGTGTTCCATGAACTGAGTCAACCCCATATGGTACATCTGGACTAATTCCTGACCTGATGTTCCAGTCCAGACCGCTCAAGTAAAAAAAAAAAAAATCCGACGTTTGCTAAAAATTGGGTTTCTTGAAAAAATGTTCGGGAAGGCAAGCCTGAGCAATTCCACCACCTGTAATGAATAATAAAACCAGTCTGGATCTGTACCTTTACTTTTTAAATTAAAAAAGTGAAAGTTGCATCACAATGTAATACATAGTAATTATTTTTAGGACTATAAAACTCAATTGGGTGCATGGAGTACAGAACATGAAAGTGACAGACATGAATACATATTCTAATTATGTGCTGACGAATTAATGATGTCGATAACTTCAAATAAACAACACGCACGCGCACAATTGACGTATCAATACAATACAAACACAGCAAATGCTATTTTTATTTGACACAACACACTTTTGTTTAACCCAATTAGTTGAGCTACCGTCTAAGAACTTTTGTTACGCAACGGCATAACGTTACATATATTAACACTAAATACAACACACAAAATAATACATTTAAAAGCGTTTTAGTTCAAATTAGCCCACCTAGCTAACCTTTGCTATGCTAGCAACAAGGTAACTTTGAAGGTAAACCGATGGAGCTCGTCGTTACCTTTCAGTTGTCTTCTTCCAGTCGGGAAAATATGACGACTCCAAACTCCAGTTAAGCCAACATTTGACTTATAAAGAAGCTGAAAAACTAAAAAGCGAAGAGGATGTTCGGCTACCTGTACGTCCAGTAAAGAGAAGCAGGAAGCATCCTGGGTGTAGAAAGTTCCGATGAAATTTGTCACGGGACCAGAACGCAACAGGCTTGTTCTAGTAACCTGAATACACCATTCCTTTTCCGGTATGTTCTTTCAAAATATAATGCTCCAGAATATAACAAACGAGCCAGCAGACGAACACAATTAACAGTTTAATAAATCACATTATAGCCATATTTCACTTTAACCTTAACGATATTCCAACTGCTGTTAAATCTCGCAAATTCGCGACTTTTTTGTGTTTTGTGGCTATATCTACAACTTCCGGTTTGCTATCAAACTTTATGACTGGTGAATGGAGCTACGCAGGACAAACATGTGTTAAATAGGGACACCTAGAGGACAAAGTATGAACTGCCAATTAAAAAGATTATTGTGTAACTATATTACGTCGTACATATACTGTTTTTGCATTTAGAAAAACATATACAAAGTGTGGCACGGGGGGCATTCTTAGCCATTGTTTCATTTATTGGCCTGCATACCTTATAGAAACAAAATTAACACAATAATTACACAAAATTGGCAAAATATGGGAAAAAGAAATTAATATGGATAATAGAGGTTTGTCTTTATATGTCATAAGAAATGAAAAAAACTGACAAAATCCTTCCAACCCTTGTTTTAAACTACAAATATTCAGATTCTTTATTTGCAACTAAACACATTCACATTTTTCACAAATAATAACCAAAAAATCCTAATATTTGACCAGCTAGTGAAGCAACAATAACAATTGTCAAGTTCTTTTGAATATAAGTCAGGCTGAGAAGACTGTAGAGGATGCTTTATCAACTCCAGTAGATTTTCTTGATAACCTTTGAATAAAAGATGCATAGCATCAAATTACTACTCAGGCTAAACATTGTTTATATTTTGGAAGCCACAATAGTTCTTACTTACCAGTGTTTCCTCTTGGAATTCTCTCCTTGAGTGGTATCTGTTCATTGTCCACATCCAATGACTTTAATCTATGCATCAGATAACACGTCATGTCACATCGGTATCAAACAAGTCAGATTTCATAATCATAATTAGATCAAAGATTTCAACGACATGCATTTCTAGCATCATAATCAGCATAAGAATGGTCCTCTTTGATGAATACAAGTACAATCACGTGATGCTTATGTCTTTCACTTTGGAGCTTTGTTGTACGTTTTCCACCCACTTCGGAATGTTCCATGGTATAGTTTAAGGAAAGGTATCCCACCTCTGGGATCTTTTCAACCCCTTGAAAGGTTTTTTTTTCAAGCTTCAATTTTGTTTCAAGCTGAATTTTGTTTGATTATACAGATTTTGTCCACTGGGCGGCAGCAGAACACAACAGTTCAAATCTATAAACGGTTGAAATGTATTATGTATTGCATAATAACACAGCTTTGAAGATATAGTTAATCTGAATGGGTTTAGGAGAAACTAACGAATTATTTAGTTATTTTGACTTCATTTTTGACAAACAATTGTAAGAAAATAACTAATTGTATTATTTTTTACATGCATAAATAAAACAATTTGGTATTATAATACTCTGCATTTTCTTGGTATCAGATCAATACAGAATCCTACTTAATGGCACTTGCAGCAGTGAAATGAATTATGGTCTTAAACCCCTTGAAGGGCCCCTTGAAAGCCTCCCCACAGACCACTTTAGGACACTGCCTCCCGCATGAAAGACCTATTTTGCTCCACACAAGTGACAGGAGCGCTTGTCTGCTTCCTTAAAATTCTACACCAATCACAAGAACCCTTCTCTGACTGTCAACCAATCACATACACATATACTCCCCATTTTTGACCAATCACAGGCGAGGCCGCCTGTGCAGGGGGCTGGGCTCAAGAATCGGCGGGATGGACAAAAATCATATTGGCAAATGGAACAAGGAGGAGAGAACTGGAAGTATCCACACCGCGAGTAATGAAAGCGAAATTCGAATATTTCCGTTGTCTTAGCTACATTTTTACGCTGTAATTGTGTCCCAGGACACACAAGAAGAAGTTTATCTTTAGAGGCATCTTATATAAAACAAGTAAAAATAATATGAGGAAGAAGACATTGAAGTAGCATTTCGGCTAGTCGAGTCATGCTAGCTAGATACTGCATCCCGGAAGCTATCGCCTAAGGAAAAGCCTTCTATGGATAAACGTGGATTTATGTGCTATTTTAGCGAGCTGAGGAACAACAGGTTGGTCGTAAAAAAGATTCGCGCATCCCGGCGGCTGTCATGGACAACGTGAGATCGGCACGCAGGTGGGTGTCCGCTTCCCTCTAATGTCATTCACTGTCATTCGCTTATTTACATTGAGTCACTTTCCCTATATTAAACACTGCAAAAGTAAACATGGCGTACTAACACCTATGCAGGTTATGACTATGTATTAATAATAACAAAACAACACTAACTTTTCACCACATTTGGTTCTAGTAAACAAACAATTAGGCTGCATAAAAAGCTACTAAGCATGAGCAATATGGTTATGTATTAGCTTAATTTCTTTTTGGGTGGAAAAAAAGGCACACAACAGCCATTAATTCTTGCATAAGGTGTGTCAGTTGTACTTTTTGTGACTCACATTTGCATAACAGAAAACTTCAAAGGAGGCACAGCAGCTGAAGGAAAATCAAGAAAAAAGGTTTTGTGTAACAGCTAAATTAATTGATTTTATCTTCAAAACTGCGAGCTAGTAAACAGAATCTGTGCTTTTTTTTCAAAACATGGAACATCTATTCTGATATTTTGGATGTTCATTATTTGAAAGCCAAAAAAAAACAGTCTATATTTCAGTTAATCAACTACAAAGCACATTTAAACGTAATGTATTTGAACAGACGTTAGGGGATTTGCCATTGAAAATAACCACACCCCACTTTACCTCTGGAGGTGAAAGAGCCCCTTCATCCACCCCCTCCCCATCTATTTTTTTTCCCCTACCCAGCTTCCACTGTGCCAAAATCCAAGTGACTCACTTGAGTTTCCACAGGGATGAAGAGCTTTGGCGGGAACACTGCCCCCCCCCCTCACTTGTTGATGCATAATGCTAATTAATGGCCCCCTCTGTGTCATATATCATATCCATGACATCATTCCTTCCGTGTTACTGTTGGCTCATCTAATAATAACAAACTGCGTCCTTGCAGTCACGATGAGGATGAAGAGCTCCACTCCGATCCAGACACTAAAGAGAGGACTAAAGACAAGAAGGTTTTGTGTAAAGTGAAGTGGTCCCGCGATGAGGTAAGCTGTACTTTATGTGGATTTTCTGGCACATAATACATTGTGAGAGTTCCTCTTGTGTTTGTCTCCAAGGATGACAAACTGAAAAAGCTCGTGGAGCAACATGGCACGGACTCCTGGAAATTAATAGCAAACTATTTCCCTGTAAGTATGCCGGATTGTAAACAGACGTCCACTTACTTACGCATCGAGTCGCTGTACTCCAACCAATGAGGTGTCTCCGTCACACGTATGACATGACAGGGGAGGACAGATGGTCAGTGTCAGCACCGCTGGCAGAAGGTGCTCAACCCAGAGCTGGTGAAAGGGCCGTGGACAAAGGAGGAGGATCAGAAGGTAAGAGGAGCTGGGAGTGTCCTGTCTTGAGCACGCAAATATTGTTAAGTGATAGGTGGGTGGGGGGGACAGAAGGTGATGCTGACTTACTTCCTGCCAAAAAACGTTGCTCCATGACATCATCACTGCGGCCTTTATTCATTCATTCATTCATTTCTACCGCTTATCCTCACGAGGGTCGCGAGGGGTGCTGGAGCCTATCCCAGCTGTCTTCGGGCGAGAGAGGTGGGGTACACCCTGGACTGGTGGCCAGCCAATCACAGGGCACATATAGACAAACAACCATTCACACTCACATTCATACCTGTGGACAATTTGGAGTCGCTAATTAACCTAGCATGTTTTTGGAATGTGGGAGGAAACCGGAGTACCCGGAGAAAACCCACAAACTCCACACAGAGATTGCCGAGGGTGGGATTGAACTCGGGTCTCCTAGCTGTGAGGCCTGTGTGCTAACCACTCGACCACCGTGCAACCAAGTCTTTCTCATTAATTCATTCATTCTTTTTCTACCGCTTATCCTCACGAGGGTCGCGGGGGTGCTGGAGCCTATCCCAGCTGTCTTTGGGCGAGAGAGGTGGGGTACACCCTGAACTGATCGTCAGCCAATCACAGGGCACATATAGACAAACAACCATTCACACTCACATTCATACCTATGGACAATTTGGAGTCGCTAATTAACCTAGCATGTTTTTGGAATGTGGGAGGAAACCGGAGTATGCACAGGGAGAACATGCAAACTCCACACAGAGATGGCCGAGGGTGGGATTGAACTCGGGTCTCCTGCGCGCTAACCACTCGACCGCCGTGCAGCCCTCACCTCGGCCTTTATTCCCGAGAAAACAGTCTGTATACGACAGGGCATCATATATTTGGGATCTGGAGGTTTATAGTACATGCAAACAGATGAGTCAGAGCTTTTCTTCCTGTCACACACACACCAGTGACGTGGACATGTGTGGACATGCTTAAAATTTAGGCGATGGACCACTTCAGGTTTGTCTAATGCGTCTGTGTCGCAGCTGCATCTCCACAGGTTACTGGTATGTGAGTGACGGGAAGAAAAGCTGGGTAAAAATTACATTTTTTTTTTGACCCTTAAGGGAAAAATATTGCTGGTGTATTTTTGTGCAGGTCATCGACCTGGTCCACAAGTACGGGCCCAAACGCTGGTCCGTGATCGCAAAGCACCTTCAAGGCAGGATCGGCAAGCAGTGTCGCGAGCGCTGGCACAACCACCTCAACCCTGAAGTGAAGAAGTCCTCCTGGACTCAGGAGGAGGATCGGATCATCTATGAGGCCCACAAGCGTCTGGGGAACCGTTGGGCAGAGATCTCTAAGCTCCTTCCTGGACGGTAAACCTGCCAAACACAGAAGAACACATGCAGACTCATGGTTCTTTGTTCAAATATAAATATAATAACTTATATTTAAGTTAGAAAAGTTCTTGAATTTTAAAAGTAATAAAAATTAGTCCGATTTTTTTGCCCCAGGACGGACAACTCCATCAAGAATCACTGGAACTCCACCATGAGGAGGAAAGTGGAGCACGAAGGCTACCTCCAAGACGGCTGCCCGAAGACTTTCACTGCCTCGCACAATGGCGGGAAAAGACGCCATCACTCGCCGTGCCCCGCACCCACCCCGAAAGAGGCGCAGCATTGCGACCGTAGCCCCTTGCCTGCCGTGACGGGACCCAACCAGGTTTTCCTCCTTTCCAGGTTCTATGCTTTGATTTGGTTGTTTATTGTATTGATTGACACTTTTGTGTTGTAGATGACAGGGTATCATTTTGAACCTCATGGGCGCCCCCTTATGGACAGTTCTGGTTTCATGCCAGTGAGTTACTACTTCCTGTTTGTTGTTTTGATCGTCTACTTTGACTTCAAATCTGTGTTTTTTTTTCAACTAACATCCAATAAGAGATAAACCGGAGTACACTTTCCCTTTCTGTGGCATTTTATATGTGAATCTGTTTGTTGTGTCTTCTTTACTCCTTCCTTACTTCCTGTCCCCCGCCACGTTTGTCCGTCTCAGCCGCCCTGCCCGGACGATCCCGACAGAGAACAGAGAATTAAGGAGCTTGAGTTACTGCTTATGTCAGCAGAGAGTGAAGTCCAGCGCAGAGGTCCATGTGTAAGCGCACGCTCCCTTATGGGTGTTAGCACTTAGTGTAGCCTGTGTGTGTGTGTGTAGGCTTGTAGTATACATACATAGTACATATATAGTACATAAATACACCGGCTGTGTTTTTAGTGTATTTATGTGAAGATACTACGGTTTCTGTACCGTAGTAGCTAGCTTCCCATCATCCGCCATCTCCATCCAAGACCTCAAATGTCTAATCCCTTCCACTATAACGCTCCTCTATTCACTCCTCCTTGAATGATCGTCTCCTCATATTTATCCCGAATCTTCTCCAGAACAATCCCTAACACCTCCTGTTTTTCCAGAACTTGGATCAGTACTCGACTTGGTCGGATGGCTTGTCCGAAGAAACGCTCGTCTCAAGCAGCAGCAGTAGTAGTAGTAGTATAAGTAGTCTGGAGGAGCAGGTGCACAGGAGATCCTGGTCCAAGCCTGAGAACCCTAGAGGAACTTCCACCAAAATGCCGGTGTCTCCTAGTAAATTCCTGGCTGTGGAGGCGAGCACGGTGTTGTCCACTCTGCAGACCATGCCGGACTTTGCTGAAACCATGGAGCTCATTGACTCAGTAAGAAGATCTCCAGATGTCCAAGTTATCTTCAGTTGATGTCATGCCATTTTTTTTTTGAATGTATTAAAGATCTACTGTAGATGTGCTTTGCTCTACAGGACCCATCGGCATGGAGCAACGTGACCGGTTTTGACCTCTCAGAGGTAGAACCCAGACAAGACCAGACTCTCCTTCAAGAGAGGAGCTTCTTGGGGCACATATCACCTCCCTGCACCTCCAAGGTGACCACAGCCACAAGGAGGAAGAGGAGAAGCCGAGGGGAAGCGTCTCCTCTGTGTGATAGGACCTGCCCTTCCTTTTTGGACAATGTCTCCAATTCACCGAAGAAGACGCCTACAAAGCCGTTCACTCCATCACGGGTAAAAAAAAAAAAAAAACGTTCTTACCGAGCTCAACTTGTCATGTGACCATCACGACTTATCTTCTTGCAGTTCTGCAATGTATCAGCGGCAGAGCATTTGAGTTTGGACAACCCGGCGCTCACGTCAACACCCGTTTGTGGACACAGATGTTTCCACAACACGCCACTCCACAAGGAGTCAACACCTAAGCACCAGAAAGAGAACGATGGGTCAGTGAAAGCAACATCACAGCAAGGATACATCTCTGTGGAATCGTACCTGTAACTTTTTTTTTTCCCAGTTCCAGGACGCCAAAGTTCCGTAAAAGCGTCACCATTCCGATACCGAGGACCCCGACTCCTTTCAAGAATGCTCTAGCAGCTCAGGAGAAGATGCACGGCCCGTTAAAGATGGAGGTAATTGAACTCAGCATCTCATTCAAACTCAAGTTCTAAGGATGCTCATCTTTTTTTCCAGCCGCAGCCTCTTGCTTTTCTCGAAGAAGACATCCGAGAGGTTCTGAAGCAGGAAACAGGAGCGGACATCTTTAACAGAACAGACATGCAGCCTGATTACAAAGTACAAGTCCTGCTTTACACAATTCCCCCCCCCAAAAAAGGTGGACTCGGTCGTCATTGTGAGTTTTCTATTACAGATGGATTGCCCTGCTAGAAAAGTACGCAAATCCTTAGTGCTTGACCCCTGGGGGAAGGACTGTCTAAACGTGCAGCTGTTCCCAGATCAGCTCAACGATGCACAAGTGAGTCACATTTAAGGTGACAAAAAATACGGCAAAGATACTGAACGCTGTTACTGACAGGTTCCAGATGAGAGTCTACTGACCAGTTCCTCCCTGAGCTCCCCGGCTACAGAACACCAGGAGGCGGACGAGGAGGAGGACACTCGTTGCCCTTTGACCCAACAAAAGGACCCCCCTTCTGTTGCTCTGCACCGTCGCCGCAAAATAAAAACAAAGCCCACTAACACCCACAGAGCTGCAAAACACAACACAGCACAGGTACAGTAAATGCAACACAAGAAGAATAATACTAGCTTCCTGATTTTACCTGCTCTCTCTCTACAGGTGAGTGAATGGGAAGCAGTGCTTTACGGGAAGACGGAAGACCAGCTGCTTATGACAGAACAAGCCCGCCATTACCTGAACCCTTACCCGTCGCCCGGCCCCACCTCTAGGACCCTTGTGCTATAAGACCCAACTGCAAATACTTTTCCTTTTCACACAGAATCATGGACAGAAATGGCAGCTTTTATAAGCGGTATAAAAAAAAGTGCGTCTTCCCGTATCTTCTGCACTATTCTAAAAGCAGGGTGAAGAACTGTATTTGCTGTGCTTCCAAGAGCGTTTTTGAGGAGGACCGTGTGTACAGTAGAGCACTTGTTATACCGCTTTTTTTTTTTTTATTTTATGTGTGAGCTAAACGTCCAGCCGTGAAGGCCACACCATGTGGCCAGTTGAATGTATTTGACTGCAATGTAAACAGGAAGGGTACCTTTTATTGTTTATTATTTGTATTTATTACCAGACAGCTTCTAAAGATGCTTAGATATGAATTAATATAAGTCAGACAACAAGTAGTCTAACTTTGGACGCCCTCGCAGGAAAAAAAATAATCAGTTTGGAGAAGCTTTTGTATTTATTTAATTTTTACTAATTTATTTATTTGGTTAAAGAAATAACTTTTATTGGCCTACCAAGTTAGTACATGCACTGCCTTCCAAATCATATTTTTTTTTTTACTTTTTATGCGCTTAGGACGCAATTTCTGACCTCTAAATCATAGACAAATTGCACTTTTTTTCATTTCAATGATTGTTCCTTAAAAAAAACAAAAAAAGTGTAGCCGTTTATTTGTAGAATTATTTTGAATTTCTAATCCAATGCTGATATTTTTATTTCACTAATTTGATACCAGATGTGCTAAAGCCGCACTACAAATTCACAAAGTGTCATATCGGTATTAGTAATAATCCGGATTATCCTGCATTACAAGATGATGATAAGAAGGGAATCTTGTCAGGGAGATCAAGTGGAAAGATCATATGTGTGTATAAATATATATTTGGAGAGCATATACACAATAGAACTACTGTAATGATGTGCATGACATTCTGTAGACGAAGGTACCGTGATGAGATCCTACTGATGGGCGGAGTTTGCTCAAATAAACACATAACAGCATTGAACATGTTAGCTTTTCTTTTGTCATACAATTCAATGGAATAAACATTGACTTGACTGCAATCCCCCCCCCCCCCCCCCCCCAAAGTGAAGCAAATGGGAGTTACCTCAGGTGCGTGTGACAGGTGAGATCCCGCTGCTTCATCTTGTTCCAGGGGTCCAGGGACACGAGCCCCCCCTCAGCCAGAACAAGAGGCCTCTCCACAGGGTCAGCTGCTCGTCCTAAAGGGGTCCACTCACCCGTGACTTAATGCCCCCATGCTCTTTTGTGTCCTGTTGGGATTTTTTTGGGCCGCCAAATGGGAGGGGGGGGGGGATGTTACGACTCCTCGCCTTATGCCACACACACACACACACACACACACACACACACACACAAACACTTGCACGCCATGTCCTCTTAATCAATGTGTCGTGCGTGGACAAGAGGCTCTTTTGTTAGGTGGTGACCCACACAGCGACTTGAAAGCCTTTTTCCTCCTAATTACTTTTTGGCATCAGGCCGTCCACCTTCTGCTTCCTGCTTGTGTTTAGGAGAGAAATAAGACATTGTGTCTCTTATTGGTTTCATTCACATTCTTACAAAAAACACTTGTCCGGAGTCATCGGCGCTCTTTTCCGAAGCGATAAATTCACTCCCTAATGTGTTGGTGCATTTATTGAATTATTTCATTGGTTATTTTTTAAAACAATAGAGGACATCTTATGACTTTACTAATATTCAGACTTTTAGATAGTTATTAACTTTGTTTTTTAATACAATTATTATTGTCTTATTATACATTTATTTTGTTATTTTAAATTATTTTTTTCATGATTTAAAAAACATTGTAAAATTAAAATAATTTTAAATATTTTTTTTCTTGATAAAAAAACAGTTAAAATGTTTAATTTATTTTAGACTTTAATAAATCTTATAAAATTATATAAAAATGTAATTTCTAAAAATATATAAAATTACTTTTTATTATTTATTTTTTCATTGTGTGAAAAAATATTGTTAAAATATAAAATGTATACTACAGTCATGTGTTGTTATAAAATGCGCTAAATTTAAAAATATATATTAAAATAATATTAATTATATATAATGATCTCATGATTTAAAAAACACTAAAATATATTAAAATAATTTTATTTAAAATATTTTTTTCTTGATTAAAAAACAGTTAAAATATTTAATTTAGACTTTAATAAATCTTATAAAATTATATTTAAAAAATCAGGTTCTAAAAATATATAAAATTACTTTTTATTAAATATTTATTTTTTCATTGTGTAAAATATATTGTTAAAATATAAAATATATACTATAGTCATGTGTTATAAATATGTGTTATATGTGTTAAAAATATATTAAAATAACATTAAATAATATATATATAATGATCTCATGATTTGAATTTTTTTTCAATATTACATTTATATTAGTCATATTTTATAAATTTCATAATAAAATGCACAACTTTTTTAACCTCCTAAAATACATTATTTTTAATGATTAAAAAACTAAAAATATTAAATTTACATGATACAAATTTTAAGTTAATTTTATAATAAAATGCCCAAATGATATTAATAGAATTCATTGATTGAGATTTCAATGATTGACTATTACATCGTCACAATATGGGCTTTATTTGTATGTATTTTAGATGTAATTATCTGGCCCATAATAATGAGAGTTCCCTTTTCAGTACTTGTATGATATGCGTGCACGCATGTGTGGCGGACCACACCCACCTGCCTATCTACACACACACACACACACACTTTGCCTTTTGTGAATGCTAGACAGCAGATGGCAGGCCATTATCGGGCTGACGGAGCAGTCATCTGGCAGGCACCATGAGATACCCCATACCCCCCCAAACACACACTTTTTTGGCGGGAAAGTCCATGTTGATGATGCATGCGTCGCCCATATTGCAGGGGAGGGGGTGCATGTCGGCAAAGGTCAAGACCGAGGCTAGCATAAACAACTGGTGTGATGTTTTAGCGTATCCATGGCAACTAGCACACATCTTTTCTCCTATTCTAATTCTATTCTAAATGGGTAGAATCGGACTTGTGGGTTGTTTAATGATACAAACAGGCCTCGCCTTCACATATTTACAGTGCACGGTCACACAAACTTGATAGTGACACAAACAATGGCATTGTTGATGTATACATAGGACTATTTTACAATATATATATATGTTTTTCATATAATTTTTAGTCCACATTCGCCACCCTAAACCAAGGGTCTCCTTGATTGGTCCGTGACATAGTTTATAAAAATAATATTGTTGTATACAGCATCCGTTTTGATGATCGGGAAATAATCTGATATTGAATTTTTATGCCGATATCGGTCCGATCGACATTCCTAATTATGATAATATAATTTTGAGTAGGCATTCTAAATGACTAGATTGGGTAACTAAGGGTTAAATCACGGCTTTGAAGTGAAAACAAACAAGCTTTGGTTGTGAAGCCACGCCCCCTTTGTGATGTCACACAATGTTGCCGTGAAACTTTTTGACATGACTAACAGGGGGGTGGGGGTTGAAGAATACCTGGATAGTGAAGACGTCCCAACAAGCCCCCCCCCCATGCCCCCACTTAGTCCTTAGTCTTCCTCAAAGGCCCCGTTGGTGGCCCCCTGGCATTCGCTCTTCCTGCGGCACCGGGACAAGATCCTGTGCAGGAGGCCTGGGGAGGAGCGCTGCATCTGGGGACTGGCGTGTTGAAGCGGCTGGGTGTAGGAGGGCCTCCTCGATGGGGGCACGGGGGCCTCGCTGCCATCCTGGCCGCCATCCAGACCCGCTTCCCCTGCACCACCACCTCCTCGGCTCCCCCTCCTGAGCGCCTGTAGAATGTGTCCACTGAGGGACAAAGAGGAAATAACACAAATACAAAGGCCCTGTTTATTCCTCATGACCCAAATTCCACCGCTTGGAAGGCCCCTGTTCCGTGTGTGTGTGTGTGTGTGTGTGTGTGTGTGTGTGTGTTAAAGCAGAGGAGGGGTCTTTGCCTTGATGAAACCTTCCATGAATCTACTCTAATATCCACTTTCTTAATAAGATGCAATGAGATGGCATTGATTAGTGTGTGTGTGTGTAATCAGCATGCTTTGTCAACTAATGAGAGGGACCACCTGTTCGGGGGCTTGGGGCGGAACGTATAAGAGATGGGGGATGTGTGTGTTAGGGTATGGGTTGTGTGGGTGGGGGACAACAGCTGTCGGTGTGCGATCGCGGACCTCTACCTCGCACTGTTGCGGCGTACGCCCCCGTCTTGGTCCGTGGACGAGGTTCTCAGGGACGTGCTCCTCCTCACGCTTTTATCCTGTAGGAGGGCGGGAAAAAATTTAATGATAATTAAGTGATAAATATGTATTTATTTCATATTTAAATACAATTTAATGGGGAAAATTTTAATAAAATTGTTCATAATAAATGACAAACTGAAAGGACAAATATGGTAAAATAATAAGTGGGGAAAAAACAACCCAAAAAAAATATGGTAAAATAATAAGGGAACCCCCCCCAAAAAAAAAAAAATATGGTAAAATAATAAGGGGGGGGGGAAAAACCAAAGAAAAAACAAATATGGTAAAATAATAAGGGGAAAAAAACCCAAAACAAATATGGTAAAATAATAAGGGGAACCCCCCCCCCCCAAAAAAAATATGGTAAAATAATAAGGGAAAAAAACAAATATGGTAAAATAATAAGGGGAACCCCCCCCCCCCCCAAAAGAAATATGGTAAAATAATAAGGGAAAAAAAACAAATATGGTAAAATAATAAGGGGAACACCCCCCCCCCAAAAGAAATATGGTAAAATAATAAGGGAAAAAAACAAACAAAAAAACAAATATGGTAAAATAATAAGGGGTAAAAAAAAATATGGTAAAATAATAAGGGAAAAAAACATATGGTAAAACAATAAGGGGGAAAAAAACGAACAAAAAAAAAACAAATATGGTAAAATAAGGGGAAAAAACAAACAAGGTAAAATAAGGGGGGGGAAAAAACAAACAAAAACTATATTAGAAAAGCAGGAAGTGAACAAATGTAACAGTTACTGATTGTAAAAGTACCAGATGGAGGGGTAGGATTTCATAAGATTTGCTTCTTCCTACTCCTTTTGGACAGGTTTAACTTAGAACTGATTATGTGATGCATTCAATTGTAATCTGATGAATGTTCAAATCAAATAAAACCATTAACATTACCAAAAAATATGATTATGATCATAAACAGTTTACATTTATTAATGCAATATTACATATATAATTAAATGATAATAATAATTCCAATATTGTGGCGTGTAAAGCTGCAGGGCATAACCCCGACCCACAACCCACCTGGCCCAACTCCACGACACAGGAGGCGGGGAAGTAGCCCTGCTGGCCGTCCTGCAGGCGCCCGAACCACCTCCCCTCCTCGTGTTGGGACAGGACCACAATGACGTCACCAGCAGTCAGCTCCAGCTCATCTGGCCAGTGGGGACTGTAGCTGTGCACCACCACCATCTAGCGGACACATGGAGTATTACAAGTATTACACCTCATTGAAATGTGTTATTTAAGTGCGTTATTTACTATAACCAAGTTAAAATAATTATTGATTGTGATAATTGATTAATGTCCCATTCACGTGTGCATCATAGAGGGATGTACAGGTCCGATGCAGTGAATGGAGAGGATTATGTGTCAAAGGGATTAACCCCTGTGGTGAAATAGAAACCCTAAATCTGGGCTTCTTATCTCCTAAAAATTGCTCCAAGGGTTGAGATTATTCTAAAAAAATTGAGCAATAGGGGTACATAGATTAAAAAAAAAAACTTGCCTTCTCAGCCTCTGCTCTGTATCGATTCCTGCCTTTTCCACCATGTAGGTGGAGGTGAGTCAGCAAAAAGAACAAAAACAGCAACAGCAGCATAGAAGCACATTACAAGGAGTAAATGTACTGCATGATGGTGATGCCGCACACTCACCTTGGGGAGCAAGGACGGTGGTGAACACGTCAAAGTGCTCGTTGCTGTGCATGTAGATACGCTGCATCTTCGCCGAGCTCTCACCAGCGTCAACACTGGACTCCGCTCTCTCTGGACTCCAGAGCGCCTTTAAAAAGAAATGCTAATCCACTGCAGCAACACCGACTGACGCTGGCAACCAGGTCATGCTGCTGCAGGACACATGGCACTGCAGTGGTAAATAATAGCCACTGCACGGGACAGATAGTTCAACTTTAGACAAGCTGCTGCCAGCCTAAAAAACAACCATCATACAAGATTAAAGCCAAGTAACCATCGTATAATAAAGGGGTAAAAAAAAAAAAAAAAAAAAAAGGTGGGCAAACTGCGGCCCGCGTGCCACAACAGGCCTGCCAATCTTCTTAATCCGGCCCATCGGACATTTCCACATTCCTTTTTTTTTAAACCAATTATGTTGGGTAACCTACCTACTGCACCATGTTATCATACAAGGAAATATCTACACACAATACACGCATATAGTCCCTCCGCAAGGTATGCTGGGTAGCTCATGGTACTCTTTTGGTGGTCAGAGAAGTCAACATGGCTTTAACTTGCTGGGGATGAGCTGTGTTTATATTTGACCCCCGTTGCCGCGAATCAGAAAGTTTGCCCACACTTGGTAAATAAAACTACAATCAAGTAAAACTACTCAGTCTGAGTTTTTTTTAGTAATAAAACCACAATAAATTAAAAGTAATTTATTTACTAGTGGGATTCAAGCCCTCCTACACCGCTACATGCGTGACAAGCTCCTGCATGTAAATACCTGTACCCGTATAAAGCACTTGTCCTGAACTGAAGGCCAAAGATTTACATAAGCAAAAGTCAGCGCTAAGCGGCTTAGGAAACTGATCTGATTGATAAGGAGCACTTCAAGGAAGAACGCGCTGTACTTCATATACATTTCAATGTCATAAACATGTTTATGGTGCGCTAAGCTAGTAGCATTTTATCGAGCTATTGAGTACCTGTTTGGTATAAAATAAAAACAAGGTACAATTAGACAGTGAGTACTCACCCTGATAGCACTTTAAAGTAGAGAGAACAGGAAGGGAACACTGCCATCTAGTGGCGATTCATGGTACTAAGACTTATTTACATATTGTATCCTTCAGTTTAAAGGGATTTTTCCGGTCCTGGTTTCCATGGGGATACAATTCCTGATAAGTCATACAAAGGTCTTTGAAGATGCGGAGAAAATATTTATTTCCTGTACTAATATATGCGTCAATATTGAAATACAGTGTGATAAACAGGATGCAGGTTTTGTGGTCATGTGATGTGTGTCAGTCAAAGTCTTAGCGCTTCCCAGGTTTGGGTTTTCCTCTTGGAGGTTTTCCTCCTGAGGGTTTGCCTCCTGGAGGTTTTCCTCCTGGAGGTTTTCCTCCGCGCCCTTTCCCTTTACCCTTGCCCTTTCCTTTGCCTCCCATGTTGTCTCGCCGTCCCTTCCTGCCTGCTTTCTTTTTACCCTTGGCTGCACCCCCTTCCTGGTCTTCCTCCTTCATCTGCCTGTTGACCGCCTTAGTGATGTCCATCTTGGGCCTCTTGCCCTCCATGACCTTCAGGAGCTCCAGCTGCTTCTCTCTTTCGTTGGAGAAGTCACCGATGAGAGGGTCGAACTTCCGCTTCTTGCCTGTGTTTTTCACAGGTTTCTCTTTAGGTAGCCTGTCCTGGAACCTGCCCACAGAGGCAGTGGAGATCATGGCCACGCTTGCGGCTTTGGCTAGCTCGTCTTTGGACTGATTAGCCACAGGGGTCAAACCCACGCCGGGGAGTTTGACCTTCTGCGCCCGGGCGATGTTCTTCAGTCGGTTGAACTCGTTTTTAGCCACTCGCTCCTTTTTCGCCTTGATGCGTTTGGCGAATTGGTCCTCGTTGGGGTCTGAGGTCTCCGGTACCTCAATGAGCCAGTCTTTGGTGTCATCGTTAGCCCGCTTGTAGCCCCAACGACGCCGCCATTCTTTAGCTGTTTCATCCCATACTAAGTTGGTTTTCTTCTTCTTCTGGATGCCTTTCAGCTTAGCGAATTGTTCCCATTTAGTCGGGGGTTTTGGTTTAGGTATAGGCTTCTCTCTGGGTAAGGCGGTAGTCGGTTGGGGGAGTTTAACCACAATGGCTTCCTGGACTCTTTCCGTGGGGAGCTTCCATATCTCGTTTATGAGAAGCTGTGTGTTGTCGCGGGCCAGCGAGCGGAGAAAGTCGTCTTTTTTCTGCCCTTTAAAGTCGCGCAGCTCGACGCGGTTCTTGTCAACAGCGAGTAGGTTACCCACGTCAAAGTCCAGCTCAAGCTCCTTGTGGACGGTTATACTCCGGAGCTTCTCGGCCTCGTCTCGTTCCGCCTGGGCTAACAACTCGTCGACATTACAAGCTGCCATGTTAGCGTGGAGGAGTCTTCTACTTCGGACACGTGCCGGAAAAACACTATGGCGTATACAGCTTCCGGGTTAAAGTTGAGTTTATGCAGTTGCGTCAAATAACCGCTAGAGGGAAACATTTCCCCATTGTTTTTCTGCTGTACTTTCTAGTACAATAGTTCAAAAACACATTGAAATGCCAGGATGTTAATGCAATAAATGTATTAAATTGCTCTACATGCAAATAAACGTATTTAAAATGAATATTGAATACATTATTTAATGTATACTATATATTGACTTATTTATACATTCATTCATTCATTTTCTACCGCTTTTCCTAACGAGGGTCGTGGAGGGTGCTGGAGCCTATCCCAGCTGTCTTGGTGCGAGAGGCTGGGTACACCCTGGACTGGTCACCAGCCAATCACAGGGCACATATAGACAAACAACCATTCACACTCACATTCATACCTATGGACAATTTGGAGTCGCTAATTAACCTAGCATGTTTTTGGAACATGCAAACTCCGCACAGAGATAACCCGAGCAGGGGAATCAAACCCATCTCCTAGCTGTGTGGCCTGCATGCTAACCTGACATGACATTATATTACATTACATTCACACCACATGTAGTCAGCCACGGCATGTTTGACATGACATATTGAAAATATGTAATATATAATTCTCCTCCCATTCTGTGTGGAAGTGGTAAGATTTTGGCTTCTTACTTTGTCCTTCTTCCCTCTCCTGTTTGTAACTCTTACGTGTAGAATAAATAAATCTGAGGCTAAATAGTTAGCTCGGTAGCTCGGAAAACCCATGCATGCACGGGGAGAACATGCAAACTCCACACAGAGATGGCCGAGGGTGGAATTGAACTCGGGTCTCCTAGCTGTGAGGCCTGGGTGCTAACCACTCACTCACCACTGCAGCCACACCAAACACATTTATACTACATTGTTATTATACTATAATGGGGTAAAAGAGGCGTAAAGGTGACTATAGGGGTGTTATTTCATGTGTAGAGGGCTCTAATAATGAACTGTGTTTTGAATGTGATAAGTAGGTTTTCTAATTAGGAATCATTCATTCATTCATTTTCTACCGCTTTTTCCTCACGAGGGTCGCGGGGGTGCTGGAGCCTATCCCAGCTGTCTTTGGGCAGGAGGCGGGGTACACCCTGGACTGGTCGCCAGCCAATCACAGGGCACATATAGACAAACAACCATTCACACTCACATTCATACCTATGGACAATTTGGAGTCGCCAATTAACCTAGCATGTTTTTGGAATGTGGGAGGAAACCGGAGAACATGCAAACCCGAGGGTGGAATTGAACCCTGGTCTCCTAGCTGTGAGGTCTGCGCGCTAACCACTACACCACCGTGCCTAATTCCAAGTCCAACTGTTCTAAAAGAACCACCGCTATAAGATCTGTGGTGTGACTCATAATGGCTGCCCATCATCTTCAAGTTGCGGTGCTGTGATGAACTTTGTAACGGGATTAATTCCAATGTTTTTTCCACTTGAAGATTAAGTGTGTTATCTATGCGTTCTATCTTCTATTTTCATCCCTCTCTGCACTCATTTGAAGAAGGACACGGATAAGGAGGATGAGGTCCTACAAACGAAGACATTGATGTTATTATTTTGGTCGGGCAGTAATTTACATTCATTGGCAGGCTTGCCATGTGAATGCTAACACAGTGACAGGCGCACAGATAAGGTCACAAGCGATGCTGTGTATGGAGATGCGAGGAAGACAGGGGGGGTGTGGGGAGGGGGGTGGGTACATAATTGGTGGCCCAAAGTCCCTGATGTGATTTGAAAAGACCTATGAGGGCCTCTTGTGACGTATACGGTCTAAGACCTCCCGATTTAAAACGATGCGCACCATTCCCTCCCACCATCAGCAAACTGCATGGATTTTTTTTTTTTTTTGCTGACTTTTTGATCCAGGGATGAGTCCAGCAAACAGGATTACTTATCCATTTGGGTTCTTTTATAGAATGGCTCACTTTTTGTTGTGTGTGTGTGTGTGTGTCTTCACAATGTGCTTTAAAAAGTTCAACCATGACGGCTTTTCATGTTGAAATACTCACAGGTTTCTTACAAAAGTGCTCTTGATCCTCTTTGGCAAGCTTTCATACAAGTGATGCATTTTTCTTGAGTGGCGTGCAAGGGCGTCCGCAGTGTCCAGAGACGCTGAAAATCAAAATAGAGTTGAAATATGATGACAATATGCTCACAATTCAACTATTTGCAGATACAAAAACAAACAAAAACACCCACACAGCTTATCAATTAATTGTACAATAACCTCTCGTTTATCCCAAGTGAATTTCCATGAAGTATGATTCCTAATTAGGCGGCACGGCGGTCGAGTGTTTAGCGTGCAGACCTCACGACTAATTGACTCCAAATTGTCCATATGAATTTTTCCATAGGTATGAATGTGAGTGTGAATGGTTGTTTGTCTATATGTGCCCTGTGATTGGCACATATAGTGCCAATTGGCCTCTCGCCCGAAGACAGCTGGGATAGGCTCCAGCCCCCCCCCCCCCCCCCCCCCCCCGCGGCACCCTCGTGAGGAAAAAGCATGAAAACCTACTTATCACATTCTAAATACAGTTCATTATTAGAGCTCTCTAGACATGAAATAACACCCCTATAGTCACCTTTACGCCTCTATTACCCATTATAGTATAATAATATTGTAGTATAAATGTGTTCGGTGTGGCTGCATGGGGAGTGGTTAGCGTCCAGGCCTCACAGCTAGGAGACCCGAGTTCAATTCCACTCTCGGCCATCTCTGTGTGGAGTTTGCATGTTCTCCCCGTGCATGCGTGGGTTTTCTCCGGGTTTACTCCCACATTCCAAAAACATGCTAGGTTAATTAGCGACTCCAAATTATCCATAGGTATGTATGTGAGTGTGAATGGTTGTTTGATTATATGTGCCCTGTGATTGGCTGGCCACCAGTCCACAGTGCAAACATTACGGTAACATTCCTGACACCTAGTGACGAGTAAAGAATACTACATATAATTCCCAGTGTCCTTGAATGCGCCTTCTGAATGCCTGATATATAACAATGACTCAGTCAATTTAAACATGTAAATTAGGGTACTGTATTTATCATATGACATTTATCTGTGCGAAAAAGGTTTAAATATATTCCTCTTTAGAAAAGTCTCCTCGTTATCTCCAACGAGGAGGCGAGAGCGCCAAGGGGACCAAAAATAAAAAAACCTCCTAATCATGGCCACAAGGGTTTAAGTCTTGTTAGCTGCTGACAGTTTTCTTTATGTTCTGTCGTCATGGTGCTGTTATTATTATGACCTGCTTGCCAAGTTACAATGGAAGACAGTGGTTATAGATAGAGAACAGTTCTGTTCAATTGGAAATAGATACACATTTAAAAGTAGAAACTTATTCAAATGGTCTCTTGTGTACGGACCCCTTCAGGTCACCAAGGTAGATTTTTTGTATTTTATTCTGGTTAATTTTTACAATGTTGTTTTTAGGTAAAAATATAATTTATTTTAGTTTTAGTTATCATTATTTTTTTCATCCTTATTTAAGGACATGCATATCATTTCATGACTTTCATGTTTCTGACGTTAAAAAAATAAAACAAATGAAAAAAATAAAATATAAATAAAATCAAATATGTTTGGCATTATTTAATTTTCTCATATTTTTTCAGTTTTTATTTTCTTTTTTTACTTCAAAATTATTTTCATCCTTACATAATGAAATTGATATTCTGTCATGCTGTGGTTTCTGATGTAAAAAAAACCCCAAATGAAACAAAATAAAATATAAATAAAACAAATAAAAAATATGTTTGGCATTATTACATTTTCTCATATTTTTTTCAGTTTTTCTTTTCTTTTTTTACTTAAAAATTATTTTCATCCTTACATAATGAAATTAATATTCGGTCATGCTGTGGTTTCTGATGTAAAAAAAAACCAAATGAAACAAAATAAAATATAAATAAAATAGATAAAAAATATGTTTGGCGTTATTAAATTTTCTCATATTTTTTTCAGTTTTTATTTTCATTTTTTACTTAAAAATTATTTTTATCCTTACAAAATTTTCATCCTTATTTGCATCCTTACAAAATGAAATTAATATTCTGTCATGCTATAGTTTCTGACTTAAAAAACAATAAAATAAACAAAATAAAATATGCCAAAAAATTAAGAAAATAAATAAATCATTATCATTTTACTATGCGGACGCGTGGGAGAACGTTTTGTCCCCAAATTTGTCCCCAAAATCTCCAAAGGGCCTCATGATGTGAGCTTTACAAGACTGTAAAGTACACGGATGTTTAACGTCATCAATACATTATGTATGTCTTAAAACAATGTAGAATGAACCTAAAGATCCATCACTGTCAATCAGTTGTCTCTAAGTTACCTCTGAGTTGCTCATGAAAAACTATGAATAATATCATTAAAAAAAAAAAGAAACACCACCTGGCTGAACTGCGAGCTGCATGGGCTTAGGCACTTTTCTAGATTACATTGGCCACTTCCTGAAGCGCAGAGCTGGGCTGGCGTGACAGCTGAGGTCGGAGCCTTTATCGATCAAAAACACTACTTTGGCAAGTATACGCTGACGCCATAGAACGGCTATGGGGTCAAAGGTCCGCATCGCGTTCCTACTGTATTGTATAAGCCCCCCCCTCTAAGGAGTCTTGGTGTCTTTTGTTGCCGGTAATGTGGTCAGTGGGTGCATTTAGGACGTAACGAGATGAGCCCAAAGCTACGCTATTTGCTTCCGTCCAGATAATAAGAGCAAATATTGGAAGGGCGCGTGTCTTTAAAGCTGCACACACATTATCCAAACATTCATTCAGACCTCAGGTGGAGCCGGAGAAATCCCCTTTGAAGCCTCAGTGTAGCTCCATTAATGAAGGGAAGGGGGGGTCCTACGTGAGGAGCATCCAGGGCCCATTATTGATCCCCCCTTTAATTAGTCCGTGGCTGCACATTGGCGCATAATTAGACTGATACTGTTGCTTAATGAATGCGGAGAGACACTAATTCCTTAGGGGAGGGGAGCAGGGTGGGGGAAAGAATTTGGTCCTTGGATATTATTTTGTGTTTAGTTATAAACATACAGTGAATCAATGGCTATTTATTATATGTTACTATACAGTACAGTATATCCATACAAAAAAAACATATAGTTATTTATAAGGAATTTCTCAAAATGTTTTTGAATATTAAAAAAAATCTATAAAAATTGAGCCGTGAGAGAAAAATGGCCCCGGGGTTGCGCTACGGACAACCCTGCCCGAAAAAAAGGCAGTTCTCCAATAATTGTGATTTACATTTGTAAGAAATCCAACTAAATTGCCACAAAAATGGCCTCAAATGGCCCCAAACATATTATTAATAATATTATTATAATATAATAATATTATATGTTATTAAACATATTATATATATTATTAAACATATTATATATATTATTAAACATATTATTGATAATATTATTATAATATATAATAATATTATTAACACAAAAATGGCCTCAAATGGCCGCAAACATATTATTATTATTATATATAATAATATTATACATTATTATACATTATTAAACATATTATTACTAATAATATGCCATTTCAGGCCATTTTTGTGACAATTTAGTATTATTAATAATAATAATATTATTATAATATATAATAATATTATTAATAATATGCCATTTCAGGCCATTATTGTGACAGTTTAGTATTATTAATAATAATATTATTATTATTATATATAACAATATTATTAATAATATGTTTGGGGCCATTTGAGGGGCCAATATTATATTATATATATTACAATATATATTATTATGAATGATATATTATTAATATTAATAATATAATATTATTACAATATAAAATTTATATAATATTATTATATTATGCATTTAATTTAAAAGCATTTTGGAATAGCTTTTCCAAAAACGAGAGAACTGATTTTAGCCTGGAGTTGAGTTTCTGCCTCTGCCTGATTTGATAGTGGCAGGACTGGGGGGGGGGGGGGGGGGGGGGGGGGGGCAAAAAGAAATATAATGGCAATGCTGACTGACGTTCTACCAAGTGACAAATTGGTCGTTTTCCGCTCGAGAAAAATTGTCAGAAGCAGAGTCTACGGCAATGTACCCCATGGAGCTAGCTATTACCGGACTTTCTTTGTCACTGCAGCCATTGTTGTCACCCTCCATCTGCAGCAGGTGTGACACTCCAGCGTACGACACCCTGAATAGAGATTCCGTGGGGAATTGTGCCCCATTAGACTTGAGTGACTCCTGGTGGATCAGTCAATGTTGTTCAATGAGTCAGAGCAGGAGCGCTCATTAACAAAAGGGCATAAGTCTACGGCACGCCTTGTTGCACTCAACCGCAAGGAGGACGGGAGTGGGGGGGGGTCGGGTGTTTGACAGGAGGCTGTCACCGATCAAGAGTTGAGTGTGTCGTCGGCATGCTAACCTCCTGCCTGAACATTCCTAGCCGTGATAGCGGGCCCCACAAATTGCTACTTTTATGTTACTTGATCACCTTTTGCTAAGCCACACCGCTGATACGCGAATGGACCAATTACAGCACAACACTGTTCAAGTTCTACCACACACAAGGTCATTAGTAAGGTCACAGCTTAGGCTGAAAAAACTCTTTACATGCTGTTTTTGGGAATCTAAAAAATAGTCAAAAATTAAGACGAAGATGCAAAGATCTTCTATAGAACAGAGTGCTTTGCTATTTGGAGAAGATATACCAAAAATATTAGTCAAAAATCCACTATATGACAGGAACCGTCTGCAAAAACGCTCGTCATCTTTACAAAGACCAGGAATTTTTGCTGTTTTTAGTAATGTCCTGCAAAAACACCATGTTAAGACTTTGCTATTTTTGGGTATTGACCCCATAAATAAATTATTAGACAAAACCTACGACAAAAATGCCAGTCAAAGATCATCTACATGACAGGAACCGTCTGCTGTTTTAAAAGACCTACTGCAAAAACGTTTGTCGTCTTTACGAAGAACCGGAATTTTTGCTGTTTTTAGTAATCTTCTGCAAAAAGACCTTGTTAAGACTTTGCTATTTTTGGGAATTGATCCCATAAATACATTATTAAATTAAACCTACTACAAAAATGCCAGTCAAAGATCATCTACATGACAGGAACCGTCTGCTGTTTTTAAAGACCTACTGCAAAAACGCTTGTGGTCTTTATGAAGATCAGGAATTTTTGCTGTTTTTAGTAATTTTCTGCAAAAACATCATGTTAAGACTTTGCTATTTTTGGGAATTTACCTCATAAATACATTATTAGACAAAACCTACTACAAAAATGCCAGTCAAAGATCATCTACATGACAGGAACTGCCTGCTGTTTTTTAGGACCAACTGAACCGGGTACTCCGGTTTCCTCCCACATTCCAAAAACATGCTAGGTTAATTAGCGACTCCAAATTGTCCATAGGTATGAATGTGAGTGTGAATGGTTGTTTGTCTATATGTGCCCTGTGATTGGCTGGGTGGCGGCCAGTCCAGGGTGTACCCCGCCTCTCCCCCGAAGACAGCTGGGGTAGGCTCCAGCACCCACTGCGAACCTTGTGAGGAAAAGCGGTAGAAAATGAATGAATGGAATATCCTAAAAATAGTACAATTGTAAGCCTATACCTGACCAAACCGCATTCAGAGTTGAGTGACTTTGTCGTCTGAGGCCTTAGGGGTGTTTGCGTATTCTCCACCCGATGACGCCGCCGGTGAAATTCATCTGAGTTGTTTCACTCAAACTTCGGGGCATCAAGTGGTGGAGGGTGGGGTAGCAGGGGGGGGTTTAATCTACATATCAAAGCCATCATAGTGTTGCTGCAGGGCCTCTGCATAGGCACATACGGTCCATAATATTTATAGCTCGGGATCATCCTCCCTTTGGGGATGGTACGGGGGGCGACTGTCAAGCAAGCGAATGGGATGCACAGGTGAATTTGGGACTGTTGCATCATGCCGGGCTAAACCGGGGAGGTGCCTCCCTCCGTGACCGCCATTTAATCGGCCCATTGATTAGACTCTTGGAGACAAGTGTGTGGAGGGTGGTGGTAGTGGGGTAAAGCAAATTGGATGCTAGGAGACAGCTAGGAGACCAGGGTTCAATTCCACCCTCGGCCATCTCTGTGTGGAGTTTGCATGTTCTCCCCGTGCACGTGTGGGTTTTCTCCGGGTACTCCGGTTTCCTCCCACATTCCAAAAACATGCTAGGTTAATTAGCGACTCCAAATTGCATATTGGTTTTCGGCACAAAAGCCAATATCGGACATCCCAAGTAAATAAATACAGTATAAATGATGAATGAAAGTGATAAACGTCAAAGATACAGTCAAAGTGTGGCTAGCATGCATTAGCAAAAAGGCACTATAGTTCGGAAAGGAGACACTATTTCATGTGAGGACATTGTCATTCATTAGAACCTGTTGACCTTCAAGAGTGTATGGAAGCTAGTGCTGCCTTCTTAGATCTAATGCCCACGCACAAAAGAGCCCAAACCCCCATGGACCCTCTTGGGAAATGCAAAGACGTGAACATCAATGAATTTGGGATCTCAGCATGGAAAGCACATTTCCGTCTCCTTTGGCGCATCAAAGCCAAGAATTGCGTCCGTTGAACAGGAGCTTTCAGGCGGTGACGGCATCCAAAAGGGAGGCGTTTATCTCTTTAGGAAGGCAGAGCATGACGCCGCTCGTTCACAGGTGTCTTTAATAAGAAATGTTGATGGACTCGTTGCTTGGTTGCACAAAGGTTCGACAAAGGTGAGGAAAGACTAACTTTTCAAACTGAAGTGACCAATGCCTGATGCCTGCAGTGCGTGAAGCACATATTTGACAACGGAAAACCAAAACAAAGACAGTACAGAACTGACCTGAGCTGAACTCTATACCGCTTGACGTAAACGTGGCTTTAATAAGCAACAATCAGATACTCAAGTGTTGCGTACAACAGTAGCCATCGATCCCTGATCATAAAACATCCTTTTCACTGTCAACTTGTGAAAGTCACAATAAAACAGAAACATGGCGCCGTGCCCAGATGGTGGGAATCAAGCTACAGAGCCAGCCAGCTTGGAGGACTTTTGTCAACAAGGGAAAAACCGAGACTCAGGAGACCCTTTAGAACAGCAAAGCTATTTTCTTATACAGGTCTTTGGTCTTTGAAATTCATTCATTCATTTTCTACTGCTTATCCTCATGAGGGTCGCGGAGGTGCTGGAGCCTATCCCAGCTGTCTTCAGGCAACCAGTACACCCTGGACTGGTCGCCAGCCAATCACAGGACACATATAGACAAACAACCATTCACACTCACATTCATTCCTATGGACAATTTGGAGTCGCTAATTAACCTAGCATGTTTTTGGAATGTGGGAGGAAACCGGAGTACCCGGAGAAAACCCATGCAAACTCCACACAGAGATGGCCGAGGGTGGAATTGAACTAGGGTCTCCTAGCTGTGAGGCGTGCGTGCTAACCACTCGACCACCGTGCAGCCTGTGTTGTATCCAGTATTTTTAAAATATCGGTCTTTGTGATCGGGGAAAAAAAAATCTGATACCAATATCAACTGATATTGCATTTTTATGCTGATATCGGGCCAGACATCTCTAGTATTTACACTGTAAAACTACAATTTGAATACTATAAAAAAGTAAGGCTATCAAATGATTTGACCAAATAACCTAGCATGTTTTTGGAATGTGGGAGGAAACCGGAGTACCCGGAGAAAACCCACGCATGCACGGGGAGAACATGCAAACTGAAGGATTGAAAGGATTGAACCCTGGTCTCCTAGCTGTGAGGTCTGCGCGCTAACCACTCGACCACCGTGCAGCCCGGTCTTTGAAATGTCTAATTGTATTCGGGCCAATAATATACAGTATTAACATTACCTCTTAAAAACAGCAAATGTTTCTGTTCCATAGATTTTTTTGACTGTTCTTGCCGCAGATAGATCCTGTCCTTTGACTAGCACTATTGAAGTAGATCCTTAAAAAAGGCAGAACGATTCAGTCCTATTGAGAATCTTTAACTGGCAATTTTGCAGTAGATCCTTAAAAACAGCAAAGGACTCCTGTTACACAGATCTTCGACTGCACCTCTGCAATATCTGTCATATCGAAGTTATCGACTGCCACGATCCTTAAACACATCAAAATGGCAGAATTTGTATATTTTAATTGATGAGTTTTACTTTAGTCAAGACTAAATCCTGATCTGAATCTGATCAGACGTTGTTATTAAGAGGACCGTCCAATCTCGACATTCCCGTCGTGCCACTCGTGCCCATATTTACACTAGTTTGCCCGTAGTGTCAGCAGAGAGTAATGCAAAGCGACAGGCGCCCGGCTTTGACGCCATCGCCACCAACGATTCACAACAGATAACAGATGTTGGACATGTTTTTTTTTTTGGAGCCAACAACGGTGACTCAAAGTGTGTGAACCACCGAAGGCTGTTTCCAATTTCCTCATGTTCACTCCTGCCCATCATTGCCTATGAACTACACCCACCCCGAGGCTCAGGGTTACGTCACAGGCCCCGCATTTAGCGCTACTTATTATTGTTGTGAGCATACATGTAGCAAAAAATGCTAAAGTGAGCACGGGCGAGAACTTTACGGCTCATGGCCGATGTCTAAATCCCTCGTCTAATTACTCTTTACATAAGCATCTTGTGTAATTCATGCCCCGGCACGTCCGCAGCGGTCGAGGCGCTCCGGGGGGGAAGCCCACCTGAGTTGCCAATTGCATACACACACAGCTCAGTGAGCTGGACACAATTGACAAGGAGGAGGAATTAAATACAATACAAGTAATTAGCAAACAGCCAGTACAGGCCAGTGATCATTAATCCAAAGCTGGAGTAATCGATATACATTTGCTCTTGACGTCTTAAACTTAACACTTGAAGTAGGAACACAAATCGACTTTTAACAAAATACAGTTTTAACAAGAAAAAAATGTAGCGAAAAATGTAGCGATGTTAATGTTTTCAGGGGTAGGAAACCAAATGTGGTTAATAATAATAATACAAAATATATCAAAAGATATTTCTAAATAAAAAAAATCTAAAAAACATTTTTTTTAAATTCTCCTTTACTTAAAAAACTGCAGTTAAATAAAAATAACATTTAAAACTATATGCTACATGATAAAGAACACTTAATATTTTTACTTCTACTCTTTAATAATAATAATATAATTTACACATTAATAAAAATAAAAATAAAAATAAAAATAAAAATATACTGTTGTATTACATTAAAATAAATAAATACAAATATATAAATATTTTGTAAGTATTATAAAATCGGATTGATAATATTTAAATAAAAAAAATATATCGAATTTAGGCGGCACGGCGGTCTGGTGGTTAGTGCGCAGACCTCACAGCTAGGAGACCAGGGTTCGGTCCCCGCCCTCGGCCATCTCTGTGTGGAGTTTGCATGTTCTCCCCGTGCATGCGTGGGTTTTCTCCGGGTACTCCGGTTTCCTCCCACATTCCAAAAAAACATGCTAGGTTAATTGGCCACTCCAAATTGTCCATAGGTATGAATGTGAGTGTGAATGGTTGTTTGTCTATATGTGCCCTGTGATTGGCTGGCGACCAGTCCAGGGTGTACCCCGCCTCTCGCCCGAAGACAGCTGGGATAGGCTCCAGCACCCCCCGCGACCCTCGTGAGGAAAAAGCGGTAGAAAATGAATGAATGAATGAATATCGAATTTAACCCATTGCAAAATATTTACATTTTAAGTATATCTTGAATCACGAAATTTGTTTCTTTGAACTGAAAAGACAGGCCAAAAATGTAAACAATGATTATAAAGTGGCAAATCAATGCATGTTACTTTTAAGGAACGCCTCCTACAAAGAACACTCCCTATTTTGGGGTCAGGATAAAATCCCCATCGTCGTTCACTGAGAATAATTCACCATGCACCATTTTTATTTTAGCATCGCAGCCTTGTTAAAAAAAAAAAGACAAAAAAGGTCACTGCTGTTATGTGGAAGACGACAAAAAATGTAGTTTTTTTGGTCTCCAGCTATCGTGATGTAAGGGTTTATACTACTGTACATTTAAGAACGATTATACACCCCCTTTTCATGGCAACGATACAATATTTTGGGATATCTGTGAGGATTTTTGTGAAAAGATTATGAAGGTTTACAACAATGAGGAGATTTAAGCAGGATGTGCTAAGCAGCTTAAACAAAATGATGAAAACTTGTTGGAACCGTTAGATATTAGAACTGAACACAATGGCTTCCATGTAGATTTGTCCATTATTTAAAATTAGAACAATAAAGTTGATATTATGGTCTACAGTGAGAGCAGATAGCAGGTGGAAGACAACCTGGAGAAGCAGGAAGTGCAGGAAAATTGAAGGGAAAGATTTACAGGGCGGAAGTGAGAAGAAGAAAACCAAAGAAGATGTTTCTAGGTGTGGTTGCAGAGGACATGCAGCTGGTTTAAATGGAAAAACGCAATCCTCGACGGCGAGAAGAAGAATTCAGAGCACCATGCAATGAAAATCATCACTTCTCACCCTGACTTGTGACGTGCTCCAGCTGAATCAAGTGTATCCCTGCTGATGGAGAGTCATTACATTAGTTTTATTTGACTTGCTCGCTTGATGGATGCCCGGCTTTGGAGGCTTTTAAATCACACAGGCGGTCATGTCGAATTAATCACTGGGAATTCAGCTCGGCTCCCTCCAAGGTAATGCCACAATATGTTAATTAAATACGTATTATCGCTGCCTTAACAAAAGGGTGGCCAAAAAATGCTAAAATCAATCCAGTGTGGGTCAACATATGCTAAGCTGGCTGGAAAAAAAAACATCAATATCAACAGTATATTATTATTAATTAATTTTACAAAGATATTGAGTTGTTTCTTTACTTAGCAATTTGTATGGTCATATCACCTCGTACTTCAGTAGGTGATAAAAAATATATAAATATGGTAAAATAATAAGGGGAAAAACAAACAAACAAAAAACCCAAATATGGTAAAATAATAAGGGGAAAAAACGAACAAAAAAACCCAAATATGGTAAAATAATAAGGGGAAAAAAACAAACAAAAAAAACAAATATGGTAAAATAATAAGGGGAAAAACAAACAAAAAAAACAAATATGGTAAAATAATAAGGGAAAAAAACAATCAAAAAAACCCAAATATGGTAAAATAATAAGGGGAAAAAAACAAACAAAAAACCCAAATATCGTAAAATAATAAGGGGGGAAAAACAAACAAAAAAACCCAAATATGGTAAAATAATAAGGGGAAAAACAAACAAACAAAAAACCCAAATATGGTAAAATAATAAGGGGAAAAACAAACAAACAAAAAACCCCAAATATGGTAAAATAATAAGGGGAAAAAAAACAAACAAAAAAACCCAAATATCGTAAAATAATAAGGGGGGAAAAACAAACAAAAAAACCCAAATATGGTAAAATAATAAGGGGAAAAACAAACTAACAAAAAACCCAAATATGGTAAAATAATAAGGGGAAAAACAAACAAACAAAAAAAAACAAATATGGTAAAATAATAAGGGGGGAAAAAACAAAAAAACCCCAAATATGCTAAAATAATAATGGGACCCCCCCCCCCCCCAAAAAAAACAAATATAGTAAAATAATAAGGAGAAAACAAACAAACAAAAAAACCCAAATAAGGTAAAATAATAAGGGAGGAAAAAAAAAGAAAAAAATCCCAAAAAACAAAAAAAAAACCTTAATCTATATTAGGAAAGCAGGAAGTGAACAAATGTAACAGTTACTGATTGTAAAAGTACCAGATGGAGGGGTAGGATTTAATAAGCTTTGCTTCTTCCTACTCCTTTTGGACATGTGGAACTGTGAACTGATTATGTGATGCATTCAATTGTAATCTGATGCATGTTCAAATGAAATAAAACCATTACCATAACATGAAATAGGAGCAAAATATAAAAAATACTGAGCATGACTCTCACTCAGCTTTGTTCCTTGTGAATGGTTGCACATTATTGCATCTTATCATCTTGAGTGTTGCCGTCACTGATGTGCCCTTTCGGTTCTTGCAAGAAGGGAACTGAAGACAAACAAACAACGAAAAAAAAAAAAAAAGAGATAGGTTACATATTCACTCTGGAAATGTTCTTTTAATGAGGTTATTCTTTGCATTCACAAATGAGGAGGATGTGACCTCGGCGACTCTTTGTTTTCCTCATTAGACGACTCTCACAGTCAACTTTCTGGAAAGCGTCTTCATCGGTATCGCCGTCAAGTCTCCGCATCTTGTTTAATACGCTGGAGGACATCAATTATGTTTGCTATGGTGCTTTTGCACATCACAAAAATAGGGTGTTCATGCACATTTGAGGATGCCTTCACATGCACAGGTTTAGTTGCTGTGTGTTTTTTTTTATTGACCCAAGTGGTCAGCGATGTGTTGTTCCCGATAGATGAGGCTTCCTCTTATCACGCAGACTCGGCATGTCCTCACGCTCAACCGTAACTTAGTGTGACTGCTAGCGTCTAAAAAGGGTTACATGCATGGTTGACGTGAGGAAGAAGGGGGCAACAACGCCTGCGGTATTCTGACAGTTGTCTCTCATTAGCCCCCCTTTCAGCTCTTCTTACAGTTCACCATGGATGACACTTGCAGGACAAAAACGCCGCAGACAAGAACCAAAAAAATGCCCTTTTTGCCTCGATGATGCTTACATGAAAGGAGTGGGATTGGAAAACAAAACTATTTTTAAGGTCAGTGACGCTCAGTGGAAAAAAAGTATGGTGAGCCTACAATGCCAGTAGCAACAAATAGACTAATATTTCAAAACAATAATAATTTGCCACTCATTATCACATAAGAAAACACACTCAAACATTGTCAAGTACATACCAGAGTAGCACTATAATCCCCAACTGACAGTCATTTCTGGAAAAGGCACAATACTAATAAAAACAATAATAATAAGATATGCCTTTATTTGTCCCTCAGTGGGGAAACTAATCAAGAGAACATTCCAGCCAATCGTTATTTCTAGAATAAGGTACTGTACACAGACCTCACAGTTAGGAGACCCGAGTTCAATCCCACCCATGTTCTCCCCGTGCATGCGTGGGTTTTCTCCGGGTACTCCGGTTTCCTCCCACATTCCAAAAACATGCTAGGTTAATTAGCGACTCCAAATTGTCCATAGGTATGAATGTGAGTGTGAATGGTTGTTTGTCTATATGTGCCCTGTGATTGGCTGGTGACCAGTCCAGGGTGTACCCCGCCTCTCGCCCGAAGACAGCTGGGATAGGCTCCAGCTAAATTAGCATATACAACCTGGAACACCACCAAATGCAGAATACACTCAACAAAAAATATCATGCATGAGCTGAATTGAAACATCACACGTATGCCTTAGGCTGGCTACAACAAAAGGCCAGTTCAAAATGTGCTCAGACGATCTTGGTGGTGATAATGCTGCATGTGAAGGTCCTGGTCCTGTGCCATTGTGGTGTTTTTTTTTTTGAGTGGCCTTTTATTGTAGCCAGTCGAAGGCACTCCTGTCTAACCAACATCTCCATATGCCACACCTGTGAAGTGAATGCACTATCTAGGCAAAGGAGAATTACTCAGTAACGTAGATTAACGTAGAACTTTTCGAAACAAAGCAAACACGTTCAAAACACGGCATTACAATCGTAGTGGTGAATATTATTACTGAATATAACCAATCACTCACATGCTCAGGTGCTTAATAGTCGGAAATCTAGCTTGAGGTAGAACATGAAGCGCGGAGATAAGCCTTTAGATATAATATATATACACCCCCATTTTCAAACATAGACACAATAGGCTTAATGCCTTTAAAGCAGACCTGCACACATTGAGGCAGGCTTGTACAATATCTCCAATTTACATTTTAAGTACCTGACGGACAAGGAAAGCAGGTGCAGCCTATTTAGGAACAACTGAGTCCATTATACTGCCGATACACGTGGAATTTCTACCAGGGAATGTCAATTCTTGAAGCCCATACAAATAATTCCACTTTAGAATAATAGCTTGAAACGTAGCATTTACTGAGCTTGCCTGTCGCTATGGTGACGACAAATCACAAACATTACTACAGCAGTAAATAAACCCAATGGCTCCTGGATAAATATATTATTGTGTTAATTTTGCAGGAACAAAAAGTGCAAGAAGTGCTTGTTCTGAATCTACCATGCAGCCTATTCAATATTTAAATTAGTCTTTAAATAAAATAGTCTTCACAGAGAATTGATTAATACAATTTCACTTTGATAATCTCTTAAAGAGTGAATAAGACTGCAGTGCATAATCAATGAGTTGATTTTACTATTTTGGCTAAAGTTTGTTGTTCGTTTTGTTTGGTTGCCTTTTTGGTTCCTTTACAAATGTCACTTCTGTTAACATCGGCAATGGTAAAGGTCAGCTCTCGCCTGTGTGACCGAGGTGTTTTATGGATGGTATCGCAGCGTGCTGTAAACCGAAAGGGACACCTGAGCAGGAGCGCTGAGGTCATGCCGCGCATGGCATGCACGGCGGCAATCAGCACCTGAATCTGGGACGTCACTAAGATTGAAGACTTAAACTTCTAGGTGGTGTGTTTGGAAATTGTTCATCCCACTAAAATAGGCTTCATCAGTTAAATTCATGATTTGAATATGAACTGATCTGGCTTGATTCAGGATACTTTTTATAAAAAAAAAGTAGGCCTATCCCAACTGCCAATCACAGGGCACATATAGACAAACAACCATTCACACTCACATTCATACCTATGGACAATTTGGAGTCGCTAATTAACCTAGCATGTTTTTGGAATGTGGGAGGAAACCGGAGTACCCGGAGAAAACCCATGCATGCACAGGGAGAACATGCAAACTCCACACAGAGATGGCAGAGGGTGGAATTGAACCCTCGTGTCCTAGCTGTGAGGTCTGCGCGCTAACCACTCGACCGCCGTGCCACCTGGGTAAACATTACATTTCGAAAAAATCCAACTCTAATGCAGTTCTTGTCTTCTAATAAGAAAACCGTAGCTTAACATAGAATAAATTAGATATAGCTTATGTCTGGTATGCTAGCACTCACAACATTATTTGGCCCCATGGCAGGTTACTTAGCATTCATTCATTCATTTTCTACTGCTTATCCTCACCAGGGTAGCGGGGGTACTGGACCCTATCCCAGCTGTCTTACACCCTGGACTGGTCGCCAGCCAATCACAGGGCACATATAGACAAACAACCATTCACACTCACATTCATACCTATGGACAATTTGGAGTTGCTAATTAACCTAGCATGTTTTTGGAATGTGGGAGGAAACCGGAGTACCCGGAGAAAACCCACGCAAACTCCAGACGGAGATGGCCGAGGGTGGAATTGAACCCTGGTCTCCTAGGTGTGAGGTCTGCGCGCTAACCACTTGACCGCCGTGCCACCGTGGTAAACATTACATTTCAACAATTTGAAATCGAAAAAAATCCAACGTTAATGCAGTTCTTGTCTTCTAATAAGAAAAGCGTAGCTTAACACATAAGAAATGAGATATAGTAGCTTATGTCTGGTATGCTAGCACTCACAACATTATTTGGCCCCATGGCGGGTTACTTAGCATTCATTCATTCATTCATTTTTTACCGCTTATCCTCACCAGGGTCGTGGAAGTGCTGGAGCCTATCCCAGCTGTCTTACACCCTGGACTGGTCACCAGCCAATCACAGGGCACATATAGACAAACAACCATTCACACTCACAAGACAATTTGGAGTGGTTACTTAGCAGTCGCACTAAATTGACATATTTTCCCGAACAATACAGTACGTTTTTTCTTTCACCTCATATTGAGTCTTACATGCTGTCACTATGTTGGTCTGTATTTTTTTTCTGCTTTAATTTGATGTTGTTATTGTCTTAGTTTTACACAATACATAATATATACAGACGTCCACTAGAGATTTGTGTAAACGAGCCGGGTCTATAAAGGTTGGGGACCGCGTCTATCGCTGATTAAAAAGACTTGGTCAGTCAAGTGGAGTGCCACCAGGGAAGGGCAAGGCTGTTGAATTATTTCAGAATCCCCCACTAAAAAAGGGCACATGTTCAATCAAAACAATGCGTCGCCGTGGATAATTTGAAGGAGCCTCATCCCAAAAAAAAATCATCACCATGAGCAAGAGGTCATCGGCATAAGGTCAACATCCCCATTTCACTCATTGATAATTCTTTTAATCGGATCTAATCGTGGGCTCTAATTAAGGAAACAAAAGAGTGCAATCATTTAAGCTGAATAATCTTTTCCGGTGTGACGTCACAGCAGGAGCGGATTTCTGATGGGAGTTGATGGGACAGTGATTTACAAAGGAGGCGACGTGTGTTGACCACGATGTGTTTTCTATGTGTCAGCCAACATGTGTTCCTTGTGATGGGACGTGACACCCACCACGACCGACACATCCCCCTCCCCTTTGCAACAACATCATAAGCACAAAGTCAATATGAAAGGACGCGTTTAACACAGGACGCCATTTCCGTCACAATTTCTCCTTGATTAGTGATGATGACACTTTGACCCCGCTAGCATGTAACGTATGTCTGGGACCTACTTTTACCCTCCCGATGGCCTGGAGGCTGAAATGGAAGCACGGCAAGGAATCAAGGGGATGCATTTAACCTCATTGTGACAAATATGTGCCGTGGAACAGTGTCAGCATTAATAAGCGAACAGGAAGTAAGTGATCCAGCCTACACGGGTAATTGCCCCTTTTAATTGCGCAGCACTTTAGTTGGAGCAAAGTGTGAGAAACACCTACTTTTTTATCATCAACCTGCTTTGGATTCTAATGGCTCGTCTCATATTGGATGGAGCTTTCCATCTTGAAAGTGTGATTTGGCGTTGGGCCCTAGTGCGAGAGATGGGGAAGTGGCGGAGGTAGTGACGCGAGTACTATGTGCGGCAGCGGCAATGAATCACTTGCGAGACAACGCTGCATCTCCCCTTCTTCCTGACTTGGATGCAGATGCACATTCATTCATTAAGTGGCAACACAAGGGGTCGACGGCATTGGGAATATTTCGACGTGACTGCGACATCGCCCGCCACATTAGGTAAACCTGTCTAACTTGAGTGGAAAGTTTTCACGGAGAAAGTCACGCTTTGGTTATTATTGTGGTTGTTAGTTCACCAAACTAGCTGATACATAAGACATAATACACTCCTCTGCACTCCACCCACCGAGACAAAGACACTGTATAACTAACAAAAGGTCTCACTCTGTTCTTGCCGTTGTTCTGTGGAACAAATGCGCCAAGGTGCGGAAATCAATGCACACAATGAAATTTTGTGGCACCCCCAGTGGTTGTAGCGCACTGTTATTGGTCAATTTTAATTACTTTTGCTGGTATAGCAGCATGCAGACCTCACAGCTAGAAAACCAGGGTTCAATTCCACCCTCAGCCATCTCTGTGTGGAGTTTGCATGTTCTCCCCGTGCATGCGTGGGTTTTCTCCGGGTACTCCGGTTTCCTCCCACATTCCAAAAACATGCTAGGTTAATTAGCGACTCCAAATTGTCCATAGGTATGAATGTGAGTGTGAATGGTTGTTTGTCTATATGTGCCCTGTGATTGGCTGGCTAGTAACCAGTCCAGGGTGTACCCCGCCTCTCTTGCCCGAAGACAGCTGGGATAGGCTCCAGCACGCCCCCGCGACCCTCGTGAGGATAAGCGGTAGAAAATGAATGAATGAATAATTCTCTCTCGGTTGCACGGAGGTAAAGTGGTTAGCACGCAGACCTCACAGCTAGGAGACCCGAGTTCAATCCCACGCTCTGTGTGGAGTTTGCATGTTCTCCCTGTGCATGCGTGGGTTTTCTCCAGGTACTCCGGTTTCCTCCCACATACCAAAAACATGCTAGGTTAATTAGCGACTCCAAATTGTCCATAGGTATGAATGTGAGTGTGAATGGTTGTTTGTCTATATGTGCCCTGTGATTGTATATAACAGTATAACAGTCACTAAAGTCATCATACAGCAACTTCACACTCAAATATACAAACATGTACCAATATGAATATTAAAAAAACAACTCCTTAAAATAACTCCAAATTGTCCATAGGTATGAATGTGAGTGTGAATGGTTGTTTGTCTATATGTGCCCTGTGATTGGCTGGCTGGCGACCATTCCAGGGTGTACCCCGCCTCCCTCGCCCGAAGACAGCTGGGATAGGTTCCAGCACCCCCGCGACCCTCGTGAGAGGAAAAAAAAGGTAGAAAATGAATGAATGCTGGTATATCTTAACCTGTAGAGTGACCACCAATATTACAGTATAATGCAGCACAGTTGCACAACACTGCAAACGACAATGATGAATGACTGTATACATTTAATATCTATTTAGTATGATAGATACTAGATATGTAGAGGCTTACTTTTTTTTTTTTTTGCACTTGTGGGTTCTTTTCTGATTTCATTCAAGTGAAAATGCCAGCAGGTGTGGCCACACACTCACTCCCCATACACACACTCATATGACTCATCTCGTCCAAACTAAAGCACTTTGTCAGTGAAAAAGGGGGGTGGGAACGCGCAGGCTCAATGTGGCTGGACTTGTAGTGAGGTAGGTGGGCTCTATATATATATATATTTATATATAAGTCCACTCAGTATCTTGTCTTGAAGTAACTATATGCACTTGGTTCTATTTTTTTTAAATAAACAAGGGAGGAGAGCATCTTCACCAAATACACCTGGCAACCCGCATCGCTGCATTTGGACCTCCTAAGCATTAAAGGTAAATATATTTGTGTTCGTGTTTTCTTACGTTGGGTGAAGTTTTAGTGACACTTGAAACATAAAAATCCGCTTCAACCGACAACTTTTTTTTTTTAAATCTCTAGATTCTTGTTCACATCCTGACATGAAGCTCAATTTCTTTGGTACCATTGTGATTCTGCTCGTTGCCTTCCTACCGCGCTACGAATGTCGGGCTGTTGAGAGCCCCGGCGGAGTTCTGCGGATCCCCGCTGCCCAAAGCCCGAACTCCCAGCAGGAGCAGCAGCAGCAGGAGCAGCACAGGTCACCCTCGGGTCCCATCCTGGAGCGCCTCGGTGAGGAGTACTTCATCCGTCTGGGCAACGGAGATTCAAACTCTTTCCCCCCCTCGTCCATGTACCCCCTGGGCGCCGCTGGGCTCCTTAACAGAGCTCTGCAGCTCCAGCTCACTCGGCGGCTTTTGCAAGGCAAAGTTGGCAACATACGGGCTCTCATCGGCGGCTTCCCGGACCGGAAAGATGACTTCGATGACTCCGTGGAGCGCGGACGCAGGTCCGAGGACCCGCCCATCTCCCTGGACCTGACCTTCCACCTGCTGCGGGAGATGATGGAGATGTCCAAGGCGGAACAGATGGCGCAGCAAGCCCAAAACAACAGAAGAATGATGGAGCTCTTCGGGAAGTGAGGACCAAAGACCCTTCCGCCCTTAAATCCCTTTTTATTTAGTTATATATATTATATTATATATATTTTTTGCATTTGTACCATCAGCACAAAAAAAAACAGCTCTGTACAATGTCGTGCTGCTTTATCACTCTATTATTTATAGCTTTGACCTCAAATTAGAACATGGAGGGACTTAAAAACTATCCGATTGTACCTTGCCATGTTTGAAAAATGATACATATATCGACAACTTTTTGTTCAATATGACCTTATGATGCATCCTTGTTTTTCTTCACTGTATTAATGACTTTTATGTTTGTTAATAAACTGATGTGCAAGCAGTCATTCAACATCTTATATCTATATATTTTTAATAAATAAAAAAAAAACAACTAAAAGCATGGCTTACATTTCTCTGTGGAAATATCTACACGCTGCTTATAATTAATAATAATAATAATAATAATAAATTATCGCTAACATTTGTAGACGTTTAATGGTAAATATGGAGAGGCTGTTTAGTTTAACAATACAGTGAAGCTGTCTTGCCCACACAGGTATTAAATAATAGAGCCAAGCCGTGGGTTAACAGTGAGGCGGAGCGTCCAAAAACAAAAACAAGGTATCCTACAAACATCTCAACTGTGATAGCTTTTTTTTTTTTTTGCTCAATTAAAGTGACAAGAAGATGAAATGGACCACTGAGTGCTAATGAGGATGATATTTATACAGTGTGTGTGTGTGTGTGTGTGTGTGTGTGTGTGTGTGTGTGTGTGTGTGTGTGTGAAGGCGATCCTTGACTTCCAGTGTCCGCACAGACCAAACAAAAGCAGTGAGTCATCCTTATGTTATAAGCTCAATGCTGCATTCAGTGACTGCCACTTGTGGCAATTATAGACAAGACTTATCACATAAAAGGTGAATATGAGGCAAAGAGTTTTGGGGGAAGTTTTAAACATGGATGATGAAGAAGAAAAGGGATAGTGAGCCAGGTCCGACATCTTCGATCTTCCCAGGTCTTCCCAGAAGAGCAGAGGCTGTTATTGCAACTTTAGTCCGTAACGTGTGAAGGGGTTGGTATGTTTCAAATTATGTACAAAAATAAAAAAAAAATAAGTATGATGAAGTATAGAATGAACTTTTGTTCATCTAGTGAAGTGCTTTTATAATTAAATGTCTAATCTTTAAGAACATGAGGGTAGTATACGGTCTGTTTATAGTATTACTTCTTTCATTTAAGTATTAAAAATCAACCCAAGTTCAGTCTTTGCACAGTGTACTTTCTTCAGGGGATACCCAAAAAAAAAAGTACCCCCCGAAAGTATCCCTACTGACCTGCTGGGAGAGAGGTGGACACTGTACTTTTGGCCACAGCAGAGGCGGAGCTTGTCTGTGGCGGCGGGGCGGGAGTAACCGGCGCGGGTGGGGCAGCGTCGCTTCCCGTAGCCAATGGCACCAATGGTGCCTCTCCTTGCCCGGCCTCTTCATCATCATCATCATCATCCTCTTCATCCTCTAATGAAGACGAGGAGTCAGAGAGGTAAATTTGTGACGTTGCAACCTAAGTCGTATCCCCCACCTTGAATGAAGTCGATGCTGCGCAACACCTTGCGCTCCCTGCGGAAGTCGGCGGTGAAGTGATCCATGTTCTCGTAGCCGCGCTCCACTTTGTCCAGATGTGATGTGCTGCAGGCTTCTGCAAGTCTGTGTGCAAAGAGGACCACCATTCGGCTTGTTGTTGGAGATACGGTATCATCGCCATATTGAAAATCCTTCAATTAACCTTTGTGTTTCCTGTAGTCATCAGGTTGACATAAGCAAATCATTGCCAGTATCGCTAATTAACGCTAGGTAAAAAAAACACTGTAGCATTGGGTAACCTCCTGATGGAGTTGTATTAATTCTACATGTCAGTAGTAGTATCATGAGTTTATCTACCTCTGCATGGGCTTTAAAATGGTGGTTGCAGCGGCTGTTGTGAACCTCGAGCATGTTACACTTGCTGTACTGTTGTTTAAATTGTTCAATATATATCATTTTACAACATTGGTTCTGTAGCGGTCAAGTGGTTAGCACCTCACAGGTAGGAGACCTGAGTTCAATTCCACCCTCGGCCATCTCTGTGTGGAGTTTGCATGGGTTTTCTCCGGGTACTCCGGTTTCCTCCCACATTCCAAAAACATGCTAGGTTAATTAACGACTCCAAATTGTCCATAGGTATGAATGTGAGTGTGAATGGTTGTTTGTCTATATGTGCCCTGTGATTGGCTGGTGACCAGTCCAGGGTGTACCCCGCCTCTCGCCCGAAGACAGCTGGGATAGGCTCCAGCACCCCCCGCGACCCTCGTGAGGAAAAGCGGTAGAAAATGAATGAATGAATGGTTCTGTAGTGGTCAAATGGTTAGCAAGCAAGCCTCACAGCTAGGAGACCTGAGTTCAATTCCACCCTCGGCCATCTCTGTGTGGAGTTTGCATGTTCTCCCTGTGCATGTGTGGGTTTTCTCCGGGTACTCCGGTTTCCTCCCACATTCCAAAAACATGCTAGGTTAATTAACGACTCCAAATTTTCCATAGGTATGAATGTGAGTGTGAATGGTTGTTTGTCTTTATGTGCACTGTGATTGGCTGGCGACTAGCCCGTGACCCTCGCAAGGATAAGCGGTAGAAAATGAATGAATTAACGGTTCTGTAGCTGCTGTGCAACTTTCTCATGCACTCCAAATCATTATTTATGTAAAAAACAAACCTTCTACCAATTAAGCACCCTGGCATATTAGCAAGTATACTCACTTTTTGAGAAGAGGTTTTGTGCTCTAAATAGACAAGAGAAAGAATCCTTGTTAGTTCACAGTTAAAAAAAATATTATGTCAATTTGAGTTTCACTGGAATGAACCAACCTGTAGGAACACGGCCATTTCCTGCTCCTCCATAGTCTGGATCCCCATTTCCACAATCTTACAGCTCTCCTCCAGGTGGTCCCCGTACTTCCTGGTCAGGCCCCGGATGTAGTTGACCTTCTCCTCCTGTTCGGCGGTTACCTTCAGACTCATCTCCCGCTTCTTCTCCTCCAGGATGGAGTACAGATTGTCAAACTTCTCACACACCAGGTTCTTCTGCCGTCGACTGTTCTCCTTCAGTAAAAAGAAGTGACGGCGACATTTTAGTAAGGCAGGGTAGAAAACAAGGCTACATTTTTGTACTGGCTTTGACTCGGAATACTAACATTTATCATTTGTTAGTGACTACTAAGGACTTATTCTTCCTGCAAATGTAAGATTCCTTTTTAAAAACACACACGCATACATTGAATATTATATGTATACAAATGCGATGCCGTGTAATGACGCAGATCACACTTTATATTTAGCTTTTGATGCCCTTGGGATGTGCCACTGCAGCTGATATCGGAGGGTGAATGCCTTTAACTGCATCTCCTTGTCCGATACTGTTTGGTATGTTTACATTATTACATAGATTGATGATATGATCAGATAGTCAATACTACCGACTTACCGCTGAGTGTTTTTGAATGAAATGATCTGAAACAACACGTAGGGACACATTTAAAGGATCAACACCATTCCTTTTGATTTAAGTTTCAGATGAAACCACAGGAAACGGGCTTCAGCGCTGGACGGCCATATTATCGAGGCAATTCAACCCATATTCAGTACCAAAAAGAGGCAAATGTATTGTCTTTGTCTTATCTTTAAAATGACATTTTATTGGACACAAAATAATGATTTGTCAGGGCATTCATCAGAATAAACCCTGAGCGAGGCACCAAGGCTGGATGGGAAAAAAAACACTTTCAGCGGCACCTCATCTAAAAAGATAAGACTTCAGAGACTTGCAAACACTGAACACTGACTTAAAAACGCTGTCGGCAATGACTGTGAGCACTTTCTTAATCTGTTATGCTATGATCATAATGCTTTGACAGCCATTTGTTACTGTTATGCTTTTCTATTGTGCTATTTCTGGCATTTTTGAGAGCCTTTGGAATTTACGGGCACATTTCTTACAGTGCAAGTAGCGTGTGTATCCAAGGAAAGACACCATTGTTAGCATTTGCTTGGATTGCAAATGCTTGTTTTCTTTTGCAAAGCTAGCTGGCCGATATCTTTGTAACAGTAACATTTAAAGCACTAACATAGTTTACCTTCAAATTTACTGTAATATTGACGGATAAACTGTTCACATTTTGAGCATCCACTGCATTAGAATGTTGTAAAGCAGGGGTCTCAAACACGCGGCCCGCGGGCCAAATGTGGCCCGCAGGACACTAGTTTGAGGCCCCTGCCTTGATATGAAAGTTTAATGTTAGTGCGGCCCGCGCAAGTTTGATATGGATGCTGTATGGTATCATGTACCCAGAAAAAATTATTACGTTTGATTAATGTTCATGTTAAAGGTTAAATAACTGTTAATAGTTATCCTCCCTATCCGTGTGGAAGTGGTAAGTTTTTGGCTTTTTTTAAGTTTAAAGGAAATAACTTGGAGGCTACCGTTTAGGTCGCTAGATCTCTAGTTTGCGAGTTAGCATGTGTCTCAAGACCCTGCAGTTGCGCAATATGTTGTAAATAAAAAGAGTATAAATGTGACTATAGTCGTGTTTTGTCATGTCTACAGGGCTCTAATAATGCTTTGTTCATTTTAATCTGAAAAAAAATAATTTGTCTACCCACCAACTATATGTGGTTTCTTAAGTTTTTATTATTTGCTGTTTTATTATTATTATTATTATTATTATATTTATTTATTACTGATTGATTGATTTTCTTTATTCTTGATTTGTTTATTTATTTTTCATCTTATTTTGAAAAATAAAAATTAAGATATTTGAGAACAGTGGAATGTTTTATCAGCGCTTCTATTGTAGAAAATCGGAACCAAAGCACTGAAAAAGTTCGTATATTTTTCAGTTTTTAATAAATGCGTTTTTTCAGTCTCACCCAGACCCTAGCTCCAGTGGCCCCCAAGTTAATTGAATTTGAGACCCCTGTTGTAAAGGCAGGCTTATCCCTATTTTTAAAAATTTTTGATAATATTTCAGCCGCTGCTTGGGTCTGTCCATCACTGGGCCTGAAGCAGAATAACATCGTGTAGTAAAAGACAATGTAGGTGCAACTCAAGCTAAAAAAAGGGGAAGTAGGCGAGCCGGACTATGAATATTGCTGGTAGTGTAGATGCTTGCTGTGCAGGACACTGACCTCTATGGCACGACAAGCCTCCTCCAGCTGACTGATGATGCCTTGCAACCTGTCGTTGTTCCCCAGCATCATGGCAATGCCATCGTTTAGCTCCGTCTGGGGCATATACATTGTATTTTTTATCACTTCATGGAGGTGGTACTGTTTGTTTGTGATTTTAAGGTCTAACCTTCTTGGTCTGGTAGATGCTGCTGATGGGCTCCACCTGGCAGTCCTTGTGGACGCCAAACACCTTACACATGGAGCAGGTGGGTACGTTATGGGTCATGCAGTAAATGTTGATCTTTTCTTCTTTGTGAACGTCGCACATGGGCGTTGATGCTTCCTTTCGCTCGGGCGCTGGCGTGCTGCTGTTGGAAAAAAGAGAGAGGAGGGTACATTAGACAAGATATTGAGATTTGATAATGTCAAAGGTTCACATTGCTGTAGTGTATTGATGAACAATCAGTAGTGCCTTAAATCTAGAATGTAAACACTCACACAAAGTAAACTGACTTACTAAAGCAGGCACTAAAATAAGGATAACTTTCAACCACTACATAAAGTAAGATGACTTACATTCAAAGCAAAAAAACAAGTTCTTTTTAGACTAGTCTTACTCATAAGAATGTTACTTCCCAGGTTTATGACAGCAGTTTGACCCTGGAACAGACTTTTTATTCTCAGTGCATCTTTTCTGGCTTACCTACTGGACTCCTGCTTGAACATGTCAATAATATTTTCCACTAGTAGGTTCCGTTGCAGTCCGTAAACACCATGCCGGTCCAGAACCACCTCGTGTCTGCATGACGGACAACGGAAGCGGCCTCCGGATGCCAAAGAGCCACTCCTTGTCGGGAGGTACGGGTTTGAGGCCTGTAAACAGTCCACAATCCAGCTTTGGAGGTTGATTTTCTGACCTATTTGTCCTACACTAAAAACTACCAAAGTGTGGGCATACTCAAGGTTCTGTTGACATTAACAGCTTAGCTTGAGGTACTAATGTTAAGTAATAGTGTTCTGCATGTAGATATGTATATATAGTGATAATAAAAGCTTGTTTCTTACCTGGAAGACATCATTTGCGCATTTTCTGCAGAGGTTGTGCTGGCAGGGCAGGATAACCACAGGCTTTGTAAACATCTCCAGGCATATAGGACAAATTAGTTGTTTCTCCAGGCTCTCCATGGTGGTCATTGTGATAGCAGCTATTAGAAGAATAAAAAAAATGTCCAAAGGTTCCACTACAGATGGTAAATTAATAAAAGTTGTATTATGAAATCGACATTACGCCAAAAGGCCCTGAGGCGTTTGTCGGTGCGAGTGTGTGCGTCTATCTATCTAGCTGTCGTGTCTGTTTTTAGCAGCTACTGCACTCACGTCAGTGCCATTTTTACCTTGCCCATATTTGAAACCGAGCTGGGAAGTGGTCAACAGCTGCTACTGCCAACAGGCTCCCTTTTATTTTTTATTTTTTTTACATAGCTATATAGCTTCATTTGGTTGTCTGTTGTGAGTGTGCAGACAACCACAACAAAAGAAAAGTCATCAAATCCATGAATCATGCAGTTCAACGTGTCACCGCTAGGCTTGTGTTAGCTTTGAAATGCTAAAAAAATATAAGCTAGCGAATTATCTGACATTATTATGCCAGGTGACCCTCAGAATTTTTTTATATAATATTATGAAAGTGTAGCATAAGGAAGATGTTGTTGTGCGTCTCTATAAACATTATAACACAATTTACAGCATTTTCCGCTGCTAGGCGAACATTAGCTTCGATTGTTAAATGCTAACGCTAGTTTCACACAGTTAGCACAAATATAGTGACCTTAACTCGCCAATGAAGCCTCTAAACGCTACATAAAAAAACTTTATATGCTTTTGAAACAAGAATTATTCATCTTATGAACCTTTGGAAACAACTTTCCCCACGCAAATGTCAAAACTAGCAAGCGACTTACAATGACTTAGCAAGTTTGGACACAGACTGTATCTACAGTAAATGCGGTATAGTTCCAAGAGGCGGAAGCTTTCTAGCAAATATTCTTAGTAATAATAAGTTTATAACTTCATCTAAATCAAATAGTTTGGCGTAGAAATAGGTGACACATGAAAAATACATAAGTTAGTGGTTAGAGCTGAAGTCCCAGTTGTCTTCAGCCCAATCGGCTTGGTGAATTTTTGTTTTCCTTCTTTATTTGTGTGCAAAATAAGTAAATTAACAGAATAAAAATGAATATATTTTAAGCTTACTTGCTTAAGTTTCATTCCAGCAAGAGTCTCTCGGCAGGGAGCCTCCAGCGACAGATAGGAGGTCGGCCACGAGTGATTGGCAGTCAGCCATTTTGAATTCTTGTCTGTATCACCAACCTGCTGGACCAAAGAGGTGCTGTTTATAAAAACCTGACAAGGACAGTCACAAATTTGACCAAATTTACAGGAACGTGATGTTTTCCGGGATTTTTTTTTAGGGTTTGGGAGGTTCTCTAACCCCCACAGACCTCATAGGTGCTGTTGACGCAATCTAAGAATGCACCCCTTACAATTTTCGGCCATTTTGAGGTTTCCCTGTCTTCCATTATCATATCGATCCTGTTGAAGTCAACCTGAAAAAAAATGTAAAGGTGTTTTATATTGTTTTTTAATTTTACATTTACACAAGCAAGAGTATGTCAGCACATCCTCTCAACAAAAATCTGCTCACGTAAGTGCTATTTGTATGAGTGCACGGACACCATCACATAATCAACTGGTATTCAATTTAGCTAAACATCTAATCATCTCCAAAACATTTGATGGACTTTGAATCACTACGCAGACAAGGGTGGGTTGAGTCTTATATACTGTATGCATCTATATGCATCCTGCAGGTAGATTTTATATAACGCACTGTCTCATTGTGTGACGCACAATCATACGTCAATGTGTTATACAGCCTATACTGCATTAATCAAGTTATGTGCAGATGTATAATATAATATTTGCATGTACTTAATATCAGAGTCTCTTATGACCTCTTGTGGTTAAAAAAAACACTATCAACTGAGTTACTTTGCATTATTTGTTACATTTAATTGAAGCCAAGAGGATAAAAACAGTAAAAGCCTATAGGCCAGGAACAAAGTAAAAGGGCGCCATCTAGTGCATTTTACTGGAAGTTCAACTAAAATCTCACTATTTAGTTCAAATGTAATTAATTTGTATTGTTCGTCAATCAACTAGCATTTCAATAACTGAATTATTTCATTTCTTATAATAATTTACTTTATTTGAGTGCGAAAAATATCAATTTTTAATAAATTCAGAACATTGTTTAACTTTATTAATGGCCGTTCAAACATATTATTTACAATAACCTAATTATTTTCAAGAATGAAAATTATTTTCAATTATTATTTTCAATAAACAAGAATGAAATTATTTACTATAAATAAATAAATGTAATAATGCACTTTTATTTATCGTTTTACATTTACTGTATACAAAAATCCCTTACCTTGTTTACAGTTTTGTGCCACTAGATGGCGCCACATTTACATTACAATATCATTGCATGGCACCTAACAGAATCATTTCAGTTTTTAGCACTGCTAATAATAGAAATACTATAAAATATATATTCTAAAGATGTACAGTGATGCATCAATATCTATAAGTTAGATATGTATTAGCTGTGACAATGTTTGCATGTGGGAGTGAATATTTTAATGATAATTTAAAGGCGCGGTATTGTGCAAACATCTTGCAAATAGTGCACAATGATGTGTGTGATAATGTGTTTGTTTAGAGGTGTGAGCACATACTGTAGATGGTGCAAACAAGGTGTAAAAGCGCTGCCTGGCAATAGAGCCATCGTTAATGACTCACTGCGTTTTCACAAGGTAATGTGAATCAATTAGGGGCACCACAATTGATGTCAACTTCCCTCCACAGAGATATGGAAAAAAGATATCAGTCAGGGGTTGTCGAGCATGAGGAGCGCCGCTGGGATACTCCGCCGGTACCCCCATGGGCAATCAGCAGTTCTACACAACGCACTTTACCTCCCTTTGCAATAACGTCATCAACAATAACTGCTTTGCCCCCACAAAGGCCTTGAGAGTCCAGAGCGTATTGTATTGTATTGTATTGTATTGTATATAGTACATGACGTGCCATTGACGCAGCTGTCCTGTACTCCATCAAGCCTTGTCAGGGTTGTCTGACAACAGCGGCTTTGTAAGCAAAAAAAAAAACAAAAAAACAGTACACACAGTTGCCTTCTGGCAAATACTTAAGAAGAGAGCTGTAATAAGCAGAAGCAGCACTTCCTGTTAAATGCTCAGCCTGGAGAAGTGCACCATAAATAGTAGTAATGACATAAATGTTAAGCTGCACGGCAGCTGAGTGGTTAGCACGCTGGCCGGTACAGTCAGGAGTTTGCATGTTGGATTTCGACTGGTACTTTAACACCCTCTCATAGTCTAAAACATGCATGCTAGGTTAATTGGTGACTGTATTACTCATATAGTATTGGTGTAACCCATTTGGGATAGGCTCCAGCTCACCCATGCCATACAGAAAATGAATGGATGGAAATAAATGTTGAGATTTTGTTATTATTACGCTTAAATTTGAAGTGTGGGTGTTGAAATTGCAAATATTGGTAGCAAGTCACATGACCATTCCAAATATTAAATGTGTGTAAAATAATTTTTACACTAGCTTAAATTGAATCAACTGCATGGAGATGAATAGCGTTAGCAAGCGGAGAAAAGAGGTGGTACTTGCAATGCAAAATGTACATTTCAATACAATGTGATTCGTGTTATATGCTTTTGTTTCTAATAAATATGAATAATGAGTTCAATGAGTATGAAGCAATTAGCTATTTTGCTAATCTTCTTGTTGTCTCTTCAAGGATGAATAGTCTTGAACCAGTCATGATGTGCTATATATATATCACTATATTGACACTTACTATGGTACCCATTATGTCATTGTATGGTTATATCACAACTTGAAAAAAAAAACCTTTAAACTATATTAGGAAAGCAGGAAGTGAACAAATGTAACAGTTACTGATTGTAAAAGTACCAAATGGAGGGGTAGGATTTAATAAGATTTGCTTCTTCCTACTCCTTTTGGACATGTGGAACTGTGAACTGATTATGTGATGCATTCAATTGTAATCTGATGCATGTTCAAATGAAATAAAACCATCACCATTATCATTACCAATCCTGGAAATGATGTGACTTGTCTTTGTGTGCGTTTGAGAGCAGGAGGGGACTACATTCAGAGTCATTGCAAATTGGGAGGGGAGGGGAATTATACCCCCCCACATACCCACCCACCCAGCCATCCACCCAGCCCCAAGGCACAGAGCCTAGCAGTTGCCATGACACATCCATTGTCCCTACCAGCACGTGAAACTCCCCAAATAAAATGGTCTATTAATGCTGTGTGTTTATCTTTTAAATGTGATCCACTCAGCACTCCGTTGTGTGTTCAGCTGCACCTTATCAAACAAACAAAAAAAATCAATCAATGGCTCAGTATGTTGTGAAGGCAATGCCAGATAAAAAAAAAACACAGACAACAAAGACAGAGTGCATGCTGACTAGTAAATGAGTAAAGGAGGCGGCTTTTTTCCATTTGCAATATGTCTGTCTTGAGTCACTTGCAAAGTGGAGCTGCTGTATTTTCCCGCTGAGCTCCCAAGTAGTATGAGTCATGAGAGGAAGGTAATCACAGGCAATGATGTGTGGACCGCTGCAGGGCAAGCCCCGTTGTGGAGGAATACCCCTGAGAAAGTACACGCCGCCTGCAAACCACGACTCAAATAGGTCTTGGGATCGCCCTGGTGGCGTAGCCAATCATATGAGCTCGTCTATCTCTTGTTAGGGGAAGCGTCCAATTAGCGTTAAGGTAACAACAGTTGCTTGTTTCCTATTCGTCCACTCCTAAAAAAAGGCGTGTTTGTGTGTTTTTTTTTTTTGCTCCCCAACAGCACCATCTCTGGCAGGTGGTGCCTTTAAAGCGTACACTTGGCTACCGTTAATGTCGTTTTTTGAGAGTACTTATATCGAAATAACTACCGCATTGACTTTTTAAGGAACATTTTTTTTAAACAGACGGTCATGGTGTGTCTTTGAAAAGGCACCGGAAACGTGGATAATGAGCTAAGGGGTTCCCCCCTTCTTTTATCTCCCACAGAGGTTTGGACATCGGCGCCTTCATCTTTTGCTATTTTACAGAAAAGGACCCCCACCTCAAAAAAAAAAAACACAACGTGTTGATGATGTGTCAGCATCGGTGAAGAAGAGACAATAGAGACGGGGGGAACAAAAAGCCCCCCCAACAACGAGACTGACGAGCTCTGCTATCCCGGAGTTTGGATCGCTTTGGCGTCAATATGTCGATATGATGCGTTAAGGAGCTTTGTTGTTGTTGGTTTTTTTTGGGTGTGTTTTCCCTTAAGTATCATTTAGTTCTCTTGTCGGAATATGCTGAGCGGAACGCAAAGCAGCGGACGTTGGGTTCTGCTTTAAAAAAAATGAGGAAGCGTCTCCATAAAGACCCTGAAAATGGCAAGAAGGTCTCGTCGTCAGTGGGCCTGGATTTGAGCAGAACGAGAAGAAAAGGATCATCCGCAGAAGAAGAAGAAGAAGAAGCAGCAGTATGATTTTTTGTCTTTAACCCCCCCCGCAATGACACCAAAGGAGGTCGAACCGTGGCGATAGATGAAGGCGATTCGTTTTTTTGCAACTTCTGGTGCGCCCACAATGAACACTTTTCACTTCGATAGCAGATATTGAGATATTTTTTCTACAGCTTATCAAGTATTTTTGTTATCTGTTTTTTTTTTTTTTTTTTTTAAACGACTATTCAATGGAAGTATGTTATCAGCTGCCAGTGTTGCCTCTAGACAGGCCGGTTCCCAAGCATGTCCTCAGCCGGAGGGGAGCCATCAGTTTCAGCTCCAGCTCCTCTCTTTTTGGGGCCCCTGATCCAAGACAGCTGTCTCAGGTAAGGAAAAATCCAAACACCCGTTTCCACCCATTCCGTACTATTGTGTAGCCCACCGCTATTCCTGTGTTCTTTTCAAAGCCCCCTTTTCACCACATAGGTCCATAGGAATCTTGCAGGTGGTTGTTGATCTCCAGGCCCAAACAGACACCTGCATGGCTCTCACATTTCTCTTATCTTTTTTAGCCTTTGACCACCCGCCACCAAAAGATGTGCATGTTAGCTAAAGATAAAAAAGCACACCAGATCTTGCATCACTGTATCAATTTACTACTTTGCTTCTGCAGGAACACGCCACGCTGTTATTTATGTCAACATCTCTTGACACATTGGCAGAAACCACATGCTTCAACTTCCTGCTTTTTTCGTTTCAATGTTGTTTAAATGTAAAGAACACAAGCGGTACACTACAGTACAGAACATTGTGGGTTTTGCACAAAAACAGCCCTCCGTTCAGGTCACTTCCCTTTGCTTCCGCTCAAGAAGAGAATGTTGCATGGCGTGCCGTTGAACATAAGCATGAAGTCACCATATGACCCCCCCCCCCCCACCCACCTCCCCTCAAGCATCTTCTTCACCGTCCATTAGTGCTTTGTGTGTAACCCTGCCCTACATAGGCAGCCATGTGTGTCCATGTTTCAAGCTAGTCTGCTGTCACAGGGAGCTTTTTCTTTGAAGATGAACCCGTAGTCGGAGCTGTCAAAGGTCCTCAGTGGTGTTTATCCCGGGGCATGGACCATGTGACCTATAGAATCCATGGTGACCCTTTGCAATACCACCAAAGTTTCACCCCCAAATAAAATATTTGTAATGGTAATGGTTTTATTTCATTTGAACATGCATCAGATTACAATTGAATGCATCACATAATCAGTTCACAGTTCCACATGTCCAAAAGGAGTAGGAAGAAGCAAAGCTTATTAAATCCTACCCCTCCATCTGGCACTTTTACAATCAGTAACTGTTACATTTGTTCACTTCCTGCTTTCCTAATATAGTTTAAGTTATTTTTTTGTTGGTTTGTTTTTTTATCACATACCGAAGTACGAGGTGATATGACCATACAATGACATAATGGGTACCATAGTAACTGTCAATATAGTGGTATATATTGCACATCATGACTGGACCTCTCTTTTAAAAAAAACACCCACTGTGACTTTAAGGGGTTTCGCTGAACCTCTGCAAAATTTGGCACACACTTTGAGGGGACAGACAATCCTATGTTTGTGAAATTTGATTGGTTATTGGTGGAAAAACATGTTTATTGTGCTCTTCCAAAGCATTTGGAGCCCAACCCATAGGGGGCGCCTGTTGCGGAAAATGTAAAAGCCATGTCGTTTAAGGCTGGATTATTAATTCATTCATTTTCTACTGCTTATCTTCACGAGGGTCGCGGGGGTGCTGGAGCCTATCCCAGCTGTCTTCAGGCGAGAGGCGGGGTACACCCTGCACTGGTCACCAGCCAGCCAATCACAGGGCACATATAGACAAACCATTGACACTCACATTCATACCTATGGACAATTTGGAGTCGCTAATGAACCTAGCATGTTTTTGGAATGTGGGAAGAAACCCATGCAAACTCCACACACAGGGTGGAATTGAACTCGGGTCTCCTAGCTGTGAGACCTGCGTGCTAACCACCCACCACCGTGCAGCTGAGGCTAAATTATCCTATAGCAAAGTCTTCTAACCATTTATAGAGCGACCCAAAATGCTAGCAGCAGTTTTTTCCTGAGACTTTTTAGGTTCTCGGCGGTCCTCGTTCACAAGTTTGAATTTTTGGACGTGCATGTCAAGCTCCGCCGAAGGGTTTGGAGGGGCTTACGTTGGTGCCGTGCCACCGATTCAGGCTTTAGAGTCACGTGACAAAATTGTGCAAGCATGCCAGCGGTACAGTAAGGTTTGCGTGTGTTCTGTGGCGCTCTCAACTGTCAATTGATCTGGGTGACAAAACCAAAAAAGCCTATGAAAGGAAACTGTGACGAATGCTCTTTTTTTTTTTTTTTTTACAGAAAATGCAACGAATATCTTGCTCTATTTTTATTTAATTTTTCCAAAGTAACTGTTGCAAGATGCCTTTCCATTGATCAGCCAACCCCAGTGTTTGACTAGGGCACTGCTACACACACTGGTCACTTTCATGGACAAAATACAAAACGTCACCAGCTTACGATGGGGTTTCAAAGCCGTGTGTTAAAGCAATGAACCGTGTCCCTCTTTGTCCTTTTATGTTTGAATCGATTGTGGGTGGATTACACCTTGTCGCAGCGGTATGACATCATTCTATATATGTAGCTGACGCAGCTTTCACCAGCCCAGCATAGGAAACCAGATCAGGTGGAACTGAACTGCAATGCTGGAAACATCCTCAAATGGGGCCAGAGGTCATTTTTAGTCCACGGGGGCCATACTTGTTATTGAGTGACATGGCAAAAAAAATAAAAAAAATTGTGATACAAGTCCTGTGTGCTGAGATGTATTTATGAGTGTGCATGTCGTGTTTTTAAGTGCGCTTCCACATGCCTGTTTGTGGACTGGCGTGGCACAAAGAGGCAGTTAGGCATGTGCCTAGGCACTGTGGGCAGAGGTTTGGCTCTAGGCCAGACTCACAGATGGCCCGAGTCTCAGTCTCTTCTCTTTCTGCTGTTTTGTGTGTCCCCCCCCCCCCCCCCCCACACACACACACACAAATTCTCTACACCACCACCTTCGTGCCTCCGCCGATGACGACAATCCATCGAGTAAACAGAGGGCAAAGTGGGGTTAAAGACACGAGCGAGTCTCAGGGAAATATGTCACTCTGTGGTCGTGGAATGCTTGTGATGGCGTGTAAGAGGAGGCGTCGCGCTGCACAACAAAAGGCCTCATTGATTCACAGCGCTTTTACCGCTTTTATGTTGGCGAAAGTCGTCTTTGTCTGTTGATTCTTCCGCTTGCATCGTGCGCGGATCATCGCGAGCGGGAGTGGGGAGAGTGTAAGATTGTAAGAGTCATGTGGTTTTCCCATCTTGCGTTCACGTTTGGAGACTGCCACTTTCTCCTCACCGCCTTGTGGCTTTGCTGCTACATGACACAAAAAGCCCTCTTTTCTGTCAAGGACTATGGAGTTCAGCTCACCCGTGGTACTGTTTGGGACTGTAAGCCTCGATCTGGTGTGTTTTTTCCACCACTCGGTGTGTAGGCGGGATGGTGATGGCTGCGTAAATAGTGTGCTGGTATTATCCAAAACACAATTGGCTTTGAAAGCTCCCTTTTGTTGCGACGCACACACTGTAGTGTACTTGGCAATAACCTTCTAGAACACGGGTGGGCAAACTGCGGCCCTCGGGACACATCTGGCACGCCGAGCTTCTTAATCCGACACGCCGGGCATTTCCAAATTCCGTTTTTTTAAGCTTTTAACATGAATTGCAGTGCTACTGTGTCACGCTTGACGAGGTGATATGACCATACAATGACATAATGGTTACCATAGTAACCGTCAATATAGTGATATGTATAGCACATCATCATCCTTGTATTTAGCAAACATCAACTGCTTGTATTGTTTCTTGAATTGGCTCATCGTTTGTGCATTGTTTGAGGGTCTTACTCAATCCATTCCATAGTTTGATTCCACATACTGAAATGCTATGGCTAGCATAACGTAGTCCTATATAGTCCATATATATAGTCGTTATGCATTATTTTAGCTGTTTGAAGATTAACTATATCAGCAAGTTGAAGTATTTGTGATTTTAGAAATAAGGAGTTAGTATGTTCTCTGTAGGCGGCATTATGAATTATCCTTACCGACCTTTTTTGCAGTACATTTAGCGAGTGAAGATTGCTTTTATAGTTCATTCATTCATTCATTTTCTACCGCTTATCCTCACGAGGGTCGCGGGGTGCTGGAGCCTATCCCAGCTGTCTTGGGGCGAGAGGCGGGGTACATCCTGGACTGGTCGCCAGCCAATCACAGGGCACATATAGACAAACAACCATTCACACTCACATTCATACCTATGGACAATTTGGAGTCGCTAATTAACCTAGCATGTTTTTGGAACGTGGGAGGAAACCGGAGTACCCGGAGAAAACCCATGCATGCACGGGGAGAACATGCAAACTCCACACAGAGATGCCCGAGGGTGGAATTGAACCCTGGTCTCCTAGCTGTGAGGTCTGCACGCTAACCACTCGACCACCGTGCAGCCTGCTTTTATAGTTATTACCCCATATTTCCACACGATAAGTAAGATATAAAATAATAATGGACAAAGTAACCTACAAACAAATATCTACATGCAATACCCCCCAAAAACCCCCAAAATATATTCACATTGCAAGGCATGCTGAGTAGCATGTGGTATTTGTAATGTTTGTGTTTTGTTCTTTTTACAATGAAAACACAAGAAATGATATTATGTTATGACTGTAAGGGTAGGATGGGGGTAAACTAGACACTTTTGGTACCTTTTCCACCTTTTTACTTTAGAACTCCTAGCAATTTTGATATGTTACAGTTGGTAGGGGTTGGATGAAGCTGGAGTGGTCGATACCATTGTTTTAATGATGTTGCAGTCACGCGGCTTTTGGTGTATAATGGAGGCCAGCTGCTTGCGCTGCACACGTCAATCTGTTATCAGCAGCATATCACTGCCAACAGAGAAATATCATCATCATTATTATCATCATCAGCTCTTTCTCATTTTGGATGTTTAGACACACCAAATGATAAGCTCCTGCGTAAGCAATGCAGATAGCGCATCCGCACCATAGATGTTTCTGTGCACCTTCTCGATAAGCCATGACTGTAAGAGAGAGGACCGGAGGGGGGAGGAGCGCGAGTCGGGTGTGTGTGTGTGTGTGTGTGGGGGGGGGTACTTTGTTGATTTTAACTGCAGCGATAAGGTGCTGTGTCTGCGCAGGGCCCGCGCATTGACGTTGGTTCAGGATGTGGTAAGAATGCTGAAGGAGCCAAGTGTTTCACAACCGTCCCTCAAAAGCTTTTTTTTTTTTTTTTTTTAACCCCCGCGCTGCCGACTTCTGTGAAATTTTTTCGGACTTTCCCGGAGTCTGCGGCGGTGTTTGTCACCAAGCAGGGATGTGTAGTATTTGGTAAATAAACGGGAGTGAGCCCTCACATCCTGCCTTCATTTTGGACACAGACACTGTCTCTCTTTTCTTTGCCTCTCTTGTTTGTCTCTCTTGTGAGGGGGGCCCCTCTTATCACATGACCATTCTGTTTTTGTGCCGCAGTGTCGAGTGCAGCCGGCCATGAGAATGTGACTGGACAAACTTGTCAATGCGACTCACCATTTTATCATTTATGTACCTTTTTGTGTCCTTTTTTAACATCAATGTAATCGACAGGCCTTCTTTAGGAGAAGCCAGGGAAACAAAATGAGGTTTAAAATGAATTAAATTCCTTTGCAGGGTATTCGGCCAGTGAGAATATGAAGCAAGTCTCCCCCTGCATCTTTGCTGTAGTGCTTTTATAGAATGCTGGTATAAAAGGCCTCCATAAATAAATGACTTTATGGCGTGTTATCTATCAGCGGGAAAATGGGAGTGGTTGGAAAAGGTAGCAGATAGGTCGCTCCCTAGTCGAGGACCAATTCACCTCTTCAGAAAGCGAGCGCAGCTGGAGTGCATCAGAGTGGACGGCGATCTCGTAAAAACACTCCGAAACAAGTAGATTCCCTCTTGTATGTGGCCGCTTGCACCAAAACGAACACAGGCCTGGTCCCAATCTAGCCACAGTTGAGGCTTAGCACACAGTTACTGGAATGCGAGCGCTGCAAGAGGTCATATATAGAGCTCCCAACGAAGCCTTCTGTTTTCTTATGTCTGAAACTGTGCGGGCTTTTATGATAAGAATCTACATGCACGCAAGCGTGCACACGCCACAGGAATAACAGTCAGTGTTCTGACTCAACAGTGAAAAGCACCTGTGTGAGAATTCTGCAACAGGCGCTGTACGCTTGACTAGCATTGAAAGATTACAGGAAGCTTGTTTGACACATGCACTAAGAGCTTTTATTTCCACCATAAAATGTTGTATGTATAAGACAACGGCTGTTTTCTATTGGATAATGACAGATATTCATCAGAACCGACAGGAGAAGCGAGGTCACTCCAGTTCACGTGTTCGACCCTTTGGGTTATTGTTAGCATCTATTTAACTATAACAGGCAGCCATTTTCTGACAAGAGAAGCCCCCGGGGGTACTTTCATAGTCAGAGGTTTTTAACACCATGTGACCCCGGTACCCTCTCCCTTTCCCCCTCCCCCTCGGGTCGTCCCTGACTTCAGAAACCTGAGTATCGCAACCCCAGGCGGAGCGGATGAGCCGAGATAAGAAGCAGAGCCACATGTAAACGAGGTTTCATGGAATCGCCGCATACACAATAGGGACGCTTATGTTAGGAGTATAGAGACGAGGCTGCGCTCCAGATCCGCTTCAGGGTTTTTTTTTTTTTTCCCAGAAGGAAAACCCACTGACATTAATTATTAATAATCATTTTTATAATCAGGTTATTATCCACCACTCTCATTAAAGTGGCACTTTTTACATACTTATATAATAATAATAATTTTTTAAAATTCTTAAATAAAATGTCCAACCACCCTCGGCCATCTCTGTGTGGAATTTGCATGGGTTTCCTCCCACATTCCAAAAACATGCTAGCGACTCCAAATTGTCCATAGGTATGAATGTGAGTGTGAATGGTTGTTTGTCTATATGTGCCCTGTGATTGGCTGGCTGGCGACCAGTCTAGGGTGTACCCCGCCTCTCGCCCGAAAACAGCTGGGATAGGCTCCAGCACCCCCGCACTCCTCGTGAGGATAAGCGGTAGAAAATGAATGAATGAATAAAATGTCCAAATTGTTAGTTATTGATGCAGTCTTGTCCAGTTTTGCCCAGTATTTAAAAAAAAAATGGCTGTACCTTGGCTATCTTTTTATATTGGGATGTCATCCACAGAATCCTGTGGAAACTTGGAATGCCCGTGCTTCTGCTTAAGAAAGACACAGTCACCAATGCAATTCAAATTGTTATTCATGCAAGGTATTTTTCATGATACCCTTATTTTGTTTATACAATTGGACAGCATGTGGCGAACAGCACTCTTATTTTGAAGGCCAGAAGTGTCAGCGGGCATTGTGAAATGCTCGTATGCGTTAACAAGCGGTAAAACAGACGTGCACAAGCATGCTTTGCTAAACTAATCCAACCCCGCTAGCTTCCACCTTTGAAAGAAAGAGGGGAGTTTTGAATTTTTTTTCGAGGTTTCAGTTTTTACGTGTTTAGTTCAGAAGGCGACAGCCTGGCGTTTGTGATGCAAACCCCCACCCCACTTTTTTTCTGACAAGATACATTTCAAGCATAACTTTGACAGAATACATATTGGTAATGGTAATGGTTTTATTTCATTTGAACATGCATCAGATTACAATTGAATGCATCACATAATCAGTTCACAGTTCCACATGTCCAAAAGGAGTAGGAAGAAGCAAAGCTTATTAAATCCTACCCCTCCATCTGGTACTTTTACAATCAGTAACTGTTACATTTGTTCACTTCCTGCTTTCCATAATACAGTTTAAGGTTTTTATTTATTTGGTTTATTTTATTTTATTTGGTTTTGACTGAGTTAAAGCCCCAAATTTTACTTTATAAATTGGATTGACTTGAAATTTCTCACAATTTTAGGCAAATCGACACAAAATTTGGTACACACCTGTAGGGCAAACACAAATACACGTGTGAAATTTGATTAATATTCAAAAACAAGGACGTCATCAAGCGTTCGGTCATTGACTGTTCCCAATTTTTAAAACCGAGGATATCTGTATTATGCGTATGTACTGTATGTTTTCCATTGGTATTGTTGGGCCCCACCAATATCATTTACACATGAATATTCAATTTTGACCCTACTGAAAATCAGTACAATATGAGTCTGTCTACTTCCAAATGATGCGTCTAAAAAATAGTCTCTCTTCAACACCAACACAAAATTGATCAGGCGCGCCGATATTTATATAATGACCTCATTCCTGTGTAGTCCGGCGAATTATCTTTTTTCCATTTGACGTCACCCACGGAGTGAAAGGAGGTCACTGGCCAACAGATGGGAAGAAATTTTAATCCCGCATCGTTCCATGCCAGAGGCCGTTGGTCGAATGTAAACTGGCAACCGACACGCTTCACTGTTGACGCCAAAGCGAGAAGTCACGCAATCTGCGATTCATATGGCAGCCTCGTCTCCGCACAAGTGGTACACTTTGTCGGAAACGGCACGGTAACTGCAAAGCACTTATGGTGACATCATAGAAAGGGGGGTGCGTAATATAACGAATGAATTACTCTGAAAAGAGCACTCTTATTGAGTGGTCCAGTATGTGTTTTGGCTGACATTTTGTCCTCACCGATATCCAATCAGCTGTTTCCCGTGCCACCAACGACGACATCTCGGATAGCATCGCCACTGTCATCAACTAGAGATTGACTTTCGGTTGTTAATAAGCCACTGCACCGCCACACCTATGTGTAACGACTATGAGTACGAGCACCACCTTGTCCAAACAGTGCATTGATGCGCTTTGTTTTGCATACCTGCTTTTTGAAGTGTGGCTGCATGGACTGAACAAAATGTCCACAAACACAAAGCGCGTGTGCTCGGTGTATACAACACATGCTCGGGATTATGTAATTGTAGCTAACCTGGAGAATTCTAAACTTAACAAGGTGACGAGCTAAAATAAAAATGTTAACAATGTTTATTTTTGTGGTGGCAGTGATCCTGTTTGGTAACATTTGTACTTGCATCACTTCCAAACCACATTTGTCCCAATGTCATCTCCCAAACACGCTTGCACACAATCGGTGCTGTGTGTAAACACGGAAGCCTATTGACACAAAACTACGGTGTTGCGGATGACCCACACCGAGTGGAGATGTTTGCTCGTTGGTGAAATATTAGCTTTGTATTGATCTCTTGTTATGATCTCAGTGGACACGCATTGTCAAGGGGTGTGAAGGAGACTTTGGCTAATCCTCTGGACATGAAGTAATGACTATACAAGCAAGTTGTGTTTGTGTTAGGTATTAACCATGAACTGCTACCTGAAGATGAACGGACACAGTGCCGTGCCATGTTGGATGTAGCACTTCCATCACTTTTTGTACTTCTTGAATACCGACAAATTTTACGTACTTGCTAGTAAAAGGTACCATATTTTCCAGGCATATTTTTATAGTTCGTTTGGCTAGTCCTGCAACTTAAGAGTCGGGTGCACCTACAATTTATAAATCGTAATATCCCGACCGGTTTGTGAGCCACACCCACTAAATTTAAAGCGACAAAACAATCACAGGTTTCCACGTCATAACATGGGATATTGAGTACAAAGAAAAACTAAATTAAATTTATGCTTTTTTTTTGCCAAACACTACATGAAAGATGACAGTAGCATATCGGAAAATGTATTTGTCGTATTTCACACACTGTGCAATTGGAGATTAATCAAGGCTAATTAATATGATTAAAACTTTTAATCACTTGGCTTTTATTAACTTATGCACTCCACTGCATGAGTCTGGTGGAATACATTGTGGTCTTCTACAAGATTAATCAAGGCAAATTAATATGATTAAAACTTTTAATCACTTGACAGCCTTGGCTTTTATTAACTTCTGCACTCCACTGCACACATTGCAATTGGAGATTAATCAAGGCTAATTAATTTGATTAAAACTTTTAATCACTGCATGAGTCTGGTGGAATACATTGTGGTCTTCTACAAGATTAATCAAGGCTAATTAATATGATTAAAACTTTTAATCACTTGACAGCCTTGGCCTTTATTAACTTCTGCACTCCACTGCACACAGTACAATTGGAGATTAATCAAGGCTAATTAATTTGATTAAAACTTTTAATCACTTGACAGCCTTGGCTTTTATTAACTTCTGCACTCCACTGCATGAGTCTGGAATACATTGTGGTCTTCTACAAGATTAATCAAAGCTAATTAATTTGATTAAAACTTTTAATCACTTGACAGCCTTGGCTTTTATTAACTTTTGCACTCCATTGCATGAGTCTGGTGGAATACATTGTGGTCTTCTACAAGAGTAATCAAGGTTAATTAATATGATTAAAACTTTTAATCACTTGACAGCCTTGGTTTTTAATAACTTATGCACTCCATTGCATGAGTCTGGTGGAATACATTGTGGTCTTCTACAACTGCACTTTTCTAGTCGGCTATTTTGGGCTCTATTGGAAGGATAACAGGAGCCTTGCAGCTCAATCATCAGCCAATCAGGAAGCGCCGCTGAGTCAAGTGTCCAGTCATGCAGGCTTTTTGTGGAAGGGGAAACCCTATACTTGGGGGAGCACCGGCGGGGGGGGGGCGGTGGTATCAGGCCGAGAGTGCAACCCGGGCGTGTGTGGACAGCGCTTCAGTGTAACCCCAACCTCCAGCAGGTGTGTGTTGACAGAGCAAATACACACAAACACATACATACACACAATATCACAGTGGCCGCTGCTGCCAGTCCCGAGACGCGCTTGCCGAGGGATGCCGTCAGCGCCAGACTGCGCGGCACATGCGACACAGCAGCCGTCCATGTCTGGCGTCATGTTCCTGTGACAAGGTCAACATGGAGCACGCTGACTCTTAAGTAAAAAGAAACTTGACGGTCTGTCGTTTTTTAGAGAGGGAGGCTGTAAAAGGGAACAGAAACTTTCATGACTGGGCTAAATCTGCTTGGAAAGTACCCAAAATAATACTTGTATGATTTTAAAGGACCCATATTATAGTGATTTTCAATCACTGGAAATAAATCTCCACATTTTGGGAGTGTTTTGGCCCAAATATTGTATAAAATATCACCTTGATGTTAGAATTCCTGCGGTGTAAAGAGTCCTTTTTAGTAAGCCAAACTGGGAACATGCTGTATTGTGTGTCTGTAGCTTTAATGCTAATGCTAATGTGTCCATGCTGAGTGAGTGTGTCTCTCCAAGAAGTACTACTGTGCACTTTATTACTTGTGCAGCATAATGCACTTTATTACTTGTGCAGCATAATAATAATAATAATAATAATAATAGATGCCATCTCATTACAGGCTGTTTTTTACCAGACCAACAGGATCTGGTAATCCGACTCCCTGAAAGTAACATCTGGTGTGCCTCAGGGCGCTGTCCTTTCCCCACTTCTTTGTTTGTTTACATCAGCGCTGTCAGCAATACGTGTTTGGTATTTTAATTAACTATTTGTCTTTTTAAAACGCCACATTCAAAAAATTGGTTGATGGATTAAAACTCAATTAATGCCATCCTTGGACTGCTCACTGGACCTGCTTCTGCTCTCTGTGCTCAGAGTTCGCCACCTTTTTAGTCGCAAAATCATGCTAGGTTAGCCTATTGGCTGATGAAAAACAACATGATCAAGCCCCCATGTCTGTTTGGTTTTACTATGTACTATGCACTTAATATTTATGGACTGTATTTTATCGAAGTTTCCGTTGTAAAGAGGCGTGTTCACATCACGTTTGGACTCTCATGACTGATAACGGCGACGTGAGTGCGGAATAGGGCAGTTGATACACAGTTGCGACACGTTTATCAGTGTTTATACACACACACACACACGCACGAGAGATTACATCCCAACTGTCGAAACATTGCACCTACACACCCTGTTATTAAGCTCTAAACTGGACACATTGAGAGTGTTTTATTTTTACAACCTACTTGATTGTCTTTTGTTTATGTGTGTTTACACAGAGACGCGGGGCCATCTCCTATGACAGCTCTGACCAGACCGCGCTGTATATTCGTATGCTGGGTAAGTAAGTGTTGGTGTACGCAAACAAGGCACACACTGCACGAGGGGAATGGGATGGATGGCTCAGCATGAAACGGAGGGGAGGAGAGGGTGGAGTGAGATTATGGAAAGATGCGTCTTAAAAGAGCACACTCGCTCAATCCTGCTGCGCCCTTTTTGGTAATCTTTCCATTACAGTAGGCTGACGTCCGTTGATTGCACTTCAGTAAAGAAAAGCCAGCATTTACTTTATGTTCATGTGTTCATTCACGTTTTTTGCATACTGTGTTTGGACTGCGGCGGGTCGATATAAACACGTGCTTGCCTCCATCACCCTAAAACCGCTCGTGATAATGATATGATTGGAGGATTTAATAATGATATGATTGGAGGCTTTACATTGTCCAAGGTAGGTGTGTCACCACCATCCCACCTGTAATAAACCTGGTGAAAATGTTTCACGATAACGATAAAAAAAAAATTGGTAGGTATGCAACATTTGCTTTACAAATTCAATATAAAATAAGTATGAAATGTTTAAAAAAAAAAAATTGGTAGGTATGCAACATTTGCTTTACAAATTCAATATAAAATAAGTATGAAATGTTTTAAAAAAAAAATTGGTAGGTATGCAACATTTGCTTTACAAATTCAATATAAAATAAGTATGAAATGTTTAAAAAAAAACAAAAAATGGTAGTTATGCAACATTTGCTTTACAAATTCAATATAAAATAAGTATGAAATGTTTAAAAAAAAATTGGTAGGTATGCAACATTTGCTTTACAAATTCAATATAAAATAAGTATGAAATGTTTAAAAAAAAATTGGTAGGTATGCAACATTTGCTTTACAAATTCAATATAAAATAAGTATGAAATGTTTAAAAAAAAAAAAAAATTGGTAGGTATGCAACATTTGCTTTACAAATTCAATATAAAATAAGTATGAAATGTTTAAAAAAACAAAAATTGGTAGGTATGCAACATTTGCTTTACAAATTCAATATAAAATAAGTATGAAATGTTTAAAAAAAAACAAAAATTGGTAGGTATGCAACATTTGCTTTACAAATTCAATATAAAATAAGTATGAAATGTTTAAAAAAAAAATTGGTGGGTATGCAACATTTGCTTTACAAATTCAATATAAAATAAGTATGAAATGTTTAAAAAAAAACAAAAATTGGTGGGTATGCAACATTTGCTTTACAAATTCAATATAAAATAAGTATGAAATGTTTTAAAAAAAAAAACAAAAATTGGTAGGTATGCAACATTTGCTTTACAAACTCAATATAAAATAAGTATGAAATGTTTAAAAAAAAAACATTGTTCTCTGCAGAGGTCTCCTTTGTTAGTTTTTTGGCAAATTAAACCAATTAATAGATTGCTTGACTATTCCCCCTCAAAAAAATTTTCATAAAAGCTAGTTACATATTTCCGTTATCACATTATCCTTTTTTTCTAACATTATTTAATAAAATATGTATTTGTCATTTTGAATTATTTGCTTATTATTATATTATTTGTCATTTTGATTTATTTCTCCCAACTACTAAATACCTTGCCCCAAATTAACAGCAGGTACTTTCTCTAGTCGAGTCAACTGCATGTACTATAGTGGAAAGATGTACCATACTTCATTTTGGGTCCTCCGCTGGAATAAACACTGGCCTGTTACCCCCACACCTCTTCTTAAATCAATACCGTACCTCAAATAGACGCCTGTGTTTCTTTGCAAAACTGTGTATTACATTATTTGATAGCATTTTAAAAAATGCATTCTCCCTAATGAATACCTGGAAAAACGTCTTGTACTTTCTGCAGGTGAGTAAATTAGTATAGAATTAGTATATTTAAAAAAATAATAATAAAAGAAGAAGACGCCACAAGGCCAAAGACCAAATATGGTATGTATTTTTTTTCACGCTTTAATTATGGGATGGTGTTTGCAGGAAATGAGAGAATATACAAAGAAGCTTTGAATGGCTTTGTGTAGTCCTCATTTGATATACACAATGTTTACCTTTCTGGTGTTGATGCGTGTGAGGCAACAGCTGCTTTTTGTATGTGTTTGTGTGCGCACGTGTGGTGTGTTTGTGTGTATGTGTAGCCTCTATAATCATTTTGCTGGGCCATGTAAGTATGATGACGCGCTTTCGTACGTCATCGGCACAAAGCATCTGTCTTTGTGGATGCCTTCTATTAAAGTTGAGCGTGAGCAGAGAGGCACGCTAATGCAGGTCTGTGTCAGCCTGCCATGTTGACGCACATCGCTCAGGGATGACATGACCTACATCCACCCCTCTAATGCACTGCGGATGGGTGGGGTGTAGGGGGGTCAAAAAAAAAAAAAAATGCTGCGACGCGCCAAATGTGCAGTAATCACGCAGTCAAGTGCGCGCACGTGCCGAAGCCGAGCACATGCGTCCCGCAGATGGGACTGATGCACGCACGCATGAATCCATGGCCCCCGGGGGCTGTGTGAATTGTTGTGCTGGATTTATGATTCACACGTGCAGCGGTGCAGATTAGACACGCATTCCTTCATGACGACAATTGTTGAGCATCTTTACACAATAGCTTGGATTGTAACTCGTAGTTTGTGGTATTTTGCTAGGAGCTTGTGTAGTATTTAAAGAGCTGTTGGCAAGTAAGTAACATGCTGCATGGGGGCGGGGGTGGGTGGGGGTCCACACGTGTATGTGTGTGTATATATATATATATATATATATGAGTGTGAATGATTGCTACCATTGGAGTCTAACACAATCAGAAGTGCCATGCTGGAAACACACCACTTTCCAATTATTAGGTACACCTGGATACGACTAATGCAGCAGCATTAATGGTTCTATCCGGGGTTAAGATCACCTTTCTTGACTATTTTGCATGCCCAATGTCTTGTCTGTCCTCTCCTTTTGTGTGTATGGGTTACAAATAGGTAACATTTTATACATGCAGTAATACAAAGTCTGGTTGAGTTTCCCCCCAAAAAAAAAAAAAAAAAATCACATCTTTGGCTTGTTCTCCTTCACTGCCACAATGGTGGGGGTTCACCACAATAAGGGGATAGAGCGACAAAGTCCCAATCCACTTTTGAGGGCTCGGTTTAAGAGGGTTTATTTGCTTAATTCAAACATGACGGAGTGGTTAGGGTGGTTGAGGAGGGGGGGGGTGTTCTGTCTAGTGAGAAGCAGTTTGTTTCAACACAAAACAAAGCTTCATTATTGTGTTTGCAGCTTCCATGAGGGCTCTCCGTCATTTATTTTCTCCCGTTTTTAATGTTATAGGAGTTTTCAATGTATGTAGAGCTGCTTCGCTAGCAGAATTTTGCAGAAAATTATATGTTGCATTTGGCAGACCCGTCGGGATTTATTCCATATTGCAATTGCAAATTCCAATTCAGCCCAATCACCTCAACAACCCCTCACGGTTTGGCCGATCGTCGTCATTTTGGTCAATCAAACCTGTTCCTAAGCAATGGCAAAACGCGCATATCAACTGTCGAACCCAGTGGTTTCCAAACTTTTTTTTTTTTTGCAATGACCCCCTTTTCGAGATAATGGGAGAGATGACTTCCATTTCCGAGCCTGGTTATAATATGAAAATTCGATGAAAATTAGTCTTTGGGTCATTTTTGGGTTTCTCATTTAAAGTATTGCATTTATCTGTCGCCATTTTCAAGCTGCATTCATTCATTCATTCATTTTCTACCGCTTTTCCTCACGAGGGTCGCGGGGGTGCTGGAACCTATCCCAGCTGTCTTCGGGCGAGAGGCGGGGTACACCCTGGACTAGGCACATATGGACAAACAACCATTCACACTCACATTCATACCTATGGACAATTTGGAGTCGCTAATTAACCTAGCATGTTTTTTTTGGAATGTGGGAGGAAACCGGAGTACCTGGAGAAAACCCACACATGCACGGGGAGAACATGCAAACTCCACACAGAGATGGCCGAGGGTGGAATTGAACCCTGGTCTCCTAGCTGTGAGGTCTATGCGCTAACCACTCGCCCACCGTACTGCCTTTCAAGCTACAACCATTTGAAATAGTAATCAACTCAATATTTTCTTGCCTAAACGGTTAAAAATAAAGTGTTTACAGGAGCCCCACGCCCCTCAGTTTGAAAACCACTGGTCTAACCAATCAAATATGTCCCTGACGGATGCATATCTTCACTTACCAACTGATTCGCGATGATAGGAATGCCCCCTGATGGTCATATGGAGATACAACTCCCAACATACTGAAAAGAAGACAACCAACGCCTGCGTAGAATAATGTAGCCTGTTATAAATGTACTAGAGAGGTAAAAGCTAAATAATAATAGCATAATAAAGCTAATATCCAAGGTATATTTATTAGAATATTACAATACCGCAAAGTCATTTTGTAATGCTATTGAATAGTCTGTTAGTGTTTTTGTCTCCCGGCCCGTGGCAGCACCCATCATTGTGGCCCTGTCCATCAAACACCTATCCTCCAATCTCAACGTTCCTATGAATTTGACTTCCCGCATCCACACACACACACACACACCTTTCTGTTGGAAGTGCATGACCCTCGAGGAAATAAGTGCCAATTTCTTCCAGGAGATGTGAGAGTGAGAAGTCAGGTTGGATTTGAACCGGAACGACGAAGCTCCCATCCGTACCTGTGCATCGACTTCCGAAACCTTCACAGTGAGTAGGAGCCGTCAACCGCCGCTGCTTCTCGATGGCGTCTCTTTTGTGGCCCCCCCCCACCTCCTCCAACCCCCTTTCACACACTCATGATAAAGCCAAAGGTGTGCTATTTTTTTAACCCCATTTTGCTCTAACACCTTGTCAATGACATCATATACCTACAGATACATTATGCATTATTATATATATATATATGTGTGTGTGTGTATCATGCTGCTGTGTTTCCAGCTTGCGGCCACAATTGATTCAGACATGCTGCTTTTGTGTAAGTGTGTGTGCGTGTGAGAGAACCCTGACAAAGCAGGTCTACTGCAGACAAAAAAGGCTTACAAGTGGGCGGCTGTGTCAGCACCGGAGCCTTTGCGTATATCGCTGACCCGTGTGACCCTCCGAGCCACCCGACGAGCTCATGAATTTTACTTGTGTATTAACGCAGTCCTACTTATTAAGAGATATATTTTAGTGTTTTGGTTTTTTTTTTTTTTTACAGCGCGTCTCAGCTGCGGGTCCACGCCGCCAAGCTCCACCCCCGAGAGGAGGGTCCGCAGACTGCTCAGCCTCCAGAGATACCTGCACTCGTCTCGCCTGCTGCGGGGATCCCCCCAGCAGATCCCCCTACCCATTCTCGATGAAGACTACACTGGACAGGCCCGAGTACGGCGCGAGCCTACTTTTGAAATCAAAGTGAAACTTACTCCTCAATATGCAATCTTTGCTCATCATGGTGCTTTCTTGTTTTGTAGTGCATGCTGGAAAAAGTCGGGAACTGGAATTTTGACATTTTCCTCTTCGATAGGTTGACCAACGGTATGTGAAATGTGGGAGACTTTGGGAGCTGATGCATGCAGACTGTATCCCACTGGCGCCACCTATTGGCTCCTTGGGACATCACTCATAATGAAAGCCCCCATTGAACTAGTGTGCATGATGCCCTGCAGAGTTTCCTCTAAATCATAACCACAAACCAAAACATATTTCATCAACTTCCTTGATGAGATAAGAAAGAAAAAAGATGGCAGAAAACAAAGTCTCCATTCATTTAAGTTATTTTTAAAAACGGTGTATCCCCCATTGCAGGAAACAGCCTGATCACTCTAACCTTCCACCTGCTAAACCAATACGGCCTGGTGGAGCTCTTCCAGCTGGACATAGTCAAACTGTGGCGGTTCCTGGTCATAGTCCAGGAGGACTACCACAGCGACAACCCCTACCACAACGCCGTGCACGCCGCCGATGTCACACAGGCCATGTATTGCTACATGCGCGAGCCCATGGTGAGATATAAACAGACCTGATTCATGCCTAACTTTTTATAAGTGACTGAAGGTGTTTATGTTGTGGTTGAGCACAGCTGGCTAAGTCTTTGACCTCCTATGACATCCTGCTGGGACTGCTCGCCGCCGCCACACATGACCTGGACCATCCCGGGGTCAACCAGCCTTTCCTCATAAAGACTGACCACTATCTAGCTTCACTCTACAAGGTAAACTTCTAGTTTATTTTCATTTTAATTTGTGTGTCTGTCACTTTAATGCTAATGAGCTGTGTTTGCCCATGGCAGCCTGTCTCCAATACACGCTATTGTGTACTTATCTACTTCATATTGAAGCTGTGCATTTGTCCAACATAGTAGACGCCATATATTACATATATACAGGACCAGGAGGACGCAAATATTAGCCAAATTAAATATGAGAATAAGGTTCAAATAATATTGGAATAAAGTCTTATGACAGGGAAAAATATTAAGAGCAGAAAGTTGACGAAAAAATTTAAAACCAGGCAAATAATGTGACTTAAAGTGAACAATTTTATGACATGCTGTTTTTTTTGTGAAATATACAATATTGTTTACAAAATGTAAAATATCAAATGGATTGAGTAAGACCCTGATAAAAAATAAAATTCAATAAAATTAAAATAAATAAAAAAAACTATATTAGAAAAGCAGGAAGTTGCTATGGTACCCATTATGTCATTGTATGGTCATATCACCTCGTACTTCAGGACGTGATAAAAAAAAAAAAAAACTACAAAAAACAAAAATAACCGCTATTAGGAAAGCAGGAAGTGAACAAATGTAACAGTTACTGATTGTAAAAGTACCAGATGGAGGAGTAGGATTTAATAAGCTTTGCTTCTTCCTACTCCTTTTGGACATGTGGAACTGTGAACTGATTATGTGATGCATTCAATTGTAATCTGATGCATGTTCAAATGAAATAAAACCATTACCATTACCAAAGTGGTCCCTTGCATCCTGATTGATTTTCCAGTATGCGACCCTTGGTGGAAAAAGTTTAAAGAAAAGCATGGTACTTACAGCTCAGCGTCCGTAGTAGTTTGGCAGAGCTTCAGGCTTTATTTTGAGGAAGGTGTATTTTTTGTCCTCCTAAAAAATACACAAAATAGGATAGATGATTGTTCTCATATTTAGTGCTAATAAACAAACCCTAAAAAGTGGACCTTTGAATTAACATGTGACCATGTTGTCTTGTAGAATACCTCAGTTCTGGAGAACCACCACTGGAAGTCGGCTGTGGGGCTGCTCAGAGAGACGGGGCTCTTCTCCCACCTGCCCGCTGAAGACAGGTCGGCGCTGTTAACCTCCATTACAATTGCTAATTGTGTGTTTCTCTTTTAACTAACCTTTGCTGGATCCCCGCCCCACAGCTTGAGCATGGAGAGGGACCTGGGCTCTTTAATCCTGGCCACCGACATCAGCAGGCAGAATGACTACCTGTCCCGCTTCCGTCTGCGTCTGGACCAGGGCAGCCTGTGCTTGAGTAACGCCAGCCACCGCCACTTTGTCCTGCAGGTGCTTCCCTCACGCCAAAACACCGTCCTCTTTGCCGCGACTGCTGGTTCTTATTCTGGTGTTTGCCATCTTTTCCAGATGGCTCTGAAGTGTGCAGACATCTGTAACCCCTGCAGACCCTGGGAGCTGAGCAAGCAATGGAGCGAGAAAGTCACCAATGAGTTCTTCCAGCAAGGTGATACTGATTTTTCTACTTTTCTGTTGATTATCTTGTCTAACCTAACACTCTTATGACTCTTTGTTTATGCAGGCAACATTGAGAAGAAGCACAAACTAGAAGTCAGCCCACTTTGTGACAGAGACATGAACACTGTTGGCAACATTCAAATAGGTCAGTGGTTAACTTCTTTTTACACTTAAGACCACACTTTAAACACCCATTGGTTGAATCATTCTAAAAGACAACCCATAGGGGGCACCAGAAACATCTCCAGCATAAGCAGTAGAACAGGGGTCTCAAACTCAATTTACCTGGGGGGCCACTGGAGCTAGGGTCCGGGCAAGGCTGGGCCGCATTAGGTTTTCCAAAAAAAAAAAAAAGCATTTATTAAAAACAGAAAAATATACAAACTTTTTCAGTGCTTTGGTTCCGATTTTCTACAATAAAAGCTCTGATAAAACATTCCACTGTTCTCAAATATCTTAATTTGTATTTTTCTGCACAAAATAAGATGAAAATAAATAAACAAATCAAGAATAAAGAAAATCAATCAGTAATAAATAAATATAATAATAATAATAAAACTGCAAATAATAAAAACTTACAAAACCACATATAGTTGGTGGGTAGACAAATTATTTTTTTCAGATTAAAATGAACAAAGCATTATTAGAGCCCTGTAGACATGACAAATCACGACTATAGTCACATATTGCGCAACTGCAGGGTCTTGAGACACATGCTAACTCGCAAACTAGAGAGCTAGCGACCTAAACGGTAGCCTTCAAGTTATTTCCTTTAAACTTAAATAGCCAAAAACTTACCACTTCCACACGGATAGGGAGGATAACTATTAACAGTTATTTAACCTTTAACATGAACATTAATCAAATGTAATAATTTTTTCTGGGTACATGATACCATACAGCATCCATATCAAACTTTCATATCAAGGCGGGGGCCTCAAACTAGTGTCCTGTGGGCCACATTTGCCCCGCGGGCCGCGTGTTTGAGACCCCTGCAGTAGAAGTTCTAATACCCTTTTGTGGTTTCACCTTTCCTCCAGGCTTCATGACGTACGTAGCAGAGCCACTGTTCGCCGAGTGGGCCCGTTTCTCCGACACGCGCCTATCCCAGACCATGCTGGGTCACATGGGGCTGAACAAGGCCAGCTGGGGCGCCCTACAGCAGCAGGAACAAAGCTCAGCTGCCGGCGATGAGGCAGAACCTGGCGGGACCGTCACCGGAGGAGAAGGAGGAGGAAGCAGCAGCTCCAAAGACATACCTCAGGGAAGCGGAGTATCCTGACACCACCTCGTCTGGGTTTGGCCACACACTCCGGGGAGCGTGCAGGGCGTCCACAGCCACATCTTTTTTTTTTTCTTTTCCACTTCCCCATCTTGGTAAACCACTGATTTTATTTAATTTATTTAAGTTTTAATTCCTCCTTTTTGTTTGGATATAGAGCAATACATAGATACCTCATTTTGGCTCCTGCTGTAATTTCTTTTACTTGCTCATCTTTTATTTATTTGTCCTGAGTTTCCTTTTTTTTTGTTTTTTTTTTTGGCATTATACTGCCTGAAGCCACTGGATTTGAAAGCAGTATGGAAACTTTCATAAGTGCCATTTTTGACAAGCCGAGTATTGAGTGACGCCACGTCGTTTGTATCGAAGATTCTTCCTCACCTTTTTTTGTAAAAAAAAAAAACAAAAAAAACAAAACGTGACAAGCCCAAGTCGTTTTGCTGCCTCTACTAAGACTGTTTACGCTTTTTTCTTCTTTCTCTCCCGCCGCGGCTTCACACTTTTGCCTTGGAAGCACAAATGTGAAGAAGCGCTGTTGAAGCCATGAGCAGAACCGTACACACACACACACACCAGATGCCATAAGTACTCCTGCTGATGGAGAACGCAGAAGACACTCGGCGATGAAGTTTTGACGATTCTTCCACTCTCACCTGAAACAAGTCGCTCAGGGTTCCGCCATGAAGGAGAAAGAAGGGGCGGGGGGTAGGTTGTTTTGTGTCCTTCGCGGCCGCATGCAAGCAGTCCGACTGCTCCATGGATGCCTTAGAACTATGCACAAACCACGCTAAGTGACCAAACCAACTCCTGTTCCCATCAATTGCATGGCGTGCTTGTCTTTTGAATGCACTGTCCTTCCATCCCCTTTTTTGCCTTCTTCTGTTATTAAAATGATTGTTAGAACTACTCCAGTTAAACATTCCATTTTGTTTTGGTTTCATCTCTTAAATTCTGTACAGCGGCACAACTCCACCTTTTCCCGGGTGCTTTTTTTGTTGTTGTTGTTGTTATTACTTTAGCTGATTTGTATTTGGCTGTTAAAGTGCTGTAAGACTGTTGATGAAACTGTTTACAATTTGTCGCGACAGCCATTTTTTTTGAGGAAGACTTGAGTGTTGAGCCAGATTTTTGTAAAAGGCTTTTTGCTCTTTTCGACTTTTTGATACATGCCTGTTGCAGTTTTTTGGACGAATAAAACTCCTGTTGACAAAAATGTTGGAAGTTGTGTGCTTGAGTCAAGAGTATTATTTCTTTGTGGTATACAAGTACATTTGGCTTATTTTAACTTTTAATTTACTGTTGTGGGGTTTACAAGTCAAACAAAAAGCTACCCCGTTATTTTTGTAGCACTAAAATGGCTTCTTGTAATGAATGGCGGAAGGAAAAATAGTTCCTGCAAACGCTATACTTTATCATTGATATTCTTAATATAATTGCTTCTCCCCAACACAAATTACCCCAAAATGCCTTAAAATATGACCATTGTATCCATTAAGTATATTTAGCCTGTATTAACACGACTTTGAATTTACTATTGTGACGTTGACAAAGGAAACAAAAGGTTGCCCCATTATTTTGAAAAGTGGCGCTGGAATCGAATGAGAGGCGGAAAGAAAAATAGTTCCTGCCAACTTATATATTGTATATCATGGACAGTCTTATTTATTGTAACTTAATTTCAACACACATCTTCCCCAAATGTGTCAAAATATGTCAATTTTAACTTTAGGATCTATACTAGTATCAGAAATAATGGCATCGTAGCATCTATATATTGTATCAATCCGCCCATCACTACTACGTAAAAGTACATCTACATATTAATTATTAACGTATAATTAAGTAGCCTGTCAAACTTGGGTTACTTACCGTTTAAACAGATGAAAGATTAAGTCCAACGAGTGATGTGACAATTTTGCACAGCAGATCCAGCATTTGTCACTCACATACTTGCTAGCACAGACAGAAACGCTGCATCGAGCGCCAAGCCGTACCTCAACGTCGCCGCCATATTGGATGGGTCAAGGCTGCACTGTACATGAATAAAGTAAATGGAGTTACTTTCAAAAAGCGCCTTTCTGTAAATAATTTCCTCTCGTTTATACATTCACACACGCAATAATAAACTTGGGAAACAGTTAGGCACCAAAAAATATGATTGTGAATATATTTACCTATAGCAGTAGTGAACAAACCCACTCAATGCACGTCTATAGCTTTATGCTAGCTCACCCCACAAATAGCTAGTATTGCTAACATTAACTCACCTTTTACCGAACCTAGAATTCCTTTTAAAATACTTATAAGTTACAAAATGCTTCCAGGCTTTGCTATTGAGGGTGTAGGAAAGGTCGTCACACACGAGGCGGAATAAAAAACATTTTTTAGCACAAGGCTATGTGCTATGTACATATGCAGGCTTTAAAATAAGAGCCGCCCTACCAAAATAAAAGCTCCAGTTGTAACCGAAGTCCTGTCCAGGAGCAGGTCGATTGAAAAGATGATTGCTGTGATTAAAAAATAAAATTAAATCAACCTAGATTTGTACATAATTTTCAATAATTTCATTTTTTTTAATCAGCAAAACACACACACAATGTTTGGCGGTATATTTTTATTTAATATTTGATTTGAACATTATTTTTCAGAAATGACAACATCTTGAACAATTAACATGATACTGACGTCATTCTTTTCCCTCATAAAAGCTAAAAAAAAAAAGTAATATTGGCCTCACACACATTTTTTACGTGCATAAACAACCAAACAAAGCTCAAAATGGCGTTTGACAGTTAAAATTGTGATATCAGCATTTTCTTTCACATCACTGTGTCAGTGTACTTTACGTTCAAGACAAAAAGAGGTATGTGGAGAAGGATTAATAAGAGAATGTTTGGCATTGATTCCTGGTCAGGTACATCTAGCACCTACAAACTATTTCTTATTGGTGTCTTAACATAAATAAGTCATAACAGTTTACCACTAGTGAGAAAGTGCTCTCTTCAACAACTGAACTTAACAGTTGAGAATAGTGTTGCAAAAAAAAACAAAAAAACTAGGAACACTGAGATTTTAAAAGTATAACTTAAAAAGTGCACAACGACATGAATAGAATGATAGAGCAGCCTCATTCCCTTGTGCTTCCCACAATATAACTCACACTCCGTTCAGACAAACGTCCGCTTTCCAGTTGATCTCAGCATGTGCTGCCCAAACTGTGGACAACAGACAAAATGAAGACCATTACAAGTCTTGTAGATGTGATGAAGTGAACGTGAAAGTCTCTCACCAGAGGGGTTTGAACTGGACGTTTCGCTTCCTGGTCGGGGAGAGTGAAGGCGTCCTGTTCGTCCCGGCCGCTATCATGTCTGTAACGGTGGGCGAACTTTCGCTTGAGGGCTTCCGCGATGAGCGTAGCGGCGTCTGTAGGGTCTTTGAGCTTCTCTTTGGTGTCCAACTCTGCCGAACGACTGCCAAGACATTGTATTTGTAACACCACCGCTGCGTACTTTGTGGAATGATGTGTGCCGCTAACCTTTTGACGGATCTCAGCTTGACTTTCTTCATGTCTTTGAGGACGTCCAGCATGTTGGGGATTTCCGCTGTCCTGGACTCCGGCACTGTCGTCTGCCCTTCTGTTTTCTTTCCTCTTCGCTCCTTGATCAGGTCGATGGCGGAAAACGTGCGCTGGAGATTCAATGGCGGTGGAGGAGGGGGTGGTGGTGGTGGCGGCGGTGGAGGAGGAGGTGGCCCAGTGCCACTGGGGGGAGGGGGCGGGTGAGTGGTTGTCCCTATGGAGACAACAGAGACACCTGAAACTGTACTATACTAAATGAGGCATTCTGCTGCCATCTAGAGGAATACATTTACCATTACATCATTTTCTATTGGCTCTTATTTGAACATACCCGACTGCGCGTTCTTCTCCTGTGCCAGCACGATTTGCGCGATCTGCGCTCGGAGCTTTGCGAGTTCTGTCTCCAGAGCGCTGATCTTCTGTATGGCCTCATCATTGGTAGCCGAGGGGCCCTGGGGATTCGGGGCCCCCTCGTGTAGGCTTGGTAGCGAGCGCTGCCTGGTGAGGCAGGGTTTTCGCCAAGTACGAGGCTGGCGGACACGGAATGCGAGTCCTGTTGGTGGCAGTCCGGACCTGTTAAAAAAACTGTTATAGTACATATTCCTCATAGAGTGGGCTGGGGTCCTTACTCAACTGCAGAAAGAACCAGGCTTCTTTTTATTCAAATTAAAAACTAAATAACATAATGTAATTAAGTAAGTCACATTAGCTTGTTCTGCACCATAATCAGCTTTACAGATGCCACCTCAACTTTATGAGGATGAGGAAATGATTTATCTCACCGAGGTTTGCCTAGGTTGTCTTCATCTTCTTCCTCCTCTTCCTCCTCCTCCTCATCCTGGTCGATCCATGAGACGTCAGCGAGTGAGGCCACAGAGAAGTTGTTCTTTCTGCTAAGGACAACTGTATCCTCAGTGTAAGGATGGAGCTGTTAAAATAAGACAGACAAAAATATTCAATATTATTATATTGAATATTTTGCAATATTTAATTGGGATGGGAGAATATCTTTTTGAATGTTCAGGCTCTTGTACTGAACAGAAAAATGCTGGAAGATGGATGAATGGATGGTTGATGCCATGTTGAGACTGAATCAACAGCGCCCCCGCTGGTTGTAACTAAGTAGTGCAATCTATTTTGGCAATATGGTTAAAAAAATATATTCCACAGTAAAAAATACTTTAGAATATAGTTGTATTTAAAAAAAAATCAATAAATATTTTATAACATAAAAAAATACCAAAATGTCACAATTGAACATTTTTGACAGTTGACATATTGTGGAAAAAAAGATTATTATTAGAATAAACTTAAAATATCCCAAATAAATTAATTGTGAAGACATTTTTATGTGGTAGTAGTCAGAATAAAGTAGTAACAGAGAGAAGTACAAGTCAAATAGTCTGATTACAAGTAAACACAAATACTACAAATGCAACAATATTTTTCCATGCATGGTATTTAAACAGAAGAAGTAACCAAGTAAGAAGAATAGAGACTTGAGAGAGCGCTGTAATGACAGTCAAGACGTTGCTGCACAAACTGACCTAAAGCAGACATACTGCATTCCGCATAGTGAGGGAAAGGCGCTGGAAACAAGAAGAAGAAGAAGAAGAAGAGGAAGAGGGGGAGGGTGTAAAGAAAGAAGCAGAATAAACAGTCACAAACATGACATGTTGATATTTTAAAAAGTAGAAGCGGTACTGTTTGTATCACCTCCGTCCTCGTGACATCATGCACTGTTTAAGCTTTGGAAGTCAAACCAGTCAGACAGCAAGAGCTCGATAAGGAGGGAATGAGCTTAGCTGTGGTGTCAACAGTAGAAAGCCATAACAGAAACAGAAAAGGTAAATAAAACCCACCTGGAAATGAACCCTGGGACAAGGTTTAAGAGGAAGATTGCTGGCTATTCTCCTCACAATACTTCTGGAGGAGCCGTAGGACTTGCCTGATCCAAATGCCTGTCAAAAAAAACATAAACACAAAATGAAGTGGACAAATAGAAGTCAAATGGGAGAAATACAAACACCTACCAGGTCCATTTCAATGCTTTCGTAGTGTTTACTCATAGCTGATGAGGGGCTGGCCACAGGCACACATCACACATGATGCTGACAGTATCATCACCAAAAACACACCTAATGGAGAAATTATTTTATTATTTTTTTTTATTATTAAAACAGCTAGACTGTTACATATGAATATGCAACTATAACTTTAGAGGATTAATGAATAAAGCGAGGTACAGCACAAGTAGAACTGAGCAAAAACACTTGTAGCTAACATCTGGTTGTTGAACATGACAACAACACAAAGTGAACCCTCGTACGAGCTCTCTGACACAAATTAGGCAACCGTGTATAGCAAAACACATGATAGGACGAACTTAATTCACTCCGGGAAACAGAATGTTATCGATTTTACAAGTTTAAAACGGTGTGGCAACCTGTTGCTAACAAGTTAGCTAGCAATAGCAATGCTAACGAGATTGAACTTTTGCAGCGACTACTAACAAGACCAACATGTCGTTAGCACATGGATATGCTCTACCGTAATGAGAGTGTCAACTCAGTATTCGAAAGTGAAAACTATATGGATATATATATATATATATATGGAACTGGTTGACAACTTTAAGAAGTTTTTACCTTATCAAGCCGTCGAAAATGTCCTGGAAGAGGTGACTGATGTGGAGGGCAGTCATTAAAATGTTTGAACCAATGGGATTACAGAGATTATTACCATGAGTCTGTTACTATTGAGCGTCACAATTGGATGATATTATTGATTGTCATTTAGTCTAACCAATAGGATCTATGATGTATAACATTTGTATATTGTGATTGGGTTTTGGATGAGTCAATCAAATAAAACACCACCAATCACGGAGTTGAAAGATAGAGTGCGTTCGATGTGTTCTTTTGTTTATCCCGACAGCAAAGAATCGTTTTAAATAGCAGGGTCCACATAAAAGCGGTGAGTCCAAAGAAACAAAACAAACTAAAAGTGCCACAAAACCCAAACAGTATGCACAGCTGCTAGCTTAAACGGGCATTGTAGAGAAAGGCGCAGGCCCACAGCGTTAATGAAATAAGATTATTAGGGGTTGCTTTTAAACTGGCACGCTGTCTCCCGGCACGCCATTATTGCGTCTTGTGTAACTGAGCTTTCCTACGGTTGTCTCATGGTTTCGCTGTAAACTGACTGAAAGGTAAGATGTATTGTCAAATAGCGTTAGCTAGCTTAGCTTAGTCACGGAGTCGTTTCTTGTCTTTTTACACAGGGGCGAGACTTGAGGTGAGACTGGGGTCGTAGCAAAACAAACTCAATTTAAATGGTCACACAACGACAGATTAACTGTTTAAAGTGACAATTTGCAATTGGGATATCTGGGCGTAGGTTTGGGAATTTGACAATGTTTTACTCAAAGAAGAGCTATGTAATGCTAAGCGTCGTTATTGACTTTATCCACTGTTAATGTTGCTAATCGAAAGCCCTAATGATAAATAGGTCAACCATTTGCTGCTTTAATCTTCTTAAACGGTCTGTTATGATGTAATTCCTACTGTAACTCCCTGACATACTGCATTATACAACATTTTTTACCTTGTAATTGTATACACATGACATTATTTTATTGCAAATGTTCTTAAACTTGCTCTGTAATTACTGCTGTTTTTGCCATCACAATTATTTCATCTCACATTGTTTATATTTGAATTGAAAATAATCTTCATACCACCAGTGTCAAGAATCAAGGTACTACTTTACTGCATTTCACCCAGCAGGGCGGAGGTTGTTTGGATGTGTGAGGCTCCAAGACGAGAGGCACCATGAGTGCGGAGTTGGATGCACTGACGGTGGTCAACCAGCTGCGAGATCTTGCCGCAGACCCCCTCAACCGCAGAGCCATAGTAGAAGATCAGGGCTGTCTGCCGGGTCTCATCCTTTTCCTGGACCACCATAACCCTCAAGTGGTTTACTCGGCACTGTTGGTAAGTTGGTTTTATTTGTCAACTGGTTAAACCAGAAGCATTCCTTATTTTTTTAATATTTTTTATTATGAATTGTTATATTTTATAGTATTTTTATGCATTTTTTAAAGTAAAAAAATTAGAGTTAAATGTTGTGGAATGTGTATAATTTATTTCATTTACATGTTGTATATTAATTTGCTAGTTTTATCCCATAATTTAGTAAATTTTTCCCCTTTCTTAGGAAAATAGATTTTTTTAATAGTATTTTTTAAATTGTCATTTTTCTTATTATAATTATGTAAAATGTACTTGATTTTTCTATTAAATTATATTTATAAAGGTAAAAAAATATTAAAATTAAACATTTTATAAAGTGCACATTTTTTTACGTAATGTAAATAATATGCTATTTTTGTCTAATAATTTTGTCATTTTTTAAATTTTTAAGGAAAACTGCCTTTTTATAGTATTTTCTAAAATTATGTGATTTTACGTATTTACTGTATTGTACTTGATTTTTTGTATTGAATTTTCTTTTTAAAGTAACAAAATATTTTATGTACTGTAGATTTTTTTAGATATTGCATATTAATTTGCCAATTTTTTCCTATAATTTAGTCAATTTTCCCCCTTTTTTTAAAAAAGGAAAACTGCCTTTTTATAGTATTTTCTAAAATTATGTGATTTTACGTATCTATTGTATTGTACTTGATTTCTTGTATTGAATTTTATTTTTTAAGTGATAAAATATTGAAATAAAATATTTTATGTAGTGTATGTATTTTTTTACATATTGCATATTAATTTGCCATTTTTTTTCCTCTAATTTAGTAAATTTTTCCCCTTTTTTAAAAAGGAAAACTGCCTTTTTTTAGTGGTAAGTGTTTTAAAATGCTTCAAATTGTTACTAAGCACATCGACTTGTCAATTGGTGATGCATTTTGTGACATTAATTTTTTTTTTATCAATTTAACACTGTTATTACAAACATATACTTATCTCTATGTTGCACAGCGCCATCTATTTTACAATAAAATAATCTTTATGTAAAAGTGTAACCATGTAAAGTTGTTAAATACGTGAAAACTGAGATAAAAATCCCACAATACAGAAACCTTGTCTATGTAATACACCTTTAAGTGTTTTATGTAATAACTGTGTCTTAAAAGAAGCATGTGAGGCGTAAACACAAAGCCTTAGCATGCACATTCCTGTTGCTTATGTAACACTTCAGAGGTATGAATGCTACAATACGAGCCTGCAGAGTGAACTTGACTTTTGTCCTCTCGTCGTGTGTGTGTGTGTGTTTTTGTGTGCTTGTAGGCAGTGCGCTACCTGGCGGAATGTCGAGCCAACAGGGAGAAGATGAAGAGCGAATTGGGCATGATGCTGAGCTTGCAGAATGTCATGCAGAAGCAAGTCATTGCCATCAACACACACACATACAATCATACCCTCAAATGTAACAAATCAGTATTATAAACCATATTTCTGTCATTAATGTTGACTTTCCATCTTTCCTAAGGAGTACGTCCCCCGGAGAAACCAAACTCCTGGCTTCAGAAGTCTATGAGATTTTGCAGGCGGCCGGCAAAGAAGAAGCGGAACAAGCCGAAGCGGCCGCCGCTTCCTGTCGGCGTAAAGCTCAGTTCTTCCTGGGCTCCAACAACAAGCGGGCCAAGACCGTTGTACTGCACATTGACGGGTTGGACGATTCGGTAAGTGTTCATAAAGCCTACATTAACTCCTTCACGATTTTGCCTCATCTTTCAAGGCATCTTGATTATTGTGTTTTAGGGCTGTAGGAACATGGAGCAAACCAAAATAAACATTAGACTGTCATCATCATTATTGTTATTATTATTATTTTTGCCTTTTAATACATTTATGGCTGCACGGTGCAGAGTAGTTAGCGCGCATGCCTCACAGCTAGGAGACCCAAGTTCAATTCCACCCTCGGGCATCTCTGTGTGGAGTTTGCATGTTCCCCCCGTGCATGCGTGGGTTTTTCTCCGGGTACTCCGGTTTCCTCCCACATTCCAAAAACATGCTAGGTTGCTAACATGCTAATAGGCGACTCCAAATTTTGTCCATAGGTATGAATGTGAGTGTGAATGGTTGTTTGTCTATATGTGCCCTGTGATTGGCTGGCGACCAGTCCAGGGTGTACCCCGCCTCTCACTCCAAGACAGCTGGGATAGGCTCCAGCACCCCCCTCGACCCTTGTGAGGATAAGCGGTAGAAAATGAATGAATGAAAGAATGAATAAATTTTTGTTGTTGTTGTGGGGAAGCACTCATAAAAAGGTTTGCGTTCGGTCAATCTCAAGACTCGCAGGAGCCTGTGTGAGGAGGCCTTGTTGAAGATCCGAGGAGTCATCAGCTTCACCTTCCAAATGGCCGTGAAGAGATGCGTTGTGAGAATCCGCTCCGACCTTAAAGCTGACGTAAGCACTCGGAACACCTTGAACTATCACAGCTGTAATAGCAGTAAAGCATACTGTTATACCTTTTTATGTGTGTGTGTGTGTACTCGGACAGGCGTTGGGCACGGCGATCAACTCCACTAAAGTGATGAAAGCCCAACAGGTGGTGAAGACGGACGACGGAGGAGAGGTGAGCACAGAAAAAAATATATATATATTTTGAAATATGTTGTTTTTTTTCCCAGTGTATTCCTACTTTTTCATTCACATGCCGACGACTGTACATCGAAAAGATCTGAGTCGTATTCAAAATGTCAGAGAACAATGAAAATTGCATATATTTAAACACACACGTCTTGTTTTTGGTGCCAATTCAAGTCAGAAAATACCCCTTTCATGCATTTAAAAGGTTGAAATGTCCACAAATGTTGACTTTTTGCCGTGTTTTGTCATTTCCAGTCAGAAAATACCCAATCAAGATATGATAATAATCATAAACATGCGCAATTGTGCCATTTCCAGACAGAAAAAATATATTCACTTTAAATTGTGAATTTTTGCTACATTTTTGTCAATCAGAAAAATAAATTAATAATAATAATAATAAATAAAAATAAATAATAATAAAATAATAATAATGAATAATTTTTTAAAAAAAGAACACGGCACAATTGTGCCATTTCCAGACTGAAAAAATATATTCACTTTAAATTGTTAATTTTTGCTACATTTTTTCCAATCAGGAAAATAAAAGAATAATAGTAAAAAAAAAGTAAAAAATAAACAAAAATAAAATAATAATAATAAATGAATAATTTTTTTAAAAGCAACACACTCTGACTTCAAATTGTCATTAATTTTGGCTTCATGTACTAGCAGTACATTAAATGGCCAGCAGGTGTCAGGCTTGGCCCGCTAATGTTTTTGTCTCTTTTTCCCCATCAATGATCACATTACAACTTACTTCCAATTTGTTTCCAGTTTTAAAAACTCATTTAATTTGTTTATATTCCTTTCTAGTCCTACATCACTGTAATCTGTCGTGCTTATGAATATTTGAATTTCTCCTCCCCACGTCTTTGCGCCAGCTGATCATGCCATTCCAAGAGGACTGCGAAGGGGCGGCAGCCGTGGAGGAGAACACCGACATCCCGGACTACCTGCCCGAAGAAGAGAGTCCGTCCCAGGAGCAGGACAAAGCGGTGACACGCGTGGGCTCGGTCACCGACGGCATGGGCTGGCTCAACACGGCCGCCAACTTCCTGACTCGTTCCTTTTATTGGTGACAGGGGTCACCGGCTTTACCGTGAACACCACCACCGCCACCACCCTGGACTCCGCCTCTCCCTCTTGCCTAGCGCACACACACACAGCGCCATTGCAGCTTGTGTGTGTATATATTGACCGCAAAGACAGTATGCTAGGACTTTCCTGATCATTTTTGTGCATGGAATTCTGGTTGCTTTCCTAATATTTATCTTTATTTACAGATTGATTGATAATTTCTCCCATTTTTTGAGTTATTTTTGAGCATGCTTTAGTGCCAATCTTGCCTCATGGCTTGACCTCTGATATTTGTGTGCCTTTTCTTTGGACATTTCACTGTAATTATTCTAATTTATTCATCATTGTAACTTCCTTCCACTATTTCGAGTGCTCAGATCACGCAAGACGGGATGATTGACAGCTCAGACTTGCTCGCTTTTCTTCCCCAACTCGTAAACTAGCGCCACCTAGTCTAGTTTATCCAGCGGTGTCCTAAAATGCTATTATACCAATAAGAACAGTATGTATATTTTGTAAATGGCTTCTGACCCCTCCACCCTTAAAAAAAAAAGATTTTTTGAAGGAAAATTTTCAATTTACTCCACAAAATGGGATTTTTGTTGCAGCAACACAACAGTTAGAGCAGAGTGATATCGTAGCATGTAATGACGGTGGTGGCTATTTCCTGGTAGAGCAATATTTTTAACATTAGGTTCAGTGACTTAAACTTATTATTTTTTTGAAAATATGTTACAATGATCAGTGTTAAATGTAGCCATCGGGTTTCTTTGCATATTTTTTTCTGTAAAAGTGGAATATTTTGGCTTTTTTTTTCTTATCAGTCACCCACACGTGTGGCTAACTCACCATGCTAACTTCCTCACGTAAGGCAGATGTGTACAGACTTCAAGTAATGTAAAATACTGTAACTGCTCATTCCCATGTGACTGAAATGATGATAAACGTCGAATTAAACATCGTTTTGGTGGCTTTTTTAGGCTTTTATGGGTCGACAGCAAAATATGACTGCTGCATTTTGAACCAGCTGTAAAAAGATGTGCTAACCCATAGAGAACACAAAATTGATTAATTTTTCAGCGTCAGTTAACGCCACGTTTCTGTGATATCACAGCTTCTACCTTTTGGTAGAGAAGTTGTGAAAACTTATATTTAAACTTATATTTACAGTAGCGAACAACTGAAAATGAGTGGTACACTTTATTTCCGTGTTTTCATTAGCGCCATTTCGTTCTACGCTCCAACTTACTTCCTGTTTACCTTCTTGACCAATTGGAGAAAAGAATAATGTCACGTGAAGTATTGATGCATTTTCGTACCCTTGGATTTTTTAAACTACGGTAAAAATACATAAGATAAATAAATGCAAGTGTTTTATTAATAAAAATTAACAGTTTTTTAGCGCAACAACAGCATATACAAACAAAACAAGGCACCATTCTTCCAATGCGGGAAGCGCCAAGAGTTGAAGCTACTGGGTGTTGAATTATAATGCCACCACTAGAGGGCGTTTCTATTCATTGTTAAGTGGGGTCCATGAACATACAGTACAGTATCTCATTCCCTCAGTCAGTAGTGGTAGATTTTGAAGGACAAATAACTGTATTCTTTTGCATTTTTCTAGTATTGTGAGCAAAACATTACAATTCAAGGCCCAAACAAAATAACAATTATTATGTATCCCCCTCCATTCCATGACTAGATGGTACAATCCCACCCCTCCCCCTCCATCCCAGGCCCCCCATTGCATTGAAGTGAATGAATGAATGCTAGCCCTGCACAGATTCACATTGGGATGCCAGCAGCGACTCTGCAGCAACACATTCTTCTACTTCACTTCCACTTTTAAGTCCAGTTAACGCTGGTTAAGCCCGACTGGGGGGCCACCACACATTCCACTGCTTGGATGTGCATCATAACCCCTTCACATCACAATTTTGTTCTAGTTTTGTATTGCTTTTGTTAAGAGTTTTTTTTTTTTGGAGGGGATGAAGCTGCTTCTGCTGTTGCTGCTGATGGAGCAAACTGCTTCCCAGCAGAGAGGTGAGACACGCTTCATTATCATTAGCATGCAAATGAAATGTGTGTACATTAGTGTACTTGTACTGCAATAGATGCAGTACAAGTCAAAAGTTTACAAGTCACATCAGTATCCCATTCAGTAGTATGAGAAAGTGTGTCAGAACATTTTGACTTGTTGTGATGCATTTAGGTAATACATTTAAAATGCTAATAATCAATAATCAAATCAAAAGCTATAGTAATGAAAAATATGATTAAAAAAAAGTTTAGACACACTTTCTCATTGAATAACATGAGAAAGTGTGTCTAAACTTTTGACTGGTGCTGTTCATTTAGTCATGATAGCAATAATCACTATTCAACTACTCAAGTATTCAACTTTTCTGACGTTTTACTCAAATTAAACTACTAAGTAACCAACTTTACTCAATTTACCCTGATTCAAGTCTCACAGGAGGTGTTTTTAATAAAAAGTATTCATAATTCATTCATTTATGTACTTTAAACAAAACCTATCACAGATTTTTCAACTGTACAAATACACAAAACGTGTAATTTGTTACTTTTCATCTGTAATTATTACATGTTACAATAAACTGTTACTGTTGCTGAACAATGGAGGGAAAAAAACAAGTTGTGACTGTATGTCAACGTGTCTTCCGTTGTGCGGACCTTGACATGGAACACACCGACACTACTGTTTAGTCTTTTTGAGATGCATGTGTTCTCATGCAACATATCACAAGATAATCATAATAATAATATCATAAAAGGTGCTCACAGCCAATAGGGGGCATCATTAAGTGTATATATTTCACACATTGTAACTTTAGGGTGTTTTGCTGAATCACTATGAAATTTGGTACGCAGCTTTAGGGGAGCGACACGCACATGTGTGGCGAATTTGAGCAAGATTGGTTGAAATACACTGACGCCATGCACCAAAACGTCTTTGAAATGGCACCTAAATAATAGCCTATACAGTAAATTATTGGGTGATAAAGCATTGATTCCAATGCAATATAACCACAACCTGTAGGGGGAGCCACAGTCATTGCTCATTTTTATTATTTTTTTTTCAAACACAAGGGTGTCCAAAGTGTAGCTTTGGGGCCATTTTTAGGCATTCAATGTTTTTTTTTTGGTGTAATCCTGCTGAATAATGTCGGTCAGTGGACATTACAAACAGGAAGGACTATTAGGGCCATCAACAGGAAGCTCCCAGACAGACGTGTCCTCACCTGTGCGGCTTTGCTTTGAAGGGGGGGGGGGGGTCGGTGTTGAGGGATCGAGGATCTCAGAAGTAGAACGAGAATCAACGACCACATGATGCGCACCAGCTTAAAAAAGTCATCAAATTACGTTTTTTACGTTTTGAAGGACAACTGGATGACTCCAATGTGTGCGTTTGTGAGTGGGGGGGGGGGGGGGGGTCACACACGCAATTTGTGGCATGCTGGGAAACACACAGTGTATCCGTGTGTGTGATAATTAGTGTTAACAATCACACTCCACCTCTTTTCCTACCCCCTACAAACACACACACATGAAAACAAAAGCAGCCCCCCCCCCAAGGCTCCAGACTCCTCAATACGTCTGTGTGTGTCTGTGTGTGTGTGTGTGTGTGTGTGTGTCTGTGAGACCACCCAGATGCTATCACACCTTCACAGCTGTGCCCACAAGACACTGTTGTCCCTCTGAAAGTGTTCATTGACAAAAGAAGTCCTTAGGTTAGAAGATCCTTGAAGAGAGATATAAAACAATTAGGGGGAAATGTAATTTTTGGCTCCCCCTATGGGTTGTGCTCAGAAATCGTTTGAGGACATGTTAGCGTTCATGTAACGCAGATTTCCACAAAGTTTTATAAACATTAGACAATTTGTCAATGACTTATGAACAATTATTTAAATGCACCTGCAATGATGTTTTGGTTGATGGCGGCCATGTTTTTCAACCAATATTGTTCACATTTGACACACATGCGCTTGTCAGTCCTCTTGTAAGTACTTTATGCTTTTAAAAATTAAATATTAAAAATTAAATATGACCACTGGGAGAAGTAGCAAGCAAAATAAATCAATCAATAACAAAATAAAAGTGGAAAAAAAGCCACATTTTAGCTAGCTAGCTTGAGGGTGATGAACTGCTAACTGCTAGCTCCTTGTGTTCCAGGTTTGTTCCCAGCCATTTTGAACTTAGCCAGTAACGCCGAGATCTCAAGCAACGCCACATGTGGAGACCCTGAACCGGAAGTTTACTGCAAACTAGTGGAACACGTCCCGGGACGATTAATTAAGAACCCTCACTGTCCAAAATGTGACGCCAACTCCATTCTGTCCAAAGGTAAGTCAGAAGTTAGCGCCGTGTGGTATCTCATAATGCTGAGTTTCTACTTTGTTCAGAACGCCATCCCATCACCAACGCCATCGATGGAACCAATCGATGGTGGCAGAGTCCAAGCATCAAGAATGGACGACAGTTTCATTGGGTCACCATTACCCTGGATTTGAAACAGGTGACATCCTGCCTCCAACAAAAAGAACATGGGCTAGCATGTTAGCGCTGAAGGAGGTCATGTTTGTTTTCATGAGTTACATGTCAGTGTTTTCTGTGCAGATCTTTCAGGTGGCTTACATCATCATTAAGGCAGCTAACTCTCCTCGACCAGGTCAGTCTTGTCACATCATTGATTCATTTTATGGAATATGTTATTTATGTATGTTGACAGTATAAATAACTATAAAAGCACTTGGAGAGCGTGGACCTCCACCACGCACCCCTATATTGTGATTTACACCATAAATGTATTTTATTGACATTTTTCGTTATGAATGATTTCATATGAATGACTTAAAGAATTAACACCTAGCATAATATTGCAAGGTGTTTGTATAAGTACTTACTTACCTCTGATATTGCCAACATTGCTAACATTAGCATGCTCACACTTTGCATGATAGTGTTTATAGGTGTTTCTACCCTATGAAAATAACAAAACATGCCAGTCTTCTAACATGCTAACGTTAGCATGCTAGCACCTAGCATGATAGCGCAATGTTCATATTCATGAAAATCGCAATAAATGCTAACATGCTAATGTTTTCATGTTAGCACCTAGCATAATAGTATTTATCTATGAAAATAGCTAAAAATAATGTTACGCTAATGTTAGCATGCTAGCAATGCTAACACCTAGTGTGATAGTGTTTGTGAGTGTCTTCCCATTTAAACGGATAAAAATGCTACAATGATAATATTAGCATGACAGCTATGCTAACATTAGCACGCTAATACTTAGCATGATAGTGTAAGTTAGTGTGTATATATGTGTCTACCCATGAAAATAGCAAAAATTGCTAGTATGCGAAGATGGTAACGTTAGCATGCTAGCACCTAGCATGGTAGCGCAATGTACAAGTGCTCTGACCATTTTTTTGCAGAGTTATAATGGCGCTATTTCGCAATTTTAAAGAACCCCATATCCAGGAGGTGATCCGGATCATCCCTAAAAGTTCATCAGTTCTTCCATATCCCATTTTCAACAATTCCTGAAAATTTCTTCCAAATCCATTCAGAACTTTTTGAGTTATTTTGACTAATAAACGCTAGCAAAAACATAACCTCAACTGGTAAATTGCTGGAATCGTCCTCTTAGGTAACTGGATTCTGGAGCGATCTCTGGATGGCGTGACCTTTGAACCATGGCAGTTTTACGCCATCAGCGACTCGGAATGTCTGTCACGTTACAACATTACACCAAGACTCGGACCTCCGACCTACAAAGGAGACACGGAGGTCATCTGCACGTCATACTACTCCAGGCTGGAGCCTCTGGAGCACGGAGAGGTGAGGCCGCCGACTTTCGATCATTTCGACCGTTGACTTGTCCCGAGTCTAACCTTCAACCTCGCCATCTCGTTCTCAGATTCACACATCGCTAATTAACAGTCGACCCGGAGCGGACGATTTGACCTCTGAACTCTTGAACTTCACCTCAGCTCGTTTCATCAGACTTCGCTTGCAGCGCATCAGGACACTCAACGCCGACCTGATGACGCTGAGCCTCCGAGACCCGCGAGACGTCGACCCTATTGTGACCCGTCGGGTATGACTGTCAGCCATTTTTAGTCACATGATGCACTTCCTAGTATAGTAAACCAAGTGTGTTTTCTTTTCAGTATTATTACTCCATCAAAGACATCTCTGTGGGCGGGATGTGTATCTGCTATGGCCACGCCCAAAGCTGTCCACTGGACCCTGTTACCAAGGTAACACCACGCCTGTTCATACCATAATACACAGACATATAACAGACATATATATGTGTGTATATAGAAACTACAGTGCGTATGTGAGCACAATACCTGTGGAGAAAGCTGCAACCACTGTTGCCCAGGTTACCATCAGCTGCCATGGCAACCAGGGACTGTCAGTGATGGAAACACATGCGAAAGTAAGTCACATCCTAATTACTGTATCTATATTATTGTTGTCAAATATCCTGTATTCTGCTGTGCTGTTTTTATGAAAACTGTCACTCAAAAATAATTATGAGTCTGCTTCGTTGACGTCAGCCCCCCGGAATACCAGTTGAGTATAAAACTCCCTCCTTCTTCGTCTGCGTTTCTCAGAGTGTAACTGTCACAACAAAGCCAGCGACTGTTACTACAATCAAACGGTGGCCGATCTCGGCTTGAGTGTGAACACCCACGGCGTACGACGCGGAGGCGGGGTTTGTGTCAACTGCCGGCAGAACACAGCCGGTATCAACTGCGAGACCTGCGCTGACGGATACTACAGACCTGTTCAGGTACACGACATAACAATAACTACAATAAGAAGTGTGATAACTCATGAGGTGTGTTTAGGTTTCTCCTTATGCCGATTCTCCTTGTGTGGAATGTGACTGTGATGTGGGAGGAGCCGAGTCTTCCATCTGCAGGAGAGATGACACTTTTCCGGGTGAATTTTCGAATTTATACATCACACGCTTATACGGTCCATTTAATTATGTATTAATAAGTGTGTGTATGTAGGTGTTAGTGCAGGCCAGTGTGTGTGCAAAGAAGGGTTCACGGGCCGCAGATGTGACCGCTGTGCTTTCGGTTTCCGAGACTTCCCCCTGTGCTCTCGCTGCGAGTGTAACCTCGCCGGGAGCCTCAACAGAGACCCGTGCGACGACTGCATTTGCAAGGTACGATCACATCACTCTTTTTTTTTTTTACCCCGACCGGGATTATCGTTTTCAATTTTCAACTTTCCTCTCCTCTAGGCTAACGTGATGGGACTTCATTGCGACCTGTGTAAAGCCGGGTTCTACAACCTGCAGGACGCCGACCCGCAGGGGTGCACCGACTGCTTCTGTTTCGGCGTGTCGGACGTCTGCGAGAGCTCCACTTGGTCTACAGCACAGGTAATGCACATATAAAAACGTATTCCTGGCACAAGCCACTAGGAGGCGACATACTGGTATTGTTGTTTTTATGACATTTAGCCGCACGGCTACACAACATGGAATGTTTTAAACAGTTGATTGACATATTGTTGAATTGTTATGTAATTTTTTTGATGAATTATTTGGATGCATGGATGGATATAAGGCATACTTTTTTTTAATAACTGCATTTTTTGTACATAATAGTGTTGCGGTAATCATTTCTGTATAGCGGTTAATTGTATCCAGACCTGACCATGTTCTAAATATATTTTTGTTACATTACTCCAACCTCTAGCTATCAAGTTAGCAAGCTAACCAATTAGATTCGAATTTATTTTTAAGCCAAAAATGTACCACTTCCACACATAATGGGAGGAGATGTTTTTTTTCTTTCATGTAAGACATGACATATATTAAGAGGGATAACGCATTATGATGTTTTTTTTTCATTCATTCATTTTCTACCGCTTATCCTCACGAGGGTCGCGGGGGGTGCTGGAGCCTATCCCAGCCAATCACAGGGCACATATTTTATATATTTTTGTTACATTACGACAACCCTGTAGACATCAAATAAGACCACTTTAGTCACCTTTGCACTCTAGCTATGACGTTAGCAAGCTAACCAGTTAGATTCGAATTTATTTTTAAGCCAAAAATGTACCACTTCCACACATAATGGGAGGAGATGTTTTTTTTTTTTCATTAATGTAAGACATGACATATATTTAGAGGGATGATGCATTATGATGTTTTTTCCCATTCATTCATTTTCTACCGCTTATCCTCATGAGTGTCGGAGGGGGTGGTGCTGGAGCTTATCCCAGCCAATCACAGGGCACATATTTTATATATTTTTGTTACATTACGACAACCCTGTAGACATGAAATAAGACCGCTTTAGTCACCTTTGTACTCTAGCTATCACGTTAGCAAGCTAACCAGTTAGCTTAGAATTTTATTAAAAATGTACCACTTCCACACTAAATGGGAGGAGATGTTTTTTTTTCTTTCATGTAAGACATGACATATATTAAGAGGGATGACGCATTATGATGTTTTTTTTTCATTCATTCATTTTCTACCGCTTATCCTCACGAGGGTCGCGGGGGGTGCTGGAGCCTATCCCAGCCAATCACAGGGCACATATTTTATATATTTTCGTTACATTACGACAACCCTGTCGACATGAAATAAGGCCGCTTTAGTCACCTTTGCACTCTAGCTATCAAGTTAGCAAGCTAACCAGTTAGATTCAAATTTATTTTTAAGCCAAAAATGTACCACTTCCACACATAATGGGAGGAGATTCAATCATTCATTCATTTTCTACCGCTTTTTCCTCACGAGGGTTGCGAGGGGTGCTGGAGCCTATCCCAGCCAATCACAGGGCACATATTTTATATATTTTCGTGACATTACGACAACCCTATCGACATGAAATAAGGCCGCTTTAGTCACATTTGCACTCTAGCTATCACATTAGCAAGCTAACCAGTTAGCTTAGAATTTTATTAAAAATGTACCACTTCCACACGTAATTGGAGGATATGTTTTTTTCATTCATGTAAGACATGACAAATATTTAGAGGGATGACGCATTATGATGCTGGAGGCTATCCCAGCTGTCTTCCGGCGAGAGGCGGGGTACACCCTGGACTGGTCGCCAGCCAATCACAGAGCACATATAGACAAACAACCTGTTTTTTCCTAATACAGTATATTATTCCTCACATTTATTGATGTATGTAGACAAAATATGGCGATAATGTTCCACGTGTTTGTGCAGGTGGTCTCTACAGACACTGGGCTCCGCCCCCTCCACAAATACCCCGCCATCCTCGGCAATGAGCTCCCCGCTTCCAGCAGCAATACCTCCACTGGATCAATCAGCAGCCAAGAGGAGGTCTCATGGGTGGCGCCTGAAGGTTTCCTTGGCAACAAGGTATCAGCTTGTGTGTTTGACCGTCCATCCATGTGTTGTATGTATATGCTCCTCATGTTCTTTCCCTTTTAGCTGTCATCCTACGGAGGTTTCCTGAATTTTTCCATAGTCTATCATGGCCCGTCGGACGATCATTTCATCACCGCTCACGTTGATGTCATCATTGAGGTAATAAAACGCCACTCATGACCCCCCGTCAGGACTACATAAAGCATCATGAGCATCATCTGTTCTGCAGGGCAATGAGGGAGCGCTTCACCTCTCGCCGCCTCGCGTGCTATCCCTCTCGCCATCAACTGAGCACTCTGTCGCCGTAGCGATGCTCCCGAAGCAGTTTGTCCGTGAGCAAACAGGTGTCCAGGTTAGCCGTGATGACCTGCTGTCTGTGTTTGCGGAGGTGACCTCGCTGAGGGTTCGAATTTACCTGAACGCCTCTTCCAGTGGAGCAATACAGTGAGGATGCAGTTCACTGATTGCTTACTCTTACATGTCTACTTTATATTAAAGTTTTTTTTTCTTTCAGACTTGTCTTTGTGTCTCTGGATGGAGCCAACTCTCAATCTTCATCTGGAGTCCAAGCTGTTGCCATGGAGATGTGCGAATGTCCCTGGGGGTACGGCGGTACTTCCTGTGAGGTTAGCAGGACACTTCCTTGAACTGGACATTCTGTTAGCTATCGTGGCGCCTCATTGTGAGTGTCCTTTTGTTTGTCTAGTCTTGTCTTCCAGGTTTTTACAGGGTAGGCGGAGTCTTGTTCGGAGGAAACTGTATGCAGTGCGAATGTAACGACCATGCGTCCGATTGCGATGTCAATGGCGTCTGTCTGGTGGGTTTGGACACTTGGACACCCGTCAGCAAGCTGAAACATAAATATAAAAATATATAATTGTTGTTGCTCTTTCAGGGTTGTAGACACAACACCACTGGTCCTCACTGTGATCAGTGTCTCCCTGGTTTCTATGGCGACGCCACAGAGGGGTCAGCGGACGACTGTCGCCGTTGTCCATGTCCTCTAACGGAGGCCTCTAACAGGTTGGTCCGATCTCCGGTCCCCATGGAGCACAAACTAGAGAAGCTAATGTTAACATCATATGTTTCAGTTTCAGTCCAACATGCGTGATGGACACTTTTGGACATGTGACATGCGACCAGTGTCAGGAGGGATACACCGGGACCAACTGTCAGAAGTAAGTATGACTGTCTAATTGTCTAAACACAGTCAATGCCCCAATGAACAACAGTATTCATGCTAACTTACCATTATTACAACATTGGTTCTATTGCAAGGGCGGCACGGTGGTGGTTAGTGGTTAGTGCGCAGACCTCATAGCTAGGAGACCAGGGTTCAATTCCACCCTCGGCCATCTCTGTGTGGAGTTCGCATGTTCTCCGGTTTCCTCCCACATGCCAAAAACATGCATTCATTCATTCATTTTCTACCGCTTTTCCTCACAAGGGTCGCGGGGGTGCTGGAGCCTATCCCAGCTGTCTTCGGGCGAGAGGCAGGGTACACCCTGGACTGGTCGCCAGCCAATCACAGGGCACATATAGACAAACAACCATTCACACTCACATTCATACCTATGGACAATTTGGAGTCGGCAATTAACCTAGCATGTTTTTGGAATGTGGGAGGAAACCGGAGTACCCGGAGAAAACCCACGCATGCACGGGGAGAACATGCAAACTCCACACAGAGATGCCCGAGGGTGGGATTGAACCCTGGTCTCCTAGCTGTGAGGTCTGCGCGCTAACCCCTAGACCACCGTGCCGCCCCCAAAAACATGCAATACGTCTTATTTTCTGTCATTATGTCAACTATATTTATATATACGAGTATAAAGGTGACTGTAGGGATTCTACTTCATGTCTAGAGGGCTCTAGTAATGTTATAAAAAGGTTTTCTCCGGGTACTCCGGTTTCCTCCCACGTTCCAAAAAAAAAAACATGCTAGGTTAATTAGCGACTCCAAATTGTCCATAGGTATGAATGTGAGTGTGAATGGTTGTTTGTCTATATGTGCCCTGTGATTGGCTGGCCACCAGTCCAGGGTGTACCCAGCCTCTCGCCCGAAGACAGCTGGGATAGGCTCCAGCACCCCCGCGAACCTTGTGAGGAAAAGCTGCCATGTTGTACTAATACTAAATACTACACTTGTTTGTGTCTTTTAGGTGTTCCAACGGTTTCTACGGAAACCCCCAGGTAGTGGGCGGGACTTGTGTCCGCTGCGAATGCAACAACAACGTGGACATCAGCGAGGAGGGACACTGCCACGGCGTCACCGGGGAGTGTCTGCGTTGTCGCGGCAACACAGGCGGGAAACACTGTGAGACCTGCGTGGCTGGTTTCTATGGCGACGCGGTGCATGAGAAAAATTGCCAAGGTGAGATATGTGTATAAAGTGTATGTGCATGTGCATGCGTGTGTTTTTTTTTTCTTTTCTTTTTTTTTCTTTTGCATTTTCTTTTTTTTCATTTTCTACCGCTTTTTCCTCACGAGGGTTGCGGGGGTGCTGGAGCCTATCCCAGCTGTCTTCGGGCGAGAGGCGGGGACTGGACTGGTCGCCAGCCAATCACAGGGCACATATAGACAAACAACCATTCACACTCACATTCATACCTATGGACAATTTGGAGTCGCTAATTAACCTAGCATGTTTTTGGAATGGGGGGGGAAAACCCACGCATGGGGTGAACATGCAAACTCCACACAGAGATGGCCGAGGGTGGAATTGAACCCGGGTCTCCTAGCTGTGAGGTCTGCGCGCTAACCACTGGACCGCCGTGCCACCCAGAGGAATGTTGATCTTCCCAAATCCAGATTAGATTTGACCTTTGGTGTCTTAGATTAGCTGTCACATGCTGGATCTTATGGCCGCTTTCACACAGAAATATATTCACTTTCACACAGAACAATGTCTCAATTTGATTTCATTTGTGTGTTTGTTTTGCAGATTGCAACTGCACTGTCAGTGGCTCATTGTCGAGCGTTTGTGACATCACAACAGGACAGTGCGACTGTCGAGAGAACGTGACTGGACGAGCGTGCGACCGCTGCCAGGTCTGACATCGTCCCTATTCCTCTTTTTCCAACTGTCTTTGTCCGAAGTCGTAACATTTGCGTTTTTTTCCGTCAGTCGGGGTTCTTCGGGCTGCAGAGGGGGCAAGGCTGCGTCGCATGTGCTTGCGACAAATCCGGCTCTCTAGCCGAGTCATGTGACGACAACGGGAGGTGCCGATGCGTGGACGGCGTGGACGGGGACAAGTGTGACCGGTGTGGCCACGGGTATTTTGGTTTCCATGCCAACGGCTGCACAGGTAATGAAATAAGCTCATGTGTCATCTTCTACGTACGTTTTCTGACTGTTCCGCTCATGTTTAACAATTCTCCCAGCATGCACCTGCAACCACACGGGCGGGAACTGCCATCAGGAGACCGGGGAGTGCATCTGCCCCGCCTACACTGAGGGAGATACCTGTGAAAAGTGTGAGACAGGCTACTGGGGTCATAATCTGGTTGAAGGCTGCAAGGTACACTAAGATGCACTTTACGCAGAGATTCATAGTTATGTCTCTTTAATTAAAAAAAAAGCTGCATTTCCTTCTTTTCAGGCTTGTAGCTGCAGTGCAGAAGGTAGCTCCGCCCCTCAGTGTGACCTAACTAGTGGTCAATGTCCGTGCAAAGAGGGTTTTTCCGGCAAGTCATGTAACCAGTGCTCGCCAGGTCACTATGGTTACCCAGCTTGCTCGCTGTGTGGCTGCGACTCGGCGGGAACGCAAGTCGACATGTGCAACGCAACGCTTGGAGTGTGCGACTGTCGACACACGGGGGAGTGCGCTTGCAAGGTAGAACCAATAATGTCTCAAATATGTTTGTAACATATGGAGTGATGCATGCTTTCATCGATAAAGGCGGCCGTGACGGGACGGCGCTGCGAGGAATGCGTTTCGGGGTTCTTTGGTCTCTCGTCGGAGAATCCAGACGGCTGCTCTCAGTGTTTCTGTTCCGGACTCAGTCAGGACTGTGAAGAGCGGGGGGGCCTCATTCGAGATCTTGTAAGTATCTTAGCAGAATAAGATAATGAAATCGATGATCTGATTTTGTGTTACTTCACAGATCACGCTAGGTGACTCTCCCGCTCTGCTGCCATTGGTCAGCCAGTCTTACCTGCATGGCGTCACATCAGGAGTCTACCAACAGGGCGGCGACATGCTCCTCGACACCCGCCAGCTCAACACCAGCACGCTGTCGGGTCCTCTTTACTGGAGGCTGCCGCCTCACTTTGAAGGCAACCAGGTAACACTGCCTTCAGTGTGAACTCAGGGTTTAATTCCCCCAATTCTGAATGCTTTTGTGTGTCTTAGATGTTGTCATACGGCGGCGTGCTGTCCTATGTGGTGACTTTCTACGCGGAAGAGGCTCAAGGGCTGGCCAATCATGAGCCTCAGGTGCTCATGAGGGGCGGGACTTTGAAGAAGTTGGTCATCTATACTGACACGGCCGCCCCTGACAACGGCGTCCCCACGCAGCACAGCACGAGGCTGACAGAGGTACTGCAAGGCTTTGTCGGTGCGGTTTCCTTGGTTACAGGATGATGCTAACTGTGTGTGTGTGTGTGTGTGTGGGGCAGCACAAGTGGAAGTATTTCAACTCCGTATCCGAGAAGGCGGTGAGTCACAGTGACTTCCTGTCCGTATTAAGCCATGTACAGTACGTCATCATCAAGGCTTCTTATGGGACAAGACTTCAGCAGAGCAGGTGACTATCCGCACTTAAAGCTGATTGGCTGTCCATCATGAGCGCTGATCATGTGACTTTTCTAAAGGATTTCCAACATCACCATGGAGACGGCAGTAGAAGAACAGGAAGCGGACGGCTCCGTGGCGAGACTTATCGAGTCGTGTGTGTGTCCACTGGGTTACACCGGAATGTCCTGTCAGGTAGCGTCACGTGAATGCATCACCATGGAAACCACTGGAAGCTCCCACATAATCGTAGTCTTCATTTTGTAGGAGTGTGCGGCAGGTTTTTTCCGCCAGCCGCTGTCAGAGTTGTCGCCTCAGGTACGAAAGTCCCTGTTTGTGCGTCCGTGCGTCCCGTGTCGATGCAACAACCACAGCAGCAGCTGCGACACGGAAAGCGGCGAGTGTCAGGTAAAAAAAGGAACTTTGTGTTTACATGTGGCGAAGAGGTAGAGCAACGATGACGTTGATAGCGTGTTTTGTCACACAGGGGTGCCAGCATTACACCAGTGGGCGGAGCTGTCACCTGTGTGCACAAGGGTATTATGGGACGGTCAGCGGCTCCATTAGTGACTGCTCGCTGTGTGCCTGCCCCCTACTGGACAACACGTGAGTCTTTTTATTCCTAATACAGTAAACCTCGGATATATCGGACTCGGATATATCGGAAATTCGCTCCCAACGGACAGATAAAAAAGAACCGATTTTTCTGTAATGCATTTCCAATAAAAATTCATTGCATATATCGGATTTTTTATAACGGATTTCGCCTATTTCGGACAAAATCTCCAGTCCCGTTCCAATGCATTTCCATTAAATTTCCCTCACATATATCGGATGGCCGCATCGTGGCGCTCCGATTCACCGAATCGTGACAGGCCGCTATACGACGTCGTTTGCAGCGTTGCCTGCACGTCCAGGTACATTGGAAACATAGTCAAGGAAGTGCCTTTTTATAACGGATAAAATCCGATTTACGCATATACCGGATATAAATCCGATATATGCGTAAAACGGACATTTTCCGGTATACGCATATAACGGATTTCTCTTATATCGGACAAAACCAGTGGGAACAATTGAATCCGATGTATCCGAGGTTTACTGTACTTCCTCTTTAATGCTAATTAGCTGTGTCCTTTACATATTACATATGACCTTTGACATGCCGATGTAGTTTCAGTCCCACCTGTGTGCCCGAGGGAACGCTCGGAGACTTCCGCTGCACTTCCTGTCTGACCGGATACGAAGGGCGCTACTGTGAGCGGTAAGTGTTCCAACATGGGTTCATTGTATTCCATCGCATCGCTATCTTATGATGTGTTACGCAGGTGCTCGCTGGGTTACTACGGTAACCCCTCATTGCCAGGCGGGTCGTGCACACCGTGCAGCTGCAGCGAGTGGGGGTCCCAGCATCCAATATGCGACCCGCTGAGCGGAGAGTGCGAATGCAAAGCCGGGGTTAAAGGTCAAACATGCGACGAGTGCGCTGAGCGCCACGTCCTGGAGGGAGGAGAGTGCGTGTGTGAGTGTTTGATGATGCACACGAACAATTGCACGTGTATTTTTTTATTTTTTTTAACGTTTATGTCTGTCAAGCGTGCGATGACGAGTGCACTGGCGTCCTGCTGGATGACTTGGACAAGCTGCACGAGCGCTTCAGCGCCATCAACATGAGCAGCATTGCCATGGCGCCCTACCGCCAGCTGGTGGCGCTGGAGAATCACACCCGAGACATGCAGGTAGATCACAGGATTTGCAAAGGTGACACAGAAAATACGCTTAACTTGACGTTTCTGCTGCTAGGTGATGTTTTCCGAACGTGTTTCCATGGAGATGCGAGTGTCCAGCACGCATGAAGAGGTCATTCACTTGACCTCTGACCTCAGTGATCTGATAAATCGGGTATGCACAGGTCACATTGTGACATGACAAGATCCCAATTAAGAAATACGTAATCATATTTCTGTGTTTTGATTGGCTAGGTCGTAAGTCTGTCCAATGACACTGAGGAAGTGGGCGTGTCCACGCATGACCACGTCTCAGACGGGGTTCGTCTGCTGGAAAACATCAACAAACTTCAAGTCAAGATCGAAGGTAAACAACATGAAGCTGCCATTATGACACCCCAAGCAGTCAGTGAACTCTTATGATTGGTGCAGCTCTTGAAAGGGAGGCGGAGCTACTGAACCAGACTGCAGACAAAGCACTGGAAGCAACCAATCGCACACGCCTACTGGACGACATGGCGTCCATGTTGGAAAGCATGAGAGCCATCAATCTAACAACAGCCAGCAACTCAGTTAATCAGGAGCTCAGGTATTGTGTTTTTAATCATATTTGATCAATCATTATTGATCCCTAACTGACCTCCATTTTTATCCAATCAGTCTCTCAGAATCTCTCATCCACTCGCTGCAGTTCGAATTCCTCTCCAGCACACACGCCGCCAGTAGTCTCCGCCCTCTTTCTGCTAATCTCACCGCTCACTTGGAAAAGCTGCAAGACGCACAAACACACATGGAAGAAGCCACACGACGAAACAATCAAACGCACACGATGCTGGAGACCACAAACACTCTTCTCAGCCGCTATAAGGTGAACACGCAAACACATTCATTCATTTTCTACCGCTTTTTCTTCACGAGGGTCGCGGGGGGTGCTGGAGCCTATTCCAGCTGTCTTTGGGGGTACACCCTGGACTGGTCGCCAGCCAATCACAGGGCACATATAGACAAACAACCATTCACACTCACATTCATACCTATGGACAATTTGGAGTCGCCAATTAACCTAGCATGTTTTTGGAATGCGGGAGGAAACCGGAGTACCAGGAGAAAACCCGGAGAGAACATGCAAACTGAACATTCTGATGGCCGAGGGTGGAATTGAACCCTGGTCTCCTAGCTGTGAGGTCTGTGCGCTAACCACTAGACCGCCGTGCCGCCCCACGCAAACACATGAACACTTCAAATCTGCTAGTGAGCATCGTAGCTATGTGAGCTACAGTGCTAACATTACATTCAATGCTAATAGGTTAGCATTTTGGAAAAGCAAATCAATGTCTGTAGCTGACTGACTAATAATTGCCTTTACTTTCATTACATTTTCAATATGGCGTATGTGCTTATGTTCTTAGTCAGGACATCAGAACGTCAGTGACGCGTGGTCGTGCGTGGAGGACATGATGGAGGACAGCCAGCTCCTGCTGAGCGACATCGTCAACCTGACTGAGGAGTTCACCAATATCACTGTGGTAAAACAAATTTTACATATTTTTAATAATATTGTATAATTATTATTACAATTGTACTATTTTTATTGTCTATTATTATTTATATAAAAATACATATTTAATATTTTATTATTATTTATTGTATCAATTTATTATATTTTTTGTATATATTACTTTTTTTATTATTTTATTTTTTCTGTATAAGAAGCAGGTAGACGTGCTGGGAGGTGAGCTGGATCAATGGCGCCCTCTGCTGAGGAAAAAAGTAGAGTCCCTCGTTGTCGGATTGAAGATGACAGATTCATTGGAGAGTGTGTACAGGGCAGAGAGCCACGCCCACTTGCTTCAGAGCCACGCCCACTCTCTGCACAGGTATGTTACCTGTCTTCACTTAATTTTTTTTCTCTTTCCATTTTCCGTTAATTAATTTTTTTTGTGTGTATTAGCTCGCTGTCGTCGGTGTGTAACGTCTCCCAAAATGGCAGCCGATTGGTTCCTCTCGATGTTGAGGTCACAGATCTCGTCAACGAGGCCAGGCAGGTTGCCTTCGAGGCTCACCGGTCTGCTGACCTCGCTCTCAATATGGTATGGTGGGCGTGTCTACTAACAAGTTATCCTAATTAGATGAAGATAAATTGAATTTGATTCTGTTTCAGTCCAGCCAATCAGAGCAGCCGCTGTCAGTGGACAGCAGAACCAGGCTGAGCAACGTCTCCATCGTGCTCGAGGAGAGTCATGTGATCAACAAGACATCTGAAGGTCCGTCTAACAAAATGTCTTTCCATGGAAATATCCAACTTAAATATAACCCGGGTTTACAGATTTGAAGCTGAAGGTCTCCATGGCGACCGTGAAACAGCAGATGCTCAGTAACCTTCTACACAACAAGAGCATCCTCCTCCATCAGCCAATGAGGGAGTTGCAGAGCCTTTCTAACGGTGAGACGGGTAAGATTTGGACGCACCGACTCGAACGCTGACTGGATTTCGATGTTCAGGATCGTTGCAGGTACAGGAAGCACAATCGCAGGCCGCACTCGCTAGCTCCAGCCTGCAGGAGGCACTACAGCACTTGCAAAATCTCAGGTTGAAGCTGCAGGATTCTTCTTCTGTGGTGGAGAAAACCAACATGAGTTTGGCGGAGACACATCGGCTAATGACGCACACACGCGACGCAGGTCGGTACACGAGAATCGAGGCAATGGATGTTTTCTACGCGGAACGTTAACGTTGTCGTTTTAGCCCACGAGGTGCAGCGGAAACTGGAGGAGGCGGAGCATCGCACGCAGAGTTTGAGTGACAGGATAAAGCCCCTGAGCATGCTGGGAGAAAGCCTCAGCAGGAACCTGTCTGACATCAGGGAGCTCATCGATCAGGCCAGGAGACAAGCGGCGTCGGTGCGTCATTAATTACACGATTCCCGTGCAGGCATTCGTACCGCAGTTTAAGAATCCCTTGTGATGTCATCAGATTAAGGTGGCGGTGCAGGCAGACGGCGACTGCGTCCGATCATATCGACCTGAAATCCAATCCAGCAACTTCAACACCTTGAGTTTGACCTTAAAGACGAAGAGTCCCGATAATCTGCTCTTCTACCTCGGCAGCAAGACAACGGTACACTCATACGATAAACACACACACTATTCATGCATTATAATTATGTATCTTATACATTCAGGTGGACTTCCTTGCCGTGGAGATGCACAATGGGAAGGTTTCCCTCATCTGGGATGTCGGATCAGGCAGCACCAAGTTGGAATACCCAGGATTAGACATCACTAATAATAAGTGGACAAGAATCAACGCCACACGGTAATTTTCGAAGCGACATAGTCACATCAGCACCAGTTGATGTCATTTACTGACACCAAAGGTTTATAGGATTGGCGCACGTGGATTCCTATTGGTCCATCAGCTGGAAGCGCCGCCACCGTCACAGGCAGTAACAGCAACATCACCTGGATCCACGCGTGTTCTTGACATTGACAACGGCACGGTGATACACATCGGAGGACTGGCAGATGACACTCAGGTAGGACAATGGACTGGAAATGTTGGCAATAGCGAAGAGAGGCGGGGTACACCCTGGAATGGGTGCCAGCCAATCACAGGGCACATATAGACAAACAACCATTCACACTCACATTCATACCTATGGACAATTTGGAGTCGCGAATTAACCTAGCATGTTTTTGGAATGTGGGAGGAAACCCGGAGAAAACCCACGCATGCACGACGACACACAGAGATGGCCGAGGGTGGGATTAAACTCAGGTCTCCTAGCTGTGAGGTCTGAGCGCTAACCACCAGAACACCGTGCAGCCCGGGTTGTAGTCTAAATGGTCATTCATTCATTTTCTACCACTTATCCTCACAAGGGTCGCGGGGGTGCTGGAGCCTATCCCAGTTGTCTTCGGGCGAGAGGCGGGGTACACCCTGGACTGGTCGCCAGCCAATCACAGGGCACATATAGACAAACAACCATTCACACTCACATTCATACCTATGGACAATTTGGAGTCGCTAATTAACCTAGCATGTTTTTGGAATGTGGGAGGAAACCGGAGTAGCCGGATAAAACCCATGCAAACTCCACACAAAGAGGGCCGAGGGTGGAATTGAACTTGGGTTTCCTAGCTGTGAGGCCTGTGTGCTAACCACTCGTCCGCTGTGCAGCCCCGCCCTTTATTCATTCATTCATTCATTCATTTTCTACCGCTTATCTTCACGAGGGTTACGCGGGGGTGCTGGAGCCTATCCCAGCTGTCTTCATGCGAGAGGCGGGGTACACCCTGGACTGATGGCCAGCCAATCACAGGGCACATATAGACAAACAACCATTCACACTCACATTCATACCTATGGACAATTTGGAGTCGCTAATTAGCATGTTAGCAACCTAGCATGTTTTTGGAATGCGGGAGGAAACCGGAGTACCCGGAGAAAACATGAGAACATGAGAGAACATGCAAACTCCACACAGAGATGGCCGAGGGTGGGTCTGCACGCTAACCACTAGACCACCGTGCAGCCCGGATTGTAGTCTAAATGGTCAAATTAGTGTTATTTAAGTGTTATATAATAATTATATTACACAAAAAAATGCGGTTGTGTATAAATGTGCATATGTGTGACGTCAGAGGCCGGCAGCGTTGCGGTCGTCGACGTTCCAAGGTTGCTTGGGTGAAGCGTCGCTCAATGAGAAGAACGTCGGATTGTGGAACTATAACAGCAGACAGGGACAATGTGGAGGATGCTTTAGCAGGTTTGCACTCACACACACATACACACACACACACACACACACACACAACAAAAGCTTACGAGAACGTGTTTTTCAGTCCACAAGCAGAGGAGACTTCCTTCCACTTTGATGGTTCTGGATTCTCATTGGTCCAAAAGTCTCTCCGAGCCACATCCACTTCCATTGTTTTGTTATTTAAAACGCTGTCTCCGGGCGGATTACTGCTGTACCTGGCATCCAATAACACCGTAAGCAAATCATAATAATAACATATCCTGCTCAGTGACATCATTAACTTATTATGATGCTCCCGCCTCCTGCAGAGGGACTTCCTCTCCATCGAGTTGGTGGAGGGCTCCGTCCGTTTGACCTTTGACCTAGGATCCGGCGCCCTGGTTTTGACCTCCAGCAGGAAGTACAACACAGGAATGTGGCACAAGGTGACGCTACAAAGAAACAGACGCAAAGGTTATCTCTCCATCATGGCGGCCGACCAATCATCAGAGAAAGAAGTGTTGGAGGCGGAGTCACCCGGCACCGCCTCCGATCTGAACCGCTCCGACCTGGATCCTATTTACATCGGAGGACTTCCTGCTTCTCGACCAATCAGGTTGGCGTTATCTATCTTATCTCTCAAAGAGGATGTGAGGTCACACGTTTGACTCTGTTTGCTAGGCGACAAGTCGTCTCCAGGTCATACGTTGGCTGCATCAAGAATGTGGAGATCGCACGGTTGAACTTTGACCTTCTGCGGGACGCATATGGAGTGAGGAAAGGATGTGTAGTGGAGGTACACACAGACACACACGCGCATACACACTAAACGGAGATTCCAATAATGTCCGTATTTGTTATTTAGGCGGTGCGGAGTGTCTCCATTTTAAACGGCGGCTTCGTCCAGATCGCTCCTCGTTCACTTGGCCAGGAGGCGGAGATTCTCCTCTCTTTCAAATCCAATAACAAATCAGGAGTTCTCCTCGCCGCTTTTACCGATAACCCCGCCCAGCGACAGGTGAGACGCCACCAGGTGATGCACCTTAAAGTCAGTTTTTAAAACACCATATGCGTACTTCCACAGCACTTCCTGTCCGTGCACCTGCTCTCTGGTTCTCTGGAGGCGGAGCTAGGGGAGATAGGCGGGGCCAGTAGGCGTGTAGCGGTGGTGGCACCCGAAGGCGGGTCCTTCGCTGATGGAACAAAGCACTCTGTCATCATTAACGTCAACAAGAAGTAGGTGTTAGCAAGGCAGCTAAGACGGTTTCCCCGATGTCTCGTCTGTCTCACACCTGTCTGTCCCTTAGGTCGCTTTCCGTCCAGGTGGACGAGGGAAATGCCAAGTCCGTGTCGTTGTTGCCGGGCGGGTTGTCCCGTCTCTCCACGGCGTCCTTTTTCATCGGCGGACTGCCTTCAGGGGCGGAGTCTAACTTGTCCAACAAATTACAGAACATGTCCAAGTTGTTCAGAGGATGCATTCAATACCTGGTGCTTGGCGGACGGTCAGTCGTATGCTCATCATTTTTCTTTAGTTTTTGGAAAAATATTTATTAAAACCACTTTCAAAATTAGGACAAAAATGTCTAGTAATTAAAAAAAAAAAAGCTTATTTTTCTCATATTATTTTGACTTTCTTTTTGTAATATTAAAAGATAATTCTCATAAAATTATATACATTATATAAACAATAATACAACTTAAACTTACATAAATTGTAATTTTTTCATATATTTTTACCAAATATTTACATTTTTTTCTTTTAACAGTAGGTATTAATTTTCATGAAACTAATTTAAAAAATTTCTCATAATATAGAATTTTTGTTTCATAATAGTCTAAACTTACATAAATTGTAATTTTTTCATATATTTTTACCAAATATTTACATTTTTTTCTTTTAACAGTAGTTATTAATTTTCATGAAACTATTTTTTAAAAAATTCTCATAATATTGAATTTTTGTCTCATAATAGTTTGACTTTATTCTCATATTTCAATTTCATTCTCATAAATTAGAAAGGTTCTCACCATATTTTGACTTTTCCTGTCATATCACAATGTAACGGTAATAAATTTACCTTTTGACTTTTCACAATATTGTAATATTGTTTACAAAATTATACTTTGATTCTCATAAAATCACTTTCTTGCATAATATTGTGACTTTTTCTGGTAATATTACACCATAATTATAATTTTTTAATATTATAATTATATTATAATATCTAATTTTATGAACATAATTCATGTCAAAATAATGCAGCAAAATTAGAAATATTTTCTCATAAAATTTACAATTTTTCTCATAATATTTAATGACATTTTTGGCATATTATGATTTTTTTTTCTCCCCTAAAGTCATGACATTGTCTGTGATTTGATAGGCTTGTCGACCTTTCGGCTGCTGTGAGGTATGAAGGGGCGGAGCTTGACAGCTGCCTATTGGAGGAGCGAGTCAGAGGGGCGGTGCTTCCGGAGGATCAGGATGTCGAACCCACTCTTGACCCTTCCCACCTGTCTGTAGCCCCGCCCACCCACCTGAGTGCCCCGCCACCTGGACCACTAATGGTAATGAATGATTGAATTATTGATGTATTGTATAAACTAATATGTGTGTATTTTTGTTGTAGTGTACGCCTGAAGCCGAGACGAGCTTCCTGCCTGCTGCAGCTCAGTTTGGCTCCACGCGACACAGTCACATGACTTTCATCATCGACCCGATCACTGTGCGCAAAAGGTGAGTCAATTCAGGGGCGGGGCTTTCCGTCACGAGTGGGCAGGCCTTCACTTTAACGTTCCCACTCTCTCCAGCGTGTCCATACGGTTATCGGTTCGAAGCCGAGCCCAGGACGGTTTGATGCTGCTTCTCTCCGACGCCAACCAGATGGACTTTGCGATTCTACGGCTGGCGGCGGGGCGGCTGCTGATGTCAGCTGACCTCGGGAAGGGCGCCGCCACCGCCGCTTCGTCCGCCGTCATCAATGACGGGAAATGGCACACAGTGAGTCCAATGATGCAGATAAGCAAAATAAGAATAAAATAAATAAAAAAATAAATAAAATAAAATAATCTCCGTGCCAGGTCAGCGCCAACATCAGTCGGCGCCTCGTCTCCGTCTCTGTGGACGATTTCACTCCGGATTCGGCGACGGTTAAAGGGAACCAATTGGATGTTAGCAACAGACTGTACCTCGGTGGACTACCTCACATGCACAACACCAGAAGAATCAATGTAAGACACATACGTAAGAAAAATGTCCTCGAGATCTCCTTTCAAGCTAATATGTCCATCACAGGTCACTACAAGTCTTCCAGGATGCATCCGCTCGGTCAGTCTGAACGCCGTCACGCTGGATCTCTCTCGGCCGGCTTCACAGCATGACGTCACTTCCTGTTTCAGTAAGGAGGAGACAGGAAGTCACTTTAACGGCAGTGGATACGCCGCACTCGGTGAGTAGAGACAAGGTAAATCATGTGACCATAAGGAGACGATGATATATAGATAACGTGTTCGTGCAGTGCGGGATGGCTACAAGGTGGGATCTGACGTGTCTGTGTCCATGGAGTTTCGGACGAGCCAATCAGAGGGCGTCTTTCTCGGTATTAGCAGTGCAAAGGTGGACGCCATTGGACTTGAGATGATGAAAGGACAGGTCAGTGAATTCATATCACTAAATCAACATAATTCTTGTAAAATCACACATTTTTCTCATCATATTTGAATATTAGAATTAAATTCTAATAAAAGTTTAAAATATTTTTAATTTTTATTGTAATATTATAATGCAATGCTCATAAAATAACAACTTTTACTCATGTTTGAGGTTTTTTCTTATAATAATAGAACATAATTGTCATAAAATAAAATTTTTGTAATATTTACACCCTTTTTTATATATTAGAATTCTCATAAAATTCTTCTAATATTAAAACTGAATTGTCATAAAATAATAATATACAATACATATAAAAGATATAATATTTTGACATTTTTATTGAAACATTACAACGTAATACACTTTTTTCTCATATTTAAACCTTTTTTCTTGATTATAATTCTCATAAAATTACAGATTTTTTATCATAATATTTAGAATTTTTGCTTATATTATTATATATTTTGCTAAAACGCAATTGACATAAAATTATAGCTCTTCTTGTAATAGACTTTTCTTGTAATACACCTTAATTCTCATAAAAGTACAAAATATATTTTTACATTATCCTTGTAATATTACAATGTGCTTCCCATAAAATGATTTTCCTCACATTTATACCTTTTTTTCATGTGACTAATTCATGTGATAATTTTGACTTTTGATCAAATATTGAAACTTAATTCTTATAAATTAATTTTTCTAAAAATATTTTGACTATTTCTTGTAATATTAGAAATTAATTCACATGATTACAAAAAAAATTCACAACATTTTTTTACTTTTCTTAATATTGGAATAAACTCTTTTAATGTTTTTTTATTGTCTGCACAAACTAAAGTTTTATTTATTCTGATGATTTTATCGTTTAGGTGGTCTTTAATGTCAACAATGGTGCAGGCCGAGTGTCAGTTCGCTCCGTCGGCCACACGCTGTGCGATGGACGCTGGCACCGCCTGTTGGCCAGGAAGACCAAACACACCCTGAGTCTGAGCATAGATGGGCGGAGCAAGTCCATCACTAACCCTTACCCACAATCCACCTCTGCCGAGACCAACAACCCGGTCTATTTGGGAGGGTATCCAGGTGAGGATGCAACACAGAGACACGAAGTAGTGGATTTTAGATTTGATGGAAACCTTTGTTTTCCAGATGGAACCAAACAGAACTGTCTGTCCGTCAAATCGGCCTTCAGAGGCTGCTTGAAGAACGTGGAGCTCATCAAGTCTCACCTCATCACGCCTCTGGACCTGAGCCGCGCCCATTTCACATTGGGTGTCACCCCCAACTCCTGTCCTGCTGCCTAGGGACAGTTGACTAGTCCCGTAAATTTTTTTATACTGTATATTCATTTTCTTCATCAAACTGTTGACAAAAATTAAAACAAAAAAAATAAAAACGTGTTTTTTTACATAATTTTTGCACTACTTCCGTAGTAACTTGGGGAGAGGCGGGTTGTGGACCGATGGACAACGAATCAGAAGCCGCGCTGACTGGTGACTACCAATCACAATCGCGCACAGCCAAAATAGGGGCGGAAACTGTAGTGACACCACGAGCCCATTAGATGGCGACAAAAACACAAGACATCAAAGCTCCTTGTGGACTGCCATGGCGCCTATTTTCGTCAGAGAAACATATGGTTGGCCCAAACAGTGTAAGGATACAATATGTGTTGATAAGAATAGCTAAGTTTTGTCAAATATTGATACATAAACACAGAATTTGATGAGCTGCTTGTGAATTTGGACGTTGGGTGTTAAACCCATAGTAGTGTCCCACAGTAACACACTCATTTGGCTAGTTTTCATTCAAAAATATTATTTTTGCGGTACTAAGATGTCCTCTTTTCCAAAAAAACATTCCAATTTCAGTTTTTCACACAATTTAAAACATGTTTTGTCTTTCAGTACCCACTTGTGGGCAAATATGGGACGACCATGACAACAGCTGTCAGCCATTTTATTAAGCCACCTTCAGTCTTGCTTCAGTTAAGTAACATGACACAGCAGGTGTTGTTTAATGAACAAATAATACATAGTGTAGGCGAGTATTTCAGTAAGAATCAGGTTTCCATAGAGACAGAGTACAAGTACTTAATATTATAACCAAAAATGTCTGTACAGCAAACGAATAGCTTCCTTTTTTGGGGGGAAATATGGCTCAACATTAGCATGCTAATGCTGAGCTAACATATGTCCCATTGTCATGAGCTGGTGTGAATATGAGTACATTTCATAAGAATATTTTGGCGTAATTGTCAAGTAAGTCACAGTATATCAACAAGCTTTGGAAGTAACTATTTTAAGCGAGCTAAAAGCAGTTAGCGTCAAAGCCCTTTTGATTATAGTGCGGCGCTCATGTTTTCATTGTTGTGTTTGTGTGTTGTAGCCTGTCTCTATGATAAAATAACACAATAAACAAAGCTTTAGCAGCTATGCAGTGCTGGCAATCATGCTACCTTGTCGGAAGAAAACATTTCTGCTATGAGCAAATACTACAGCGGGTCAGGTTGTCTGCTTGCTACGAGAAAGTGAGGTCAGACTGGAAAGCTAATGTTCATTGCATTCTATTTGGTTACATGTGTGATTTTCTGGTAAATTTTCAAGTTCCGACGTCCACAGTGCAGCCTTTAAGTGTCCTGAAAGAGACAGAAATAATCATGAGAAATGCATGCTAATTAGCATTGTTTCGAGAAGCTGTGTTAGCAAAGGCTAGCTTATTCCGGTCACGTGTTCTCTTTGAGTGCTTTTAAGTTGACTTTTTTGATTTATTTTGATATAAATGATTTTTCCCAGGAGGTGACCGTGAAAAGGTGCTAGCAGATGTTAGCATAGCACTTGTAGTTTGAACTCTTCACACTGCCATGCATTAGCCAATTAGCATCCTTTGACCTTTTTACCTGTCATATCCCTAATCAATCATACGATCATCAGGGTCAACCTCGGTTTCTTTATGGATGACGACCCGTGTGACGGACAGCTCGGGATGCTGCCGCCGGGCCTCGTTGAGTGCCTCCGCCAGGGCCTTAAAGACACACGTTTACACGTCTGACCAGGTCTAGGCAGCGTCTGGTGAGTCCTCTTTTCACCTTGTTTGGTCCAAGCGTGGTTTTAATTCACAGTTTTGATGGATTACCTGATCGTGGTCCATTTCGGTGTCTCCGGAAATGACAATCCTCTTCTCAATCCTAGTTTCTGAAATCCCTTTATTCACCATCTAACGACAAAGAGACCAAACAGTTAATACTGCAGTTTGTGTTTTTGTAGTGATGTAACAGATTCCTGCCTTGGTAATGTGAGTGGTGCTGGACGTGGTGGACGTCTCTGCGGTGAAGGTCTGGGAACTCAGTAGCAGTCCAGCAGGGCGATCGGAGTCCACTTGCCTCTGAAACATATGAGACATAATAAGATTGATCCATTTGTCACCCAGTTTTCCTAAAGAAGCCAAAATATGACGGATGACAACAAGTGATGTTCTGAGAGTTCCTCACCCCTGGAGCTTCGTACGTCAAAGTCTTCCTCAGGACAGGAACCACCTGACCAAGACAAACGTGACATGTGAACAAAAACACAGACTGGTTTTATTTGGAAAGATTTCGCAAGGACTTGTTTGACTGGGAACGGATCAATGGGAATGTTTTCATTGGGACACATTGACTGATTTCGTTTGGACTGGTTTGATTGGAACAAGATTCACAGGGTCAGGATTCACTGTGGGGGGTCGGATTTATGTGGACTGGTTTCATTGGGAAAGGATTTGCTGGGGTTGCTTGTATTCATTGGGAATGATTTCAAAGGGACTGGTTTCACTGGGACTGGTTTCATTTGAATCGGTTTGACAAGGAGAGGTATCACTGGGACTTTGCTGGCGTTGCTTGAATTCGTTGGGAATGATTTCAAAGGGACTGGTCTCACAGGGCTAGGATTCACTGGGAATGGTTTCATTGGGACTGGTTTCTCTGGGACACATGATTCGCTTCGACTGATTTCGTTTGGACTGGTTTGGAACAAGACTCACAGGGTGAGGTTCAGTGTGAGGGGTCGGATTTATGTGGACTGGTTTCATTGGGACAGGATTTGCTGGGGCTGCTTGAATTCGTTGGGAATGATTTCAAAGGGACTGGTTTCACAGGGAATGGTTTCATTGGGACTGGTTTCTCTGGGACACATGATTCGCTTGGACTGGTTTGATTGGAACAAGATTCACAGGGTGAGGTTCACTATAGAGGGTCGGATTTATGTGGACTGGTTTCATTGGGACAGGATTTGCTGGGGTTGCTTGTATTCATTGGGAATGATTTCAAAGGGACTGGGTTCACTGGGAATGGTTTCATTCTAATCGGTTTGACGAGGAGAGGTATCACTGGGACTGGTTGGACATTCGGTTTTACCTCCTGCAGGGTCTGACCATCCTTGTCTTGGTCGGCGAGGTAGTAAAGCTGCCTCTCATTGGTGGAACAGGGACTACGTGGAGAGGTGGGGGAAGGGGAGTTTTCTCCAGTCCTCCATTCACCTTCATCCTCTTCAGAAACCTCCTCGGAGTCCTCATCGTCATGGTAACGCATGGAAAGACTTGTATCCGGCCGAGTGCCCAACACGGAACAGGGCCTCATGGTGGGACTAAGCTGTACAGCGTCGTCTGGATCGGTGATGCCAGCCGTGGGGCTTTGGGACTGTCTGACCGCCGTATCCATGACCTCCTCCACTACCGTTTGAGCTAACACGCTGATAGCATCTTGGCTAGCCTGGCTAACGTCATCGTCATCACTCGCCTGGCTGCTGGGCTCGTCGTCACTTGCATCGTCAAACTTATACTGACGATCGATATCATCACTGGCATCATCGGCATGCATCACTGATGCCCCCGGTGGAGGGGGTGGGGGCTCACAAGGAGGCGGACCAATGAAACGTCCCGTCACTACCTGGTGCTGCTCTGTCATTGGCTCCTCCTCTGACGCCACCATGATGGTCTCGACTCTTTCTGAGGTCTGAAATCGGAAATAAACACTATAAGGGGGCGGGGCCAACAGGTGTAAGAGGGCGGGACAAACAGGTTAAAGGGTTAACCTTCATCAGGTTGTGTTCCATGAAGGTTTTTTGTTCTCTGGCCGAATTCAGCAAAGCGGTTAGCTCAGGAGACATTTCAGTTAGCGGAGGCTTCGGCTGCACATGGACACACAACAACAATTCCATTATGATTACATACATTGATAATTCTTTAGTGAAGGGGGCGGGGTCAAACATAACCATGCTTGTGTTGCCGCCAAAGCAAAACGTTGACTTCTCTTCCTGTTATTGTTTTCAAAAATATTCTGCGTAAAGTGCCAGATTAAATGTCAACAGGAAGTGATGAAGATGGTAAAGCTGCAAAGGGTGAAGAACAGAAACAAGCCCCTCCCCCACTGCAAAAAACTGCAAGAAGCAAGGAGTTAAGGTCAGCCTTTTCTATTGGAGGAAAAGCAGGAAGAAGCTGGGAGTAAGTAGCCCCACCCCCCCCAACTTGGGCACATGCTGCTATCACACCAAATGACGTCCCGAGGGTACTTCATTGGTGCTAGTCGCTATATTGTTGTTAGCATAAACATACGCTAGGTTGCTAGTGTTAGTGTCGCCGCGTCAACCACGAAGCAGCGTACCGCTCTGGCCATGAAGGGGGACTTCTTGCTTGTCAGGTGATTCAGTGCAGGGGCGGGGCTTCCACCCACAAAAGCAGGGACTTCACTTTGACCTTCGGGGAGTCGAGGCTCCGCCTTATTACTACTCATGAGGAGCGACTGTCCCACAGTGATGACATCATCACCCCTTGTTCTCGTCACGGTAAAATCATTCGTTATGGCGACAACACTGCCGGAGGCGGTGTCATAACTCCGCCCCAGAGTGATGCTCTTCCCTTTGATTGGCTGCTTTACTGTAGCCCCACCCTCCTGGGGCGCACACATACACACAGATTCATTAACCAATCACAGAACATGTTTGTTTATATGACTATGAGCTAATTCTTACTTCTTCTGCTTCCAGGGGCTCAATCATGGGCGAGTCATCCGCTCGGCGAACAGGCGACGCCGCCAGCCGTTTTTCCCATTCGGTCAGCCCTCCCAACGGCCCCCCTCCCTCTAAGAAGGAGCGTCTAAGATCGCTGATGGTACTTGCGGGTTTCTCAACCTTTTCTGGACTGGCAACGATTTCCTGGAGGTGGAGTCACGACCAGGTGAGTCAAGCAGTCAAAACAAATATAATAGAGAATAATAGAATTCACCTGTTCACTTTTTAAGTCTTCATCCTGGTCGGACTGAAAGACAAACACACATGTTGGTGTTGCTTGGTACAAGTCAGTAAAAATGAGTATTGTGTAATCACCTCAGTGGCTGTTAGGTCTCCATCCACAGTCTCTGTCAGCTCTGTCTGAAGACACAAAGCAATCAACATGATACTATGTACTGTATATATATATATATATATCACGCTAACGATGGATCTGCGCGATCGATCGATAGCGCTGCGCCCGAGATGGATCCATCATCTCACAATTGATGGTATATTACAGCGCCCGGGATGGATGTGTGTAGTTTGTTTAGATGCCAACAGATGGCAGCGCTGAGCGTTGTTACTTACAAGAATCAACAAGAAGTCGATGCATACAAATTTCTAATTTTTGAAATCTTTGATTGAATTGTCGTCTATATGTGCCCTGTGATTGGCTGGTGACCGGTCCAGGGTGTACCCCGCCTCTCGCCCAAAGACAGCTGGGATAGGCTCCAGCACCCCCGCGACCCTCGTGAGGAAAAAGCGGTAGAAAATGAATGAATGAATGAATGATTAATTATCAATTGCAGTTCACTTTCTTACCGTTCTTGGCGGGGGGAGTGTGAACCCTAAACCCTAACTCTAACCCTAACCCTAACCCTAACCTGTCATTGGTTGCAATTAACAGATCAACGATTGTCATTATATCGTCAGCGCAGTGTCAAAGCATCGGTCTCCAGTGCAACACAGTTATATCCATCGTGAGCACAGAAATCGATCTATTTGTGCGCTAACGATGGATCCATCTCGGGCGCAACGCTATCGATCGATCGCGCACATCCATCATTAGCGCGTAATATATACAATGCATTTGCGTTTGTATAAACTAAAGCCACACACATTTTTCGGACAAATACGGAGACACACCACCAAATTTGGTACACACTAAGGTGCTGACAAGCACATATGTCAACGATTTGAGCAAGATTGGTTGAAAAACATCAATCAAAACGTCTTTGGAAAGGCGCCTAATTAATTGCCCATAAGTCATTGAGCAGCGTTACATGTATGCTAGTATGTATTCAATAGCATTTGGACCACAACCCATTGGGGGCACCACAAATGTTATACTTAGCTAGCATTGTTATGCCCAGAATCAAAAATGCTACAGTCCCCGTCATGTTACATCATACTCCGTAAACCAGGAAGTGGCCTGCTAACATGGATGGATGGATGAATGGATGGATCTATAAACCAGGAAGTGGCCTGCTAACATGGATGGATGGATGGATGGATGGATGGATGGACTTTCTTTATTGTCATTGGACAATATCACAGCAGTGAAATTGCCAACGAAATGTCTTTGCCTGGCTCCCGCATAATAATAAATAATAATAATAATATGGAGAATAAATAGATGACATCAAATATGAACAATGTACAGCGTAAACAGTAATTAGTACAAATAATTTAAATAATTTCAAATAAATAATAATAATTTATAGAGATCAATAAGTACTCACATTTTTGTGGTTGTCATCCAGTTGCTCAGAAGTAAGCGGACTTTGAGGGACCTCTATTACGTTTGTGATCTCCTCGTTGTCCTGTTGCTTCACCTCCTGCTCCACCTCCTTCTCGGCCTCTTGGGCCACCTCTGGTTCCGGCTCTTGCTCCACCTCCACGCTGTCCTGCACCTCCTCAACTGCAACAACAAAATAAGGACGCAATGGATCCAAGTGAAGATGTAAACCTGTCTCTCGGTTGTACTCACCTGCTCTAAAAGCTCTCATCTGATTGGTTCCTTCATCCATGTGCTCCTCCATCCTCTTCTCAGGGGTGACTGTGGTGATGAGGTCACTGGCGGTGATGGTTTTAGACACTGCGTACAGTCCAGTGCCCATGTCTTAACACACAGATACACATCATTAGCTGTAGCATCGGTATCCATAGTAGCACAGTATGTGTCAACTCGGCCAATCAGAGTTCAGGACACATGCAGCGCAGGCAAGGCAGCAGCCAATCAGCTTCAGCGCCATCAGGTCTTGCAGAGAACAGTAGTAAAACAATGATTGGGTGGTGCTCAAAGGTCAAAGGGGCGTGAGCATTTCCCTTAACCCCGCCTCCAAACCGCATCATGAAAGAGATTATTGGTTAGTGCTTTTTGGTGGGTCTCTTTCATCCCACAAAATAGCCACATCAGAGCCGTAACAGAAGATCCACTATTGCCTTTTACACAAAGTCCAAAATCCTGGCAGTGTATGTCACAAGGAGGCGTGGCCACCTGAGAAATCCGACACAGCGGGTTCTCTGCAGCCAATCACAAGCATTGTGGCCAATCAGAGGCCAGTACTTGAGTACTGTTACTTGATTGACAGATTAACTTCTACCTGTTTTTGAGTTTCCATTGGCTGTGATGGCTGGAGAGCCATTGAGAGAGGAGGTGGGCGTGGCACTCGGAGCTGAGGACCAATCAAAACTCTGGTCACTGGCATGTACAGTATATAAAAATCGGCTTGCCTCAACACCTCAATGTAAATTCCACAGCTTTTTCATTCATACATTCATTCATTTTCTACCGCTTTTCCTCACGAGGGTCGCTGTGGGTGCTGGAGCCTATCCCAGCTGTCTTCGGGCGAGAGGCGGGGTACACCCTGGACTGGTCGCCAGCCAATCACACGGCACATATAGACAAACAACCATTCACACTCACTCCACAGCTTTTTTTTTTTTTTTTTTAAAGGATTCCCAACCTGAACTTCCACAATAAAACCTGGACAGGAGGATAAAATGTTGCCTCCAGCAGGATCAGTATCCGTACCTCCATCCAGGCTGCGACTCAGCATGTTCCTCTTGCTGATGCATCGTGGGAAATTGGGCGCCGGTCTGGAGATCTGAGCGCTGGCTCTGCGACTTTGGATCTGGGTACGACCGCTGTAGCGAAACTTGGACCCGAGGGTGAGAAAACGCTTTGGAGGTTCTTCCGGAGACACAAGCCTACAGGAAAGAAGGATGGCGTGCAAGGTGATTGGTCGACACTTCACATTGAAATCTTGACGACAATGTAAACACCTGAAGAAGGAGTGATGCTCCACACACACTTTCCACAATCTCTTGGCTGCTCTGTGGTTTAGCAGCTTGAAACCAATCGTTGATTCAAACTGGTCAAACTGGAGACAAGTCACCAGTTAAAGAAGTTCCACAAATTTTAATTCAGGTTGCTGCGGTCATCACCTCTCCAGGCCGTATCTTGATGTAGAAGTTGTTTCTTTTGTAGGAGATCTTCAGGATCTTTGGCCATGAAAACCTGTTGATCCTCAGCCGGTCCCTGTAGACAAGCAGGCCACTACTGCACACGCCCAGCATGATGGCCACGCCCTCCGAGTCCTACACATACATAAAATCAATGCAGTTGTTTAGCACCTCTTGTTGCTCCAATGGGCGCCAGTCTGCGGACATAAAATAAAAGAACAAAGACGGACAGACAGCACGCCGTCTTACCTCGGAGCGACCTGAAGACAAGCAATCAAAGCGGCTTCCTACCATCTAGTCCATTCAATGCAAAAACAAAACAAAAAAAAAGACAGGAAAAATAAAAAACTTAACACTGTATTTAACATTTAAATAACAATCTAACACACTTTGTTTCCTTTTTAAATATATTTAATATATAAAAGCACTCAGTGTGACATGTCTAAATGATATGTAAGAAAAAGAGAAAACAATATTCTAATCGGTTTGCTGGCTTCACGTTGACAAAGTGAATTGGACACGAATGGAAAAATCAGTGGAATGAGAACACACGCACGCACACACAAACAGAAGTCATCGACCACAAACAGGAAGTGGGTCATGTATTGGCGAATGTTGTAGCACAGGATTTGCCCATATTAGGCTTTCGCTCATTTGGAAATGAATTAAGAATCAAAACACAGAACCACCAATGTTGCACATGAAGCAAAAAAGTGTAGTGTAGTTTAGTGTGTGTGTGTGTGTGTGTGTGTGTGTTTACCCTTGCGTGATGAAGGTCAACTCCATACATTGAAAGTTTCTTCACGTTTTCCAGGAAGTGCATCTCAGCTTCAGCTGGTGTCATTCCTCTAAACACAATCACACATTTAAGGAAAGAATTCCGGAAGGCGGAACTCTGGATATTAAAAATATACATTCAAATAAATCAAATTACAAAAAGAACCTGTAACTTTTGTGTAGCTCCATGATCTTCTCCTCCATTTGCTTGCTTTGGTTGGGAGCAAAACAAAGTTCGCTTACATAGTCCGAGCCACATTCATCTGCAAGAAGAACAGAGTCGGGTTTGAGGGTGTTTTGATAGCAGGAGGAGCAGATCAGGGAACTACCTGGGTCGTAGTCTCCCAGCTCTGATTGGACGGTATAGGAGCCGAGGACAGTGTGAGTTGCGAATGAACACGGAAGTTGACCGGACACGATATCCTGTCTGAGCTGCAGACACAGGAAGTACCTATAGAGGATATAAATAACCTTCATCTGATGGACTTTTGATTGGCAGATAGGTGAACCTACCTGGTGATGTCCTCAGAGAGCTGGGCGGGGTTCGGGGGGTAAAACTTGACGTTGAAGGAGAAGTGCCAGGGGACACCTGCAACAACAGAGGTGGGTTCTTGCCAGTTATGAATGATAACCTCCACTTTGCATACTAGAACTGACTAAAAAGCCTTGCGGTGCCTTGCTTACACACCAACACAAGCATACATCATATATAATTCCATGGCTCCGCCCGCCAGTTATTAATGATAACCTCCACTTTGCATACTAGAACTGAATAAAAAGCCTTGCATTGTCAAAGACCTGGGTGCCTTGCTTACACAAGAACACAAGCATATATCATATATAATTCCATTGCCCCGCCTGCCAGTTATTAATGATAACCTCCACCGTGCACACTTGAACTAATAAAAAGCGGAACATTGTCAAAGACCTAACTGCCTTGCTTACACACGAATACAAGCATACATCATATATAATTCCATCACCCCGCCTGCCAGTTATTAATGATAACCTCCACTTTGCATACTAGAACTGAATAAAAAGCCTTGCATTGTCAAAGACCTGGGTGCCTTGCTTACACACCAACACAAGCATATATCATATAGAATTCCAAGGCTCCGCCCGCCAGTTATTAATGATAATCTCCACTTTGCATACTAGAACTGAATAAAAAGCCTTCCATTGTCAAAGACCTGGGTGCCTTGCTTACACACCAACACAAGCATATATCATATAGAATTCCAATGCTCCGCCCACCAGTTATTAATGATAACTTCCACCTTGTATACTAGAACTGAATAAAAAGCCTTGCATTGTCAAAGACCTGGGCGCCTTGCTTACACACCAACACAAGCATATATCATATAGAATTCCAGCGCTCCGCCCGCCAGTTATTAATGATAACCTCCACTTTGCATACTAGAACTGAATAAAAAGCCTTGCATTGTCAAACACCTGGGTGCCTTGCTTACACACGAACACAAGCATACATCATGTATAATTCCAGCGCTCCGCCCGCCAGTTATTAATGATAGCCTCCACCTTGCATACTAGAACTGAGTAGAAAGCCTTGAAATCATGCGCAATGTCAAAGTCCATGGTACCTCACTCACATGTTAGCACATGCACAAATCATATACATTCCATCACTTGCCCCTGCATTGATTCATGATAACGTCCACCTTGCACAATGGAAACCCAAAATGAGTCAGAAGAGCTGCAGGAATACACGGTTGGATAGTTACTGACCTCTGACCTGTTTCTTCATCTCCTTCCCAGGATCCAACCAGTTCTACAAGACAGAGGTTAATGGTCGCCTGATAGAAGATAGAAGTGACAGAAACAAAGCCAAGACGGTGCTTACCTTGTAGTTGTCGGCGTCTCTGAAGGACAAGGCAAAGTAGTCCCGCTCCAGCAGGTTGACATGCTCGCAGACCTTGTCAAACAGCTGGATACCGCGAGCTCGTTTCTGCGACAACAATTAGTTTTATTTGACTTGTTTATGTGTAATTTTGTGTTTTTCCGAGTGTTGGTGTCACCCACCTCCACAGTGCAGGTAAACAAGGTGCCGTCCAGCAGGGTGACTTTGGCCTGCATAGTCCTGAAGTTCAGAGGGTTCCTGACCGGCGAGGGAGCGACTCGACTGCCCGGTGACAGGTGACCGGTTGACTCATCCGCCAATAAACTACCTTGATAATGGGATGCCCCGCCCTCCCCTACCTGTACAGGAAGTTAAGTCACATTACCGCGTTGCACTGATGATGTTTCAATGCTTCTTTCTTACCTGAATGGGCGTGGAGTGGGCGGCGGCTTCCGGAACAGATTCCGCCTCCTGTGGTTCGCTTTGCTCTGTCGTCATGGCGATGAGTTTACCTGAAAGCAAAAAATTCAGACAGCTCAGAATCATATGATAACATGTTTTGCGTTGTTTGACAGGCTATCAATCTTTTGACCTGGCCAGCTGTCATGTGAGGGTTGCCGTGGTAACAGTAGAGCCAGAGAGAGAGAGAGATTATGGGTAAGAGAATGTGATCTGCTTTTGAGTGCGATGATGTGGGTCAGTGTGTGTGTGTGTGTGTGTGTATGGAAGAGTTAACTGTGTAAATGTTGATATTTACAATAGTGTAACAATATTTATAATATTAGAAATAATGTATAATCACTTTCAATACATGGTATAATGTGTATAATAATGTATGAATACAATAAGGTATAAATAAAGTATAGTAATACAGTACAGGGAGAAGGAATACATCAATAATTAACTTCTGTGTTAAGATGAAAGGTTTAAAGTGATCAATAAAGCTCAAGAAAATATAAATAACATAATAACAGATTAAGATTTAAAGAAGAAGCTCCTTTAAGTGAAGTGCTAAAAGGTTAGTAGTAACAATATTTGAAAAATTATGCATATTTTTTTTTCTAATGTTCTATTCTAAGCCAAGAAAAAGTGTTTACATTATAGATTCCATTAGCAATGCAATGCATTCGTATTGATTTATTTAGGGCAAAAGCTTTAACATCACAATGATTCCATGCATGTGTTCTAATGTGCTAATGGTTCATCCTGCAGCAGGAAACACCCCACTGCAACGCACGCACACACGCACATCCCAGCTGCAGCATGATCACGCAAAACTGCCACTAGCGAAGTAGTGATGCTGAATAATCCCGATTAGGAGTTGCATTGCGTTTGCTATTCATCTGTCATGTCTTCCGTTAAATCCGTGCATGTGTCTTTCTTTACCTGTCCTGTTGCGGGACGCTCGCCCTCTTCCTCGCGGTGAGCTTTTTTTTTTTTTTTTTACGACGTCATTTCTCTGACGCAATGACGTCAAGACGCACGAGACGGCAGGGGGGCGTTAAATCCTCATTTAAAATGAAAACTCTGACGGCTTTTAAGTGAACGGTTTCGGACCGGAAGTGAAAAACAGCACTTTGAGTGGACTTGATTAGATAGATGAACATCTCTTATTACCAAAGACTTAAAGCTGTTGTGTGTGTGTTTACTCACCAGGGTATTGGATGTAAACAGGAAGTGATGGATCCATTCACGAGAAAAAAAAAATAAGTCACACCATAATTAATTAACATGATGACTATTTTTTTTAAGGTAACACAATACAAAAGTAGAACCATTTCTCAGCACCACAAGCTACGACCAATCGTGACCCTTGTGTCCATTTGTCCTTACTTGGATGCAAGTCGTCAGAGGCTTGTGTCCTCCATCCTCCGTCTTTGTGTGTGGCTGTGTGTCTGTTGTTTGGATGGATTATTGCTTTTCACTCTTGACAGGTCAGACCCCGCCCTCCTTCCCTCCACGCACAGATTACTCCACCACCCCCCCCCCCCCCCCCCAAAGCTGTCAGTCACTGGGCTGGGGGCAGGGCTTCCATAGTGATGTGTTCAAGTAGTCTGTGATGGCTATTAATGTGCTTAGAGGGGTATCAATATAGCAGCTTTGCTGTGATTGGTTGACAAAATCAAAGGGGTCAGAGGTCAGCACAATACCAAATTCCCAATCAAGGTTGTAGAATTGAAACGTGAATTGACATATTTGCATATTGTTTACAGTCGGTCACATGGACCAAACAGTAGTGCTTTTATTTTCTTAATGCTTTTTGATGATACACATGTCATGTCACATGACTAGTGTCTGTGGACAAACTTCATCTTGTCCTGCTCCATATTTTTATTCCCTTTCAATCCCAAAAAGTAGAACCCAACAGCCCTGCTAGAGTCCCTTTGCAGGCCTGAGCTAGACCAAGTTAGTGAGACACCAGAGTATCTCGAGGATCCTTTATCGTTTTGGCAGTAGGTTCTAAAAAAAAGTCACTTCCTGTCCGGTAGTATATGCAGTCCATTTGGTGCATTGACATTATATACAGAATAAGATTTACAGTGAAGGAAAAGGTCCCGCCCCCACCAGTCTTTAGATTTTTTAAAATGTGGCCCCCAGACTAGCCTGCTCTATAGAATGAGCATACATTATATAAGGGTCGCGATGACGTCACAGTACTGCCAAGTTACTCAAACTTTGCTAACCGGGTCAGAACTGACATCACGTGAACATGTAGGCCAGTCTTCCAGAAAGACAGTGCGCATGCGTGATGAGCCCGGCGCTCTGTCTGGGATCTTTACGTGCCCCCGCAGTGTGGGAGCAGGCGCAAAGCGCGGCCTCAACCCTGTGCTCGTCCTCGACAACAACAATAACAACAACAACAAGCGATCAAAGTGTTTTCCGGGCCTTCATTAGCAGAACGGAGCCACACATCCCGCTGACACCGGGCTCGCAGTGAGGTAAGAGCCTGCGCCCGCGCCCTTACTCGCTCCGCTCGGCGGGGATGGCTGCGCGTTCTCGAGCCGCTCATGGCCGCTCGCTCGCGTGTCCTCTCGTTCGTGCTGCCCGCGTGCCTGTGTCTCGCTCCCGGGATGAGCCCGCGAGCCGGCCGCGCGCAGACGAGTTTGAAACGAACGAGAATGGCGGACTCTTGGCGGAAATCGCCATTTTGTGTCCAAGTGGTGCACCAGGCCGCACATCCGCCATTTAACTCCGCAAACAGCAGCTTAACGTTCCTAACAGTCTCGGCTGGGGACCCCGAATAAGTCCATTGTGATCCGAGGCGACTGTTTCACGGCCCGCTGTGTACTCCGCGTCATGGCTCGTCATATTAGCCTTTGACGAGCTCCGTGGCACTGACGAAAGACCTGCTGTTATGTTGATTTAGCAAAAACACGTCTTCATTTGCTTTCCCAGCTCGACCAGGCCGACATCTCCCTATTCTACTAAACCCTTCAATGTCCTAGTCTATGTTTCTATATCGGTTTCATGGTCCTGCTTTGACTTTTAACAGAGCAATAGCCGCTCCATGCTAATTGCTAGCTCGTTGCCAAACGTCCACACGTGACGTCATGTGAAGACACACGCTCTGAGGCGCGTGCCCGTTTTCCAACATGTTAACCACGAGGTTGTTTATTTTAGTTTTAGGAAGTTTTTAAGTCAGTTTAAAGTGTTGCCACATCAATATGACAAAATTTTCACTTTTTAATGCAAACCAATCAAAGCTATTTAGTGATTTTAATTATTGATTGTTTAAATATATATTTTTTTATTGGAAAAATATACATGTACTGATAAGATGTTGCTGCAGGGGACATGCTCAACTACCTCTAGTGTTCTTTGGATTGCTATTTAATTGAGGTTAATCAACAGTGCCCCTGCTGGTTGCAGCTAAGTAGTGCACACCATTAATGGATTCATTCTAAATGATCAAATATGTTATGCACATTGCTAATTTTGTGTCATCTTTTACTTGAAATGTAACCACAAAGGCAATGAAGTAACAATTATCAAGTCAGTTGTCTGTAAATTAAAATGCATGACTTAATAATAATTATATAAAGTCACCTCTCTTGACATGTACATGTGATTCCAGATGGCCGAGACGGTGAAGTACGTCGACGATGAGCACAAGAACATTTTCCTCAGGTTGCTGAATGAGCAACGACTGGAGGGCGACCACTGCGACATTGCCGTGGTGGTGGAAGATGTCAAATTCCGAGCTCACCGCTGCGTTCTGGCGGCGTGCTCCAACTACTTCAAGAAACTCTTCAAGAAACACGAGGTACTCTCAAAACACACACACACGATATCTTGTATCGTGTATCAAACCACCGTAATCATGACTGACTGTATGTACAGGTGGATAACTCGTCCGTGATCGAGATCGACTTCATCCGCTCTGACATCTTTGAGGAGGTGTTGAACTACATGTACACGGCCAAAATCTCCATCAAGAAGAGAGACATCAACCTGATGATGTCATCGGGACAAATCCTCGGCATCCGCTTCCTGGATAAACTCTGCTCGCAGGTACACACACGTGGTGGACATGGCTTCATAGATGGGTCTGGATTTGAAAGCATGAGTCACATGATCTAAAGCAAAAAGTGTGATGTCTCGGGAAAGAACCCTGATGGACACCGAAGTCATGTTTCTTAACAGATTTTTTTTTCATGCAGAAACGGGACATGTCAGCTGAGGAGAAAGACAAGTTTCCTTACGACATTGTAAAGATGGCGCTTCCTCCTGAGGCGCAGCTGGCTGCTGAGGCAGAGGTACTGGACATTATAGCAAAGGGCAAATTATAGCACAGGGCACATATAGGCAAACAACCATTCACACTCACATTCATACCTATGGACAATTTGGAGTCGCCAATTAACTTAGCATGTTTTTGGAATGTGGAAGTACCCAGAGAAAACCCACAAGAACATTCAAACTCCACACAGAGATGGCCGAGGGTGGAATTGAACTTGGGTCTCCTTGCTGTGTGGCCTGTGCACAAACCACAAGAGCACCATGCAGCCGGTAAAAATAACATTCATTCATTCATTTTCTGCCACTCGTCCTCACGATGGTCGCGGGGGTGCTGGAGCCTATCCCAGCTGTCTTCGGGCGAGAGGCGGGGTACACCCTGGACTGGTGGCCAGCCAATCACAGGGCACATATAGACAAACAACCATTCACACTCACATTCATACCTGTGGACAATTTGGAGTCGCCAATTAGCATGTTAGCAACCTAGCATGTTTTTGGAATGTGGGAGGAACACCGGAGTACCCGGAGAAAACCCACGCATGCACGGGGAGAACATGCAAACTCCATACAGAGATGGCTGACGGTGGAATTGAACTCGGGTCTCCTAGCTGTGAGGCCTGCGTGCTAACCACTCGAACGCCGTGCAGCAAGGTCAATACTTTATTATTTCATTCATGTGTTGCGCAGGTTCTCGGGGAACACGAGGACACACCCACCGCAGATGATCTGGTCGGGGCCGCGGCCAATCAGGAGCTGGATAAATCTCCCAATGCGGCGCTCCGTGTTCAGGAGGCCATTTTGAAAGAGCTGGCCAATGAGGATGTACACAAGGTATACATTAGATACATTTCTGAGGTGGTACTCGATGGAGAAAAGTCTGAACTCGATATTTGTCTTCCCCCCCCGAGGTGGCCTGCTATGACCAAGATGTGGTGCCAGAAATGGAGGTGGAGCCAAAAGAACTTGGAGCAGAGCACCACGCCACCCAGACGCTAACGTTCGCTGACAGCATGGGCGAGGTCAAAGACGAGCAGCCGCCCGGTTGGGCCACGGCGACGGCGGACATGAAGTTTGAATACCTCCTGTACGGACATCGAGAGCAGCTGGCGTGTCACGTGTGTGCTAAGACCTTCTTGGACGAGTCCAGACTCAGGTACGTGGTACCTTCATACTTACATACATACATGACTCTTACATGTGCGTATGTTTTAGGAAACACGAGAAGCTCCATTCAGCCGATCGTCCTTTTGCGTGTGAGATCTGCTCGAAAGCGTTCACCACTCATGCTCACTTGAAAGGTGATAACATGTTTGTTTTTTTGTTTTTTTTTCACCGCCATGACTCTGTTTTTGTCTGTCTGTTTAAGAACACCTAAAGATCCACACGGGCTTCAAGCCGTATCGATGCGACGTTTGCGGGAAATCGTTCATCCGAGCTCCAGACTTGAAAAAACACGAGCGTGTCCACAGCAACGAGCGTCCGTTTGCCTGCCAGATGTGTGAAAAGGTCTCATTCGAGAAAAGCTCCGTCTATCTACTCCATGTTTCCTGTCTCTCACCTGTCTGTCCCTTCTTTGCAGGCTTTTAAACACAAATCTCACCTGAAAGACCACGAGAGGAGACACAGGGGAGAGAAACCGTTCGTGTGTACGTCCTGCACGAAGGCATTCGCCAAGGTGCTGCAAGTCTTCCTTTTACTTCTAAACATTCGTTCATTTTCTACCGCTTTTCCTCACGAGGGTCGCGGGGGGGTGCTGGAGCCTATCCCAGCTCTCTTCGGGCGAGAGGCAGGGTACACCCTGGACTGGTCGCCAGCCAATCACAGGGCACATATAGACAAACAACCATTCACACTCGCATTCATACCTATGGACAATTTGGAGTCCTTTTAAGGAGTTGTTTTTTTAATATATATTGGTTATATTGGTATGTTTGTATATTTGAGTGTGAAGTTGCTGTATGATGACTTTAGTGACTGTTATATTCATTCAGTCATTCATGTTCTACCGCTTTTCCTCACGAGGGTCGCGGGGGTGCTGGAGCCTATCCCAGCTGTCTTTGGGCGAGAGGCGGGGTTCACACTGGACTGGTCGCCAGCCAGCCAATCGCAGGGCACATATAGACAAACAACCATTCACACTCACATTCGCTAATTAACCTAGCATGTTTTTGGAATGTGGGAAGAAACCGGAGTACCCGGAGAAAACCCACGCAAACTCCACACAGAGATGGCCGAGGGTGGAATTGAACCCTGGGCTCCGAACTGTGAGGTCTGCGCGCTAAGCACTCGTCCGCCGTGCCGCCCAACACATTTTGTCCCATAGGATAAATCATCTTAATACAATCACTATTAGCTGTCATGTAAGTATAAATCAATAAATCACGTCCTCGCCATTACTTTGATGATGTCACTGAAGCCCGTTCTGTTTTTTCGAGGTTCAACTATATGTATAGACACAAGTTGCAGACTTTTTTTTGTGTGTTTTGCAGGCGTCTGATCTGAAACGCCACGAAAACAACATGCACAGCGAAAGGAAACTTCTCCAGAGCGACACCGACGCCCTTCAGGCCGCCGCCATGGCCGCCGAGGAGTCACAAATGGATAATATGAGCTGTTCCTAACATCTGGACTGGACTGGACTCACTAGGTTTTTTTTTTGTTTGTTTTTTTTTTGGGGGGGGGGGGTCAAAACGTGCCATGACATGTGATGTTTTTCAGTCAGAAGCAAGCTTTGTACATAAGGTGGCTCAATTCTATTTGAAATAAAACACTTCTGTTCAGTTTAATGAGCAGAAATTTACAATAATTGTATTGATTATATCTGAGAAACATTTAAAGAAAAAAAAAGGGGGGGGTCGGTTCTCAGAGAGACTGAAAGTGCTTTAAATGTGCCACCTTTGTAAAGTGCATTGGTGGTCTGTAAACCGCATTAGCATGCATGCATTCAGGTGAAGACAAGTGCATCAGTTGTAGCAGCAAGAACCATCACATGATCATCTGATTGGATGAGGATCTAAAGTGGGCGTGGTCATGGTTTGATGAGCCAATCGCAGCGAGGGTTCACCTGGTAAACATCCAAGAGAAGACAATCTGGGTGGAGACGACGTTCGCCGATGTTTCCTCCGACTTCGTAGAGACGCTGAATGCGACTGTGGGGGGGGGGTCACATGACCTTGTCACATGATTGGCTTCTGTGTGTTTATGTGTGTATGTGTGTGTGTGTACCTGTTGTCACATTTGAAATGAGCGGTGACATCTCTGGCTGTCATTTGTCTGTCAAGCTGTATCGCCATGGAAACTTTGGTGTGAAGGGGGGCGTGAACCTTAATGAGGCCGACGCACAGCTCCGTGACCTTTGACACGCACACGCCGACAAGTAAAAGTAAACACAGCAAGTAAGCAACGTCAAAGCATCTCACCTGCTTCTTGTTTTTGTCGTTTCGACTCCTGAGCAGACGTCCCGGACGGGACAACGCCATTTTGTGATTGGACGCTTGGTTCATTTGTCTCAGCTGCGACAACAGGAAGTTGGGCACCTGGAACAGGAAGCAATGACATGAGTTCGACGTATTGTATCAGCGTCTCACTCACTCGCTCACTCACCGTCCACAAGACGTCCTGGTTCGCGACCATCAGGTGAACCAGGTGAGCCCCGCCCACCGCCTCCTCCATGTCCTCTTGCTGCTTGGCCAAAGAACGCTTGTTGCCACGCTGATGGCGGGCAAAGAGATTGGGCGCCATGACCATGGAGACATTCCACAGAGTCATCCTATTCTGGTCCTGATGGGACACAACCTTACTGAGGAACACCAGCAGAGCCTAGAAAGTCCAGAAGAAGAGAGGGCTGTAACCATGACAACAGAATGAGTGGGAGGCGGAGCTTTAAAGGCATCACTCACTCTCAGAGTTTCTCTGTTGGACTCAGGAAGCAACAACGACAACATCTGCAACGCTTGAACCTGGTGGACCACCGATGACACACCTACACACACACCTGTCATTCTTTAGTTTGTGTGTGTGACTTTGTGTATGTGTGTGTGTGTGTTTGTACCCAGTACAGCCTGGAAGGTTGCCAGATGTGCATGAGTCAGCAAAGGAGTCGGCAACTCTCGTATGAAAAGCTTGAGCAGACCCGCAGCGTCCACTTGTCTCACTTTGGACCAATCGAACCCATCTGGACACCTGTCTAGCTCCCTGCGCAGGTACTACACACACACACACACATGTTGTATATTGTTGTGATATTTTATTGAGCCACTTTCTATGCTTGTCATGTTTGTGTTGTGTTACCTTGAGTCGAGCAGCCGATCCTGGTACCCTGAGAATACCTTCGGTCTGCAAGCCGTTCTGCTCTAAAACACTCAACAACTACACGCACACAACAAAGACGGTGTTAGGAATTGTCACCTTTAGCGACATGCTAACAATACATAATCGCCGGGTGATGGACTACAAAAATAAATACCGTATTTTCCGGACTATAAGTCGCACTTTTTTTTCATAGGTTGGCTGTTCCAGCGACTTATAAATATAAAAAAACTGTTTATGTTACATAAAGATTGGACACAGGGCTGTACGGCGGTCGAGTGGTTAGCGTGTAGACGTCACAGCTGGGAGACCAGGGTTCAATTCCACCCTCGGCCATCTCTGTGTGGAGTTTGCATGTTCTCCCCGTGCATGTGTGGGTTTTTTCCGGGTACTTCGGTTTCCTCCCACATTCCAAAAACATGCTAGGTTAATTGTCCATAGGTATGAATGTGAGTGTGAATGGTTGTTTGTCTATAGTATGTGCCCTGTGATTGGCTGGCACAAAGACAGCTGGGATAGGCTCCAGCACCCGATGCGACCCTCGTGAGGATAAGCGGTAAAAAATCAATGAATGAATGAATGAATGAATGAATGAAAATATTACACAAGCTGCATAGTAGTTAAGTGGTTAGCACGCAGGTCTCACAGCTAGGAGACCCGAGTTCGATTCCACCCCCGGCCATCTCTGTGTGGAGTTTGCATGTTCTCCCCGTGCATGCATGGGTTTTCTCCGGGTACTCCAGTTTTCCTCCCACATTCCAAAAACATGCTAGGTTAATTAGCGACTCCAAATTGTCCATAGGTATGAATGTGAGTGTGAATGGTTGTTTGTCTATATGTGCTCTGTGATTGGCTGGCGACCAGTCCAGGGTGTACCCCGCAGCTGGGATAGGCACCAGCATCCCCCACGACCCTCGTGAGGAAAAGCGGTAGAAAATGAATGAATGAATGAAAGCCTGTTCATGTTGATTTTTTGTGTAGCTGTTAGCATTGTGTTAGCATATATTACACCTATTCAACCTGTTCTCTATTATTTTATTGTTAGAACTTGCCTTCTAAGAGGACGTAATGTCTGCTTTGGTCAAGTTTATAAAATAAATTACCCGCAAAAAATGCGACTTATGTATGTTTTTTCCTTCCTACTTATGTATTTTTGGCATTGTGTGACTTATAGTCCAGAAAATATGGTAGTTGTTTATAATTAATGCACCATGCCCTGTTTGCTCCCACCCGCCTGTGTTGAGTTTTATATGACTTATCGCCTTCACCTTCTGAAAGACAACAGGAACTTTGACCCCCGGAAACTTCTTCCTGTCGTTCTCCAACAGCGTGTTGAGAGGAACGCCAAAGACGGCGCCGTCTAACAGGATGAAGGGAAAGATTTTAAGAAGTTTCACAGTTCGGTGGTCTTTGACCAGGAAATGAAACGCACCCCAGCTCTTGCAGCGCGGCGGGCGGGTGCGTTTGGTTTGCACGCCCATAGCCTGCAGGAAGGTGGAGAGCTCAATGTGGCAAATGAAGCCCAGTCGCTTCAAGTCACCTGGGGACAGGTCATCTGCTAGAGTGACACCTAGAGGTGGACAAACAAACTACACACACACACATATATGTTACACAAGTGTTCTATTTTGTCCAAGGTCGAAAAGTCAAACTCACTGGCGTGTCTTTGCTGTCTTCTCCCCGGAAACGCAGGCAATCCCAACAATGTGCCCCGCCTCTTTTATGCTCAGCGACGCCTTCCGAGTAGGGACAGTCACGTACCAGCCAATCGGCTTGTCTTGTCTGGCAGTGGGCGGGCGATGAAGCCGGTGTGTGCGTAGAAGAGGGTGAGGTATGTGCGGAGTATAATGTGTCGTCAGGTAGATTAAAACTGGGAAGCATGGGTCGCACTGTAAAAAAAAAAAAACTTTATTAGTTGAGTGAGAGAGACGGGGGTACACAGGAGAAGACAGCGAGTACCCGATGTTGTGTTTCGGCGAATCGTTTTAGTTGTGGTATGGTAGCGGCTAGGCGGCGACTCGCTGCATTGACTCGGCGAAGCGGGGCCGGCTTCCGACTCAAAGTCCGACTGAAGAGACGAGCATCAACATCCTGTTTGCTTCATCATTCTTTGTATTTTCTTAATATGTGTCTTACCCCAAATATGTCTCGCACGTCTCTGATTGGTCGGTTTCTCGCCCTCAGCGTGTGCTTGTAGTTATCCAGTCTCGTCTTCACGGTTGCGGCCTGTTGGTTCGTCAACGTGGATAGTAGCGCCTCAGCCGGGGGCGGAGCCTCCTCTGTTGACGAACCCATCACCAGCGATGATAACCCCGCCTCTGTTAGCCACGCCTCCTCAAGCTCCACCTCTGCAAGTACGTACACAAAGAGTTCATACACAAGGAGATGTACAACTTTGTTTTTTTTTTCTTCTTCTTACCTACCATCCATACTCTTCCTTTCTTCTTCCTCTTCGTCATCTCCTTCCTGTTCTTCTTCGATGCTTTGAACCTCCCGCCAGTATGTTTCCATGGCGATGCGCCGGGAATCAGAATTGGTTGTCTGGTCACATGGAGGCGGGCCAGAGCAGGAGGAGAGAGATGACAACATCCTGTAGATATACGTCAAAGGAAGTCACACACTTCTGCAGTATTGATCTCATCATGTGTGTGTGTGTGTGTGTGTGCCCAGGAGAGAAGGAAGTGAGATGCTAAAGCTAGCTGCAGCTGAGTGTCCATTAAGAGGAAATGGATCCTGGCAGCCAATCAGACGGAAGAGTTTTCACTTCGATCCTCAGTCTGTAATCTGACCATCTTATTTTTCCTCCAATTTCACTTCTTACTTTGTGTTTTCAAGCACACAATTGTTAGCATTTAATTTTTTCTCCCTGTTTTAGCATCTTATAAAGTGAATTTTACAATAATTTGTTTAATAACAATAATAATATTATTTTTTTTACAATATTTTACCATGTCAATAACTAACAATATGTAATTATGCCAATAGTGATCAAAGTGTCATCACCATGATAGTGTTGTTGTTGATCAATAAAAGGAAGCAAAAGAGAAGGACTCACCTCCGGATGGTTTGTCTGCTGATGCTCCAAGTGGAGAAAGAAAGGAGGGAAAGATGGAAGGAGGAAAGGAGGAGGAGCTTGGATCACAATCATGGAATATTCTTCTTCCCATCTCCCAGTTTGGACCAACAACTGTCCCCTATAAGGAAACGGTAAACACATTACCACAAAGAATACACAATCTGGTTGTTAATGTTGTATTTATGATGATTATATTTTAAATTAGAGTGATTTGTGCGTAAAAAATACTATTTTTAGATAAAACAGATATATCCAGTTGTGTGTTTTTTTGGGGTTGTTCGGACTTCGGATTAACCCAGTGTGTTGTCAACGCGCTCGCGCCGCAGCGCATGCGCAGTCAAGTGTTCGCGCACAGCGTTTCCGTGTTGTGTTGTTGCTGTCACAAGGCAGTCGCGGATCTTCGGAGACGGTAAGGCCCGTTTTTTAACTCCCAGAAGTCGCGCTTTGTGCTCTCTGCTCCCCCAGCTCACTTTAACGGCACTCCCCGAGTGCCCAAGTCGCACACGAGAGTTCGGAACCCGGAGCAGAGACGCGAATAAGACTCGATTTTAGTTGCGTTGGTTTCCTTAAACGGGATGGCAAGGTAACGAGGTTGTAGTAGTGCCTTACCAGTCAGCCCTTCACAATAAAAGTCAAACAATGGGTTTAATTTTGAATTGTTTGAAACACACCGTGAGAATATAATACATTAATTGATAATTAATAATAATTTGAGGGTTTTGTTGGACTTCGAGTGGTAAATGGGGAAAATAGGACTCATTAGTCGTGTGTTTTCATAAACATTCTGAAAGGACCAAGATTTGAATTTCCGGTTTCAATTATCGCAAATTGTAGCCATGATGGAGAGGTAATATCTGGAGGATATTGCTCATTGAAGTGAAAATAATAACATGTCTGAAACTCACTTCAACAATATAATTTGTGTCGTATTTGAAATGAAAAGTTATTTATTGTTTGTGTGTGTCATTTCCATGTTTTTCGCGCACCATAGACGAAGATGAAGAACAAAGCTAGCAGTGCTCCAGGTAAAACACACACACACTTTTCATCGGTGTCAAAGTTTATGTATCTGTATCAGTACATTTGCAATATTGTGTGTGTGTGTGTATTTAGTGAACATGAGGAGACGTTTATGGTCATGGCAAAACTATCTGAACCAGGAGAATGCTGAAGCTGCTCCTCTGGCACTCTTTACCCAGGTAATACACAAGTACTTTAAATACACTTCTGAATAGCGGTTGAAAAATAGCAGGAATTTTTGCACTGTTTGGATTTTAAGGTGGTTCTAAATGGCGTTTCAAATAAATTGAAAAGAGAAATAGAATGTTCTTCACCGTTAAAAGTTAAAATCTTGACCAAAAATGTGGATTCAATGTCATTTCCTGTTAGGTATTCACACGCACACACATATATTTAACAGTTGTTTGTTTTCTCAGTCCCAGTCATATCCCAGTAAGAAAAACGGTTTTAAAGTTGGGATGAAGCTGGAGGGAATCGACCCGCTGCATCCTTCCATGTTCTGTGTACTGACTGTTGCCGAGGTAACGGACATGACGTGCACAAATATGACACACACGTTTTAGATGTATGACAGGAAAAAAGTGTAGAATAGTAGCAGATAGTTGTTGCTAATCAGCTCTCTGACAGGTGATTGGCTACCGGCTCCGCCTCCACATTGATGGCTACTCGGAGTGCTATGACTTCTGGGTAAACGCAGACTCGCCTGAAATCAAACCAACAGGCTGGTGTCAAGGCAACAAACACAGACTCCACCCGCCCAAAGGTAAATTTGATAGCCACATGATAGTCACATGACTTTCCTCACACTGTTTCCCTCTCCCAAGGTTCTAGTGAGTCCGAGTTTGATTGGCCACAATATCTTCAGTCCACTGGCGCTCAGGCGGCGCCCACAACCCTCTTCACTTGTCGCATGGCCGTTAGTATACACCCATCTGTCTGGAAGCTTCCTGTTTGCCTCCTAATGTGTCTGTGTGCTCATCAGTCATGTGACTTCCATGTTGGGATGAAGTTGGAGGCGGTGGACAAAAAAAACCCAGGACTCGTCTGCGTTGCTTCCATCGCCGACGTCATCGACGACCGCTTCCTGGTTCATTTCGACAACTGGGACAACTCCTACGACTACTGGTGAGATCCTAATTAATATCACTTTCATTGTTAATTGATTGATGGATTGATTCACTGCTGGTTCAGGTGTGACAGAAGCAGTCCGTACGTCCATCCTGTGAGCTGGTGTCAAGAACACGGGCGACCTTTGACCGCCCCGCAGGGTACGCCGTGACTGTAATGTCACAGAGCTCAATAAATTCATCAATACTGCCTAATCAATACAATCCACAGATCACCCTGACCCTGAGAACTTTACCTGGGAGGAATATCTGCGAGAAACTGCGTCCAAGGCTGCTCCGAGATCAGCTTTTACTACGGTGAGGATCCGATGATATAGAGGCAAGGTAGAAATAAGGCGGTAGATGAGGACACAGGAAGTTTAAGGAGTAAACAAGGAGGTAGAGTAGGAGACCAGAAGCTAAATAAAGGAAACAAGGCGGCTAATGAGTGCCCAGTCAGGTAACGAAGTTGTGTGTCCAATCAGAGAGGTCCACACGGCTTTCAAATCAACCAAAGACTGGAGGCGGTTGATAAGAGGAACCCCATGTTGATCCGTGTTGCCACGGTAACTGCAACAGAGGACTATAGAGTGAAGGTACTTCTATCCATGTCAGTTTGTACTTGTTTTTTTGTAGCCTCATGTGTATGACTTATGATGTGTGTGTGTGTGTGTAGGTGCACTACGACGGATGGTCGCATCATTTTGACGTCTGGTGTGACAGCGACCTGTGTGACCTTCATCCAATCGGCTGGTGTCAGCGCACAGGACATCCTTTGGAACCACCACCGGGTCAGTTTTATGGGTCAACATTACTTTGTCCTTGTCTCTTAATGTCCATTTTCTGTGTGTGTGTGTGTGTGTGTGTGTACCACAGAGTGGTCCACCCCCTCTCAGGGCGCGTGTCCTACATCAGGCTGCAGAGGAGTGGGACACATCAAAGGACCCAAATACACCGGACACCACAGGTACTCGTTTGCTGAATCATAATTTATACACATGCTGAGTCGTGTTTTCCATGTGCTGAGTCGCTGCCTTTATCTCCCAGTGCCTTCGGATGTCCCTATTCGGACATTAACATGCGTAAGGAGTTGGCGCTCCCTGACAGGCTTGGAGGTGTTGCTGTGCATCACCATGGCAACCAGTCAGAAGAGTAATGCTGTGATTATATGTTGATGTGACAAAAGCGATGACAAGCAGGTAGGGGATATAATGGCTGATGTTTCCGTTCTGTCCAGCAGGGGGAGTATTGAGGTGAAGGCGGAGTACAGAGACTCTCCGCTGGCTCCTCTTGTGAAGAGAAGAAGATTGAGTGACAGGTGAGACAATTTACAATACAATTGACATGCATGGCCATATGCGGCGGCGTTATATTATGTTGCAGATTAGCAACAAGTAATTAGCAAGTAATTATAACTCCGCCCCCAGGACAACACAGGATACAAAATTGTTCTCAGTGAAACAGGAAGAGGAGGAGCTACATCATGAAGGCCTCGGTGCAGGTACAATATAGCATATCATTGCATTACATTACTTGATTTTGAACAATGTTCTCCTTCTCCCAGCAGCTCCAGAGTCCAGCCTGCAGGCCGTCCTCCATCAGTCTGTCTTCCTGTCCTCTGTGACGTCTCAGCCGAGCAGCGATCTGTCGCTATGCTGGGAACAACACCGTAAACTCCTGCCAGGAGTCGCCGGAGTTCATGCCAGCGCTGTGCGGCACTGGAGCGTGCAGCAGGTTTAGCGTGTTTATTTAAACTTTTAGGATCTTTTTAGAACTTCAAAAGGGTCTCATACCTGTCCGTGTGCGTCTGCAGGTGTCGGAATTTATCGAGTCACTTCCTGGTTGTGAGGACTTGGCCAAACAATTCAGCGACGAGGTAAGACAAGTAAAAAAAAAAAAAAGCTGCATATCACATTCACGTTGCTGTGATCTGATTGGCCTCTGACTCTGTCCAGCAAATAGATGGGCGGGCTTTCCTGCTGCTCACCCAGCGAGACATAGTTAGAATCATGTCAATCAAACTCGGCCCCGCGCTCAAGATTTACAATTCCATCCTGATGTTCAAACACGCGGAACACACATCTCACGACAGGGACAAGAACCAATCAGGGGACGTGGACGGGAACGAATCAAACGACATAAAACAATCATGTGACAAGGATGACAGCCAATCGCATCATGAGAAGAACCAATCATGTGACAAGGACAAGAAACTGTCAAATGACATAGCCAAAAAACAATCATGTGACACGGACAACAACCAATCAGGAGATGGGGACACAAACCAACTACATGACAAGAATGAGTCACATGACAGCGATAAGAACCAATCATGCAATACGGACAAGATAAAATCATGTGATGAAGACAACAACCAACTACATGACAAGGACAACAATAATTCACATGACATGGACGTAGACGCTCAACTTGTCATGTAATGCATCTGTTTCCATCCTGCTGTCAATCAAACTGAAACCTTTGACAATCTCAGGTGTTTATATGGCATACAGAGCTATAGTTGTATTTGTATTATATATAGAAGGAGATGCTCATATTTTAAAACACAAATTGTGTCTGCTTTTGCTATCCAAAAACCTCCAAAAAGACATTCCTGTGTGCTCTTAGCTTGATAACTAAAATGGTGAAAATGCTGAAGATTAGCATGTACACTGTTAGCTTAGTGTGTTAGCTTTAACTGCTGTTTTTTGATTGTTTTCGATTAGATATTTATATTTTTGCTCTGTATTATATTCTGAAGAGTCTATTTTCCTTCTTTAGAGGTTTCTATTTTCCACCCAGATACATTTAAATTTGGATTTCCGTGTTTGTCTCTCAGACTCCGCCCCCTTGCGAGTCTCACGTCTGTCAAACTACCGGGGGCGGGGCCTTAATGTCGCACGAGAGGGTGGTATTGTAGCTTTAGCATGGGGACTCGACAACACAGCTTTAGATACGTTCCTCGGGTTGCTATGGTTACGGACACCTTTATATAATATTTATATTCATAATTGTTACACCTGACAGTCTTTCAATAAATCTTTGGATCTGAGAGTTGCTCACCCATTTCTGATTTATTTATCTGCTGTTGTTCATGCTAATTTTCCACCCAGATATATTTACATTTGGATTTCCGGGTTTGTCGCTCAGACCCCGCCCCCTTGCCTGTCTCACGTCGGTCAAACTACCGGGGGCGGGGCCTTAATGTCGCACGAGAGGGTGGTATTGTAGCGTTAGCATTGGGACTCGAACACAGCTTTACACACGTTCCTCGGGTTGCTATGGTTACAGACACCTTCATATAATATTTATATTCATATTTGTTACACCTGACAGTCTTTCAAGAAAGCTTTGGATCTGAGAGTTGCTGTTGCCAACCTCATGCTAAGCTAGCTGCTAGCAATGTATAGGTGAGTACTGTTGCATTAATTAATGCTAACTAATGCTACAATATTGAAAAAAACAAGTAATGTTGAAGACATTTGGAGAAATGTTAATTTATTCATAATACTATTAGAATTTGGGGTCAACAGTAGCTCTGCCCCTCTTTTTTTTAATTGGTGCATGTTCATCCTTCACTTCCTGTCACTTCATCAGAATGCAAAATTCCAGTTATTCCAGGATGTGTCCCTTTTTATATTTATTGATAAAACACTATCAGCCCTTTTAATCCTAATCTTACCTGCTAAGTGGTCAACCAGCAGGTGGGAGAAAACATTCCAGTAAAGTCTCCATTCCAGGACATCTCCAGAAATACCCCCCACCCCCCTTTGTCCAGTTAAATAGATCATGTTCACAGTGGATGACATCACAGCAGGTCAGTTGAGATCAGCGTCTGGTCCACTTGATCAAAGTCTCCGGCGATCGATACAAGAAGATCAATTTGGCGTAAAGCTCCTCCTCCAGTTCCAGCTCACCTGTCTCCCGCACCTGAAAGGTGAGTGCGATACGATCAGATTTTTGAAACACGTCAACATGAACATGGTGGACTTATACTTACCAAGAAGATGTCTGTGCAGAGTTTGAGTATGCGGTCAACGCAGGGCAGCTCCTCAAACATGATGGAGTGACTGATCCCGCTGAAGAATTCTCGTACAAACTTTCCGATGACCAACACTACTGAGGCGTACAGTCCCATAATGCTGCAGGACACAAACAGGAAGTAAGAATCCAATCTTTTACTACTAATGAAATAACGTGCTGTACCCGTATCCTGCTAGGAATCCCAAACTAGGTGGGCTGACTTTATCGCTGAACACAAATAACTGGAGCCCCGCCTCTCTCCGGTTATTTTCTGTCAAAGCTCCGCCTCCCAAAGGCACCAGGCTGGAAGCCGGTTGGTCAACTATCCACCATTCTTGTATCTCCTGGCTGTCGTTGTCTGTTCGCTCCAGGGACAACAAAATGTCCTTATAGAGGCCATCTTGAATGTGGGGAAAAACGGGACAAAGTCTTTAAAAAATAATAATAATAATAAACTTAATCATTTTGTGCTAAGAACAGACAAGTGAAAGGACGTAAACCTGCGTAGAGCTGTTCAATGGGTTTGGCGTTGGAGTCGCTGGGAGCTCGTAGGAAAGATGGCAGCACGCCGTGAATCACGCTGAAACAAACGTTGAACATCATGCTAGCAAAAAAAGCTAACTCAATAATTCATTCATTCATTTTCTACCGCTTTTTCCTCACGAGGGTCGCGGGGGGTGCTGGAGCCTATCCCAGCTGTCTTCGGGCGAGAGGCGGGGTACACCCTGGACTGGTCGCCAGCCAATCACAGGGCACATATAGACAAACAACCATTCACACTCACATTCATACCTATGGACAATTTGGAGTCGCCAATTAGCATGTTAGCAACCTAGCAGTGGGAGGAAACCGGAGTACCCGGAGAAAACCCATGCAGGAGAACATGCAAACTCCACACAGAGATGGCCGAGGGTGGAATTGAACCCTGGTCTCCTCGCTGTGAGGTCTGCGCGCTAACCACTAGACCGCCGTGCCGCAACATTGGACATCATGCTAGCAAAAAAAGCTAACTCAATCATTTATACTGAGAAAATACTTACACAGGAAATGTTCTGGTACCATTCAGCAGCTGGATCAGCTCCAAACGAGTCTGATCATCCAGATATGTCACATGTTTACCCGAGGCAAGCTCCGCCTTCGCGCCGAGACTTAAGTTCCTGAGATAAAAAAGTGTTATTTTGTTTCTTATATAAATATCTACTTATATAAAGAGTAAATCTAACCTCTGCACAGTCCAGGATAACGTAAGAGGGAAGTGGTCCAGGTTGAGTACCTGGCTCAGGTAGCGCCTGCTAGGAGGACTGATGGTCCATAAGGAGTTACTGCTACCTTGCAGTTCGGCCACCGTCACATCCTCATGGCTGTATGCTTCCAGGAACTGCAAAGCACTCTGGGACGGAATCAAACAGCGGTGTTAGGACAGGCCCGAGCATTGAGTTGCGGAACTCATGAGGAGGATTTACAGGTGTGTAACTGTAGGAACCGATGAAGGCTCTGAAGTCGTCCTCTGTGAGGTCTTTCAGCTGATTCTGCTGAGCGCTCATCGTAAAGATAGGCTAACAACGAGAATGAACGCGGTCCGTTATAAAAAGCTCCATCTTCAGCCACGTTTTGTTCGGTTCTTACCTGGAAGCCTCCAAGAGTGACGGTGAGCGAGACGTCCAAGGGTCGGTTAATGACTCCGGCGACAGACTTAATGAGCGACATGAAGAGCAGAGGAAACCATACGATGCAGATGAGCAGCAAAACAATCAGACCTCCCATTCCGTACTTCACCACTCGCTTCTTCTTCTGACCGCGAGGCTGAGGGTATCGCTGAAGAACAATGACAAAAATGTTCTTTAAGTTCTTTGGCGCCTCCTAGAGAGTGTATGTTGAACTGAATCTGTACCTTTTCAGACTCCCTCCAACACTTTAAGACAAAACAGTGGGCATAGACGTCCTCCACGCAGATCCAGGAGGACAAGGACAACGTGGTGTCCGTCCACACCCAATCCATCACGGCTCGAAGTTCAGTCAGAAAGGGAACCAAACGGAAGCTACAGGTGAGTAGATGAAAACAAACGTCGGAATCATTACGCAACAAAATGGACAGCGTTAACTCACCCCTGAAACAGGAACAGGTTGAGGTAGTTGTAACTCTTGGTCAGGAAATTTCCCAAAACACGCGTGGGATAACCTGAGCGAATCTGATAGGCTGACAAGCCGAAGTAAATACATTTGACGAAATACCACAGCTGAGCCACCAAGTTCTGATTAAAGCGCCTGCACACACAAACACACACAGATTCTATTTTAACAATGTTTATGACTGATTTGATTTGATTGTTCCTCACCTCTCAGTCACGGTCGGCAAGATGAAGAACATCCAGAAATGAATCCCTAAGACCAAAATCACCTGGAAGACCAACTTTCCCAAAACGGTCTTCCTTAAATAGAGAGCTCGGTCTATCACCATAGTACCTGTAGACAACAAAACACAGTTACAATCAAAATGTCACTTAAAGGGTTAAAAAGTATTTTATTTTTATGACATCATCATGTTTATTTGTGGTTCTAAACCTAATTAAGGTCTTTTTAAATCACTTTTTTATCTCTCCTATAAGGTTCTGCTTTTGTCTTACGAGTATCTGTGAAAGCATCATATGCTAATAATATGCAAATTAACAAATGACGTCACTGGGCGACTTCTCCACAGCCAATAGCTACTTTTCTTACTGAGGTTGGCAACAGTGAAAGGAACACTTGTGTTAATTTCCCTCCATTTCAGGTGAGTTGTGAATATTTAGTAATAATTGTAATGTTTTATTGGGTTATTAATGTGTAGAACATAATAAATGTGTTTATAGTAGATTTTGACTACATTTGTATCCCAAACTAGGTGTTGTATTGTATTTCTAATATGCTAAACCGCTAGCTAGCAAGCTAATCGTTAGCTAGGCCCTTTTTGTTGCTGTGTAAAAGTCTGCTTAAGCAACTCATAGCATATATTTCTTTATAAAAATATCACTTGTCAATTCGTGAAAATCACTCCCTTATGTTTATTCATTTCTCCTTGTAATTCAGACATACCAAACTGGATAAGAACCATCACCAAGAATGCTTCAGGAACTTGGTCCTCTGACAAGGAGGAAGTGATGTCGGCGGCTGCGGAGTGTTTCTAAAAAGTAAGAAAAAAACAAATAAAAAGGTGAATTCAAGAAAAAAAAATGTTTTTGGACTTGAGACATGAGTCTATCCCAAAGGTATATATATATATATATGGTTGTTTGTGTGTCAAAATGATTCATTGCCACCAGAAAACAATTCCCCCCAAAGACCTACTAGTATTCTTTGGTGTAGTAAAAACATAAATTTTTAGTAATAAGTAAGTTGAGTAATAAGAAACATCGAGGAGTAGGCTTTATTGATGCATGTATGTACATTCTTACAATGGCGTATAAATATTAGCTTCAATATATAGCTTCACCAGAAGGTAGAATGGTAGTCAGTCATTGATGTCGGTGCGGATGATGATGAGACTGTTCGATTTATATAAATTTGTAATCTGACGTATTACGTCTTGCCATATTTATGAGCAAATACTTGACAGGGAATTGACTTCTGGTGGCGAGAAAAAGCTCATAATCCTACCCCAAAGGCCCAGAAGCCGAAAACGATGATAATGAAGTCTATGGTGTCCGCCAGGAACATCAGGACATAAACGTCTGTGACAGCGCTGTACTCTGGTTGGACGAGAGCTTGGAAGAACTGACGCGCTGGACCATAGAGAGACTTACATCTGATAGAGAACGGAGTAAGTGTCAGTCTACTACGAATAAGCTTTAGCATACTTTAGCTTTAGCATACCTGCTAACACAATACTGCTTTGCTCTGATTGAAAGTTCTGTAAGCTTCTCCAGCAGAAGGTCAAACCTGCTGAGTTTCTGAATGGAACTCAAACTGCCTGAAGATGACAAAAATCCCACAGGAGGCAGTCAACAAAACTTCTGTTCAGTGTCTACTTCTGTTTTATGAAGGTGAGTTTAATATGACCTGCAGGAGAGCGTAGCTGGGTGGAACTGGAACGGGTGTGCCTCCCACCATGCCACCGCACTGTGTCTGTTGGGGTGGAACTTGGACTTAATTCTGACTGGTTGTCATCATGATGTTGAGCATCAGTAGCAGCAGTCTGGTCCCAGAGTCCATGGCACTACAAAAAAGAAAATATTTTAAATGTTTTTAAACCAAACAGGAATACAAGAATGAGTTTTACCTTCAGTATGGCCCGGTGGTAGAATAAAGCAAGCAGTTGCAGTAGGTCATAGAGGACATAACCTTCCTTCTTCTCCACCCCCAGGATGTTAGGTGGGTGGAAGGGTTTGGAGCGATCCACCTCTAGTTTCTGGTTGAATGGGAAGAAGCCAAACTGGAAGAAATACTTGATGACAATGGTGACCTGAGAACGGAGACCAGTGTTGAGAATAAACACCTCCTCTTCAGCTGACTATCATTTCCAAACCTCAGTGTAGATGATGGCCGTCATCCAGAAGGTCTTACTAGGTCGAGGAACGGACAGAGTGGCCCACAGGAACACCAGAACAGGAAGAACTAAAGTGAGACAGCTGGCAGACACCATGTGGTTCAAGACGATGACCAGGTAGCACACCGTTTCTGACCTGGCGGACGGGACGGGGGGGGGGGACATCAGTTATTGATTCTGCAGAGTGGATCTTGTTCTGAATTGAGTTAAATGTGTACGCTACCTAGCAGCTACAATGTTATAGACGGCGTAACATAGCTGTAGCAGCTGAGGTTGGTTGCTATAGAAACCATCTGACGCCTCCAAATCGTCATTGTGGAAAGTCCTGAACAAATGAGAATCAGATTATTAATTCATAAGATTCAGGTACGTCATCTCAGTCATCCTCACCTGTTCCTCAGCAGCTCACTCGCTGTCAGCTCCTGAGGACGAGATGCCATCGGACAGGAAGCGGAGGTACAACCGGACAGGAAGTCAGCCTTCTCAAATAACGGCCGCCTCCGTTTTAATCCTAATCTTGCCCCCCGGTTCTTCTTCGGAGGGTCTTGCTCTACTTCTTGGTCCTGCATATCCAAGCCGAGAGCGAAGCTATAGGAAGGGGGGCACACGTGGGGGAGGGAGGCATCTTCTTGGTTTGGTTCTCCGGCGCTGTTCGATCACGTGAAAGCACCATCAAATTACAGCAAAAGACTCGGTGAAAGTGTAGAAAATACGTCACCAACCTGTGGTCCTCTTCTTCTGAGGATGAAGAAAACGAGGATGATGACACCTTCTGCATCCTGGTAAGCTTAGATCGCCGGCGCTGGCTGGTTGTAGCCACAGGGAACTCTGGGTAATCTTCTCTTGGAAGTCCCACAGTTGAATCATCTTCTGTTGGAGCTTGTGATATCGCTGATGGTTCATCTCTGGAGGCGAATTCTAGTCCACTCCCTGTTGGTTCTTCTTGAGCTTGATCACCTGACTCTGGGGTTTCACCTTCATCTGTATCCAGACTCGTAGATTCTTCTTCTTTCGCTTCTGTAGGCCCCTCTTCCACATGGTCCAATCCTGATTCTCTGGAACTTCTCATGATCTGTTCCTGGTAGTAGACATGAATAGCCTCTCTGGTCGGTACATGACCCTGAGGACCAGAGTAAGAGACAATAAATAACCAAACATAAGCAGGTCTGCCATCTTTGTTGTAGTTTTCAGCGTCACCTGCTTGGCCTGCTGAGTCAACATGCAGCGCTCGATGCGGAGGACGGTGGAGATGTCGACGTGTTCTCGACACAAACCACAGAGCCAAGCGGTCAAGGAGTCCAGAAGAGCCGACAACAGAACCCAGCAAAAGCGAAGAATGCTGGAGACCCGATGCAGGATGGTGTCTCAAAAGTGAAAGACGACCCGAGGTTATTTTTCCATAGCAACAGATGCAGAAGGATGCTGCTTTGAAACTCCACCTACCGGGTCCATCCTCCCTGTCTTCTTCTCCATCTTCCTCCGACTCTTCCGTCACCTCAGTAGAACCACAAGCTGAAGTCACAATTTCACGATTAAATCACCGTTCTATAAATAAATAGATTCAAATCCCGTCAAGTTCCTCCTCACCGGCTGTCTTCTCTCCCTTCCGTTCTTCAAACGAGTTCTTCTTCCACAGTTTCTTTTGGCTGTGACGAGCTCTTAGCGCTGTTCTGGAGTCAGTTATCCAGGCGTGATAGACAAACTGAACCACCACAAGTTAGACGTTTTGTGACATTCATCAGACGCCATTAAGAAGATGTTCACTTACCTGAAAAGCAGATTTCTCAGGAGGTTCCTCTTCCTCCACGACCTGCTCCTTTTTGTCTTCTTCCTCCTCCTCACTGTCGCTCTCAAACAGGAAGTAGTCGCCGCTCCTCACCACTGCAGGGCACACAGGTTTTGAGTAAAGCCACTAGAAAGCAGTGACAATGGTCATGTGACTCACTGGAGGCGTGGTTCACCCAGGGTCTCCACCAATCACCCTGATGCCGCCCTTTTGTCTTTTCCTGTGCTGAACGTCAAAACAACAAAATTATATCCAGTGCTTTACTGAATGGTTACCTTGGCAACGGAGAGGCTTTCACACCGTCACCATGGATGCTCTTTTGGGTCAAACTCAGCAATTTCTCTTTTCCTCTACGGAACTTCTGCTGGCGAGATTTAATCCTCTCCATCCTGCGACAAAAACAAGCTGCACTTGTCAGGTTGTTTTTTTTTTTTTTTGCTTGGGTTGTGGAAACAAGTCTTACTGTCTCTTCAGCAGGTCCATGGACATCTTCTCCACCTCCAGTCTCGCTCTCACCGCTTTCACAGTGGACGCTTCAAAGAGCTCCGCCCCCCTATAAAACACAAGATGTATCAAGTGTATGTACTGTACGCATATATGTACGTCTACTGTATATGTCACCTGGAGGCCAGCAGTTGCGTGTTTTGCAGGTCCAGGACCACATAGAGGAAGTAGTGACTCCTGAAGACCCTTCGCTGCAGCAACAGGAAGCAGAAACACACGCCATCCCAGATGATCCCCGCCTCGTCACTTGGCAAGTCACATTGTTTACTGCTCTGCTGCTCCGCTATCAAGAACACATAAGTGACCAAAGGAGAAGAGAACCGGAACCGTGTTCGAGACTGGTACATACGTTTGGTGTATCCTCGGATGGTGCACGCCAGGCTGAAGAGCTGGACCAGCCAGCAGTGGTTGACAACCAGCGACTTGATGAAACCGCATGCTAAGACCTGTGCATCGACAAACGGTGATTCAGCAGTTTTCTAAGAAGGATCTCCTTAAGACCAGAACAAAATTCCCAGCACGTACAGACAGGATGTTCTTCATCGTGATGACAAAAATGTTGTAGCCGATCAGACAGTCCCAGTAAACCAGTATGGAGCTGACCGGTTTCAGTAGCAAGTCTCCGCCCACCAATAGAAAATAGAAACACGCCACAAGGTAACCCATGCAGAAGATGCTGATCCTGGAACAGGAAGTCAAAACAATTAACACTGGAACTTTGAACATTTTGATCTTATCTTCTTACCTCGTGGTACCAGTGATGAAGATGATTGTGAGGACAAACCAGAACATGTAGCAAAAAATAATAATCTTCATCATGTCGAGGTAGGACCTGTGGAGACAAGTCAGATGTCAAATCCGTGAAGGTGAAGACTGACAGAAAAGTGTCCTGTGCTCACCTGCACAGCATGAAGTCAGGTACGGTGCTGAGGCGGAGCCGCATGACTGGATCCCAGACCTGTCCGTCTTCTGCGTCAAGCTCGGCGTTGTCCCCCGCTAACGTCTGGACACCGGCATCAAGTTCGTCCTCAAACACCTGAAGCTGCAACGAAGCGCCCAGTAGAAGCAGGAAGTCATCTGGAAGACATGAGGTTTTTTTTTTTTCACCCGCATGTACGTCAATCATGTGACATTACGGTGATCGATGAAGGTGATTTTTACAGAGAAGGAAGAGCGGGTTTGGTGGAGTCAGATGATCTGGGAGGAAGAGCCATTTCACCACGTTGGAGTCCATATTGGATGTCGGTGGTCGCCACGGATAATCTGAAATATAAGCGTTACGAGAAGTACAACGCAAGAGTTGCTGGTTTGCCGCTTTTGAGAGGCACTCGAACCTTTGCAGGCAGCAGGAGGGAACCCAATGCACAGCAGATACTGGAAGCATAGGAGCGATGACAGGAAGTAGCAGTACTTTGGCCAAACCGCGCTGATCCGCTTCCTGCTGCGCCTTGATAGGACACTAATAAGCCCGAGCGCGTGGCCTACAGCGAACAGATCCATCCGCTGGCCAATCACGTTAACTGCCAACAGGAAGCAGGTCTGAAAATCAAAGAACAGAAGTGCAGTCATTTTCGAAGAAGCATCGATTTTGCCGCTATATGCTAACATTTATTCACCTCCAGGCCAAACTTGTAAAAGAAATAATTGAGGAAATATTTGGCGCAGCTTAGCATGTTTTCATCCAAGTGACGCCTGGTGATGTCATGGAACAATGTTCTCGTTGGAGGCGGTACTTTGTTGCAGCGGAGACGGTAGAGCTCCTGGTGTCTGTAAACCGTTACTTCAAAGGCTAAAAGCGCGAGCATCGTCAGGTTGTACTGTGAAGAAAAGTTAGCATGACGTAAGCTATCTGATATAGCATCAAAAGCATGTGTGATGTTACTTCTTACCCTCAGATAATCGAGCAGTTTTCCTTCAGATTTGCGGAGGCCAACCCACTGGGCAGGGTCGATTGGACCGGAGTACAACGCCGAGCGAGACATGTTGGTCGAGGAGTTACTCGGCTGAAGACACACAAACAGATCAGCGTGACAGTCCGTGATAGAAACCCATCAAGCACCATCGACGGAGGAGTTACCATGCTGCAGTTGCAGGTGTTGGGCTGGACAACGTTGAGCTGGTACAACATTTTACAAACCGTAACCACACAAGTCCACACTGTACACATCCCAGACAGCAGGGGGCGCCGTGTCCTGCAGGGCAGGGCCACTCCCACACACACCACAAACAGTAGGTTGAACATGCACACCTGGAAGCAGTGCATAAAAGACATGTCAGAGAAACGCAGACAGAACATGTCACATTGGAAAAAAAGATTCATGCACCTCCTTTACGGAGATCCAAATCATGTAGGAGGAGACAATTTTCACGATATGAAGTTCTAGGAGCCACCACAGGAGACGCTGCAGACGCTGCAGAGACAGGAGGAGGCGTAGGAACAACACAGACAAGCGGTCCACGACCAGCCTCCAGGACACCAACACTGAGTAGAGATCACATGTTAATATGCAGTTCCTGTCCATGTACTTTTCTGGACCACAATGAGACTACATGCCTGTAATATGGTCAGACAGGGTGTCCTCCTCATACATGGAGGGGTACTCTTCTTCTTCTTCTGATCTCCACTTCTCGTCAATCTCCTCCTCTTCTTTGTCCACCAGGACTTCTCCTTCGTCTTCCACTAGAGGGTGCTGAGAAGCTTCCACTGACAGATCCACAAGGCTGCCCTCACTATGGACCAACCTGAAACCAAGGTCAGCAGATGTAACGTTAAACACAAGCGATATAGATGTTATGTTTGCGTGTTACCTGGTGATGGTGCTGTTGTGCGTGTCCACCACTGTTTTGAGATCAGTCAGCTGGAGGAAGGGCTCATGGAAGTAGTGCAGGTGTACGATGCACACCTTCACGATAAACAATAACATTAGCTATAGCATCCATGCGCATGTCCAGTATTGTCTGTCAATGAGTACCAATAGGAAAGCTGTGGGAATGAAGATCCTGGTGAAGAGAACCGGAACAGAGAATTTCTCCAAACCCAAATCCTCCAACCTGAAGGGACAAGACAACTTAACAAAGATCCAAGTACCGGTTCTTGACTCATGAGTCCACCACTCGTACAAACCTGTGAGTGCTGAGTCCAGTGTAGTAGCTCCAGGTGTGGAGAGACGAGGGGAACTGGAATGTGTAAACCAGAATGAGGACCAACATGGAGTAAACCACCACGGCTACCCAGAAGCCTCGCAACAAAGCCCTCCATTTTTCATAATTCAGCTACAAAAACAAAGGGAACGCACAGGCTTTTAGAACCTCGTTTGAGAACTCAAATCATCAGAAGTGGTACCTGATAAAGCGCGACACAGCACAGGAACATCACCATGTAAATGACCTTGTAGAGGACGATTTTGCCTTCAAAACTAACAAAGAAGAACATTGTTCCACAGACGTAGATCCAGTATTTGACAAACATCCTGGTCACCACGGCCACCAGAGCCTCCATCTGAACTCCTCCGCTCAACAGAAGCACCTTCTCATAGGAAATCTCTTGTATCTTCTCTTGTTCCACCTTCTGATCCTCTGGAGGTCAAAGACGTAAGAAGACAGGTGAGGAGGTGACGCAGATCATCATCCAAGACATGGAGGTTCTACCTTTGATATGAACGGTGATGGCGGACAATTGGGACTGCATCTGTGTGTCTTTCTTCTCTGTGAGCGCTTGACGCAGAAGCAGCCAGAAGGTCAGTAAACACACCACCTGCAAAGTCCGATCAGAGTCAGTATCTGACCAGTACCAAGTAGTCCACGTTTTAGTCTTCCCTACCTTGGAAGCGAGCTCCCTACATGGATCATCTTTTTTCGGGAACAGTCCAGGAACTTCCGGGACGGCGGCGAAACTATAGATGTACTGCAGGATAAGCAACAGGTTGCCATAGGCAACCAGCCACGGTGACGACATGAGCGTATAACGGCGTCGCTCCCGCATCATCCACAGCGCGCACGACCAGAGCAGCAACACACACGTCATCCACGACACGTATGTGATGGACCACGCCATCATGGCGATCAGGGCGCAGATGTAACTCTGCTTGAGAAGGAAGCCAAATGCCATGGAAGCCACACCCACTCCCGGTACTTCTGGCTCCTCCTCCCATGCGTCAGCGTCGCCTTCAAAGACGCACATCTCCAATGTGTCTACGACCAATGGATATCGATGTGGCGTTTAATGTGAACCAGCATGAATGCAGGTAGAATATGTGCTCACCTGATTGGCTGAGGGAGTAGTGAGGCGTGTCCAACTCCAGCGCTGTGCTCTGTGTGGGCGGGGCCAAAGACTCAGAAAGGCTATCGTTGGTAGAAATATCCAGAACCTGTACACATGATCACATGACATTTCATTACAGAGAACACATTAGACTAAAATAGGCCAATAACATCCAAACGTTACATCTTTGTTGTCCCGCCCATTGTGAGCTTCCCTCCACAGCTCTCTCCGCCTCTCTGCCGTGATGTCACTGCTGACCTCATCGCTAACAAAGCTCGTGGTGGTGACCATGTCACAGCTGCCGGGGTCCGCCGATTCATCCTTGTCTGCGCTCCGTGCCCCTTCGCCGTTTATCAGCTGATGAATGACGCCGACATTAACATTTAACGTACAAAACCACATGATGCTTTAATGTGTGTTTATGATGTCATCACCTGGTTTCTCCACAGACTAGCAACTGTGTGGAAGAGCAGCAGCAACATCAGAGGGCTGACAAAATGAAACCAACTGAGGTCTGGGTTCACTTGCATCCTCCAGGGGGCAGTGCAGTCCACCGACACCAGAGGCACCATGCCAAAAACACTACAGGACAATCATCAATTATTTATTAATATTAGCATCCATCAATTAGTCTATTGTCTGAATTGAAGTTAATGAAGGTCATCTCCACATCCGCCATTACCTTGCAGAGGTGCGGTTGGGAAGCCACGCCTCCTGCAGTGACGGCAGCTGGTAGGAGTAGACGAGTAGGAAGTGGCAGGAGGAGTAGATCAGTGACATCACAGACAGACACCTGAAGAGGAGGGGCGGGACCCAACCAGATCTCGCCCACCAGGTGCAAATCACCTGGAAACACAGCAGGTAGGGAAGGGAGGAGAGGGACGGAAGCACGATACCTGGAATGGTGAGAGGAGGATAGGGCGTCAGTCTTATACTGATTATACTGCTTCTGCGTTAAGTGTCTGATTGCTGGTTCTAACGATTCTAGCGCTTCTATGTCACCGTTTCCTGGGTTCTGCTGGGTTTATGTCAGCGTATCATGGGTTCTACTGGCTATAATTGAGTATTTCACTGGTTCTGCGGATTCTAAGTGAGAATCTCACTAGTTCCACTGGTTTTATGTCAGGGTGTTGTGGGTTCTACTGGTTCTAACTGAATTTCTCACTGGTTCCATGGATTGTTGTCACTGTTTCCTGGGTTCTGCAGGATTTATGTCAGCGTATCATGGGTTCTACTGGCTATAATTGAGTATTTCACTGGTTCTGCGGATTCTAAGTGAGAATCTTACTAGTTCCACTGGTTTTATGTCAGGGTGTCGTGGGTTCTACTGGTTCTAACTGAATTTCTCACTGGTTCCATGGGTTTTAGTCAGGGTGTCATGGGTTCTACTGGTTCTAACTGAATTTCTCACTGGTTCCACAGATTGTTGTCAGTGTTTCATGGGTTCTGCAGGTTTTATGTCAGGGTGTCATGGGTTCTACTAGTTCTAACTGATTTTTTTACTGGTTACACGGATTCTAAGTGAGTATCTGACTGGTTCCCTTGGTTTTATGCATCAGTCTCATGGGTTCTGCAGGTTTTATGTTACCACATCATGGGTTCTAATGGTTCTAATTGAGTGTGTCAGTGGTTCTACAGATTGTTGTCAGTGTCTCATGGGTTCTGCAGGTTTTATGTCACCGCGTCATGGGTTCTACTGGTTCTAATTGAGTGTCTCAGTGGTTCTACAGATCGTTGTCAGTGTCTCATGGGTTCTGCGGGTTTTATGTCACCATGTCATTGGTTCTACTGGTTCTAATTGAGTGTCTCACTGGTTCTACAGATCATTGTCAGTGTCTCATGTGTTCTGCAGGTTTTATGTCACCGTGTCATGGGTTCTACTTGTTCTAATGGAGTGTCTCTGTGTTTTCTACGGATCGTTGTCAGTGTCTCATGGGTTCTGCAGGTTTTATGTCAGGGTGTTGTGGGTTCTATTGGTTGTAACTGAAATTCTCACTGGTTCCACGGATTCTGACTGAGTATCTGACTGGGTCCTTTGGTTTTATACATCAGTCTCTCATGGGTTCTGCAGGTTTTATGTCACCACGTCATGGGTTCTACTGGTTCTAATTGAGTGTGTCAGTGGTTCTACAGATTGTTGTCAGTGTCTCATGGGTTCTGTGGGTTTTAAATCAATGTTCCACTGGTTCAAAGTCAGTGTCTCTTCTCTTGTTACCTGTGAGTCCGAGCAAAACTGTCAGCAGAACTTTCCCTCCAGTGGTCATCATGTTTGCGAGCATCATCCTGGTTTTGCAGACCAATACTTCCAGTTCAGCCAGTATTCGATTCTTTTTGGTTCCTTCTTCCTCATGGCAAACCACATCATCTTGAGGAGCCTGCTGCTGGGGACACAACAAACTGGGTTCTTTAATGGTCAACCATTAGGAAATTGTGATTTAGAAATCAGTTCAACTGACACCGGGTCAGTCAATATAATGGCGATGATGTCTGGTCTCATGTTAAGAGACTCCAACAGGACGACAGATAAACAGATTGAAGAGAAACCTGATCACTATTCCCTGTGTGTGTGTGTGTGTGTGTGTGTGTGTGTGTGTGTGTGTGTGTGTGTGTGTGTGTGTGTGTGTGTGTGTGTGTGTGTGTGTGTGTGTGTGTGAGGGACCAAACAAGGTTACTTTTAATAAATAGCTTACAGTGTTACACAATAATTGACAAGAAACCTCATTAAGAAATAAGAAGAGACGACTTACAAGATTATAACCTGTGTGTCTGACTGTGTGTGTGTGTGTGAGAGACCTGCGTGTGTGTTTCAGGGGTCAATCTCAAGCTGAGCCTCCATGTCACCAGGCCAATGACCAGCACGCCGACATCTGGAAGGATGTGTCGCACAGCGGAGGCTACATCACTTCCTGTAAGGCTGAGTGGCAGTTAACACAAACATTATGAACACGATGATGAAGACAAAACGCTAACACAACAGCACAATGGTTTGGAGGATGATAGTCTGTTTCCTGCACGCCCGCGTAGAACCACCCTAAGTGTGTATGTCCTGAGGAAAGCACCTCCACTGAGCATTGTCATGCACTTCCTGTACAAGGACTCTTGCTAAGATGATCAGCTCGGACTCAAAATCTAAGAAAGCATGTTACATGTTGTCTTCTCTCTCACCTGACTAATCCCAGCTGACTCAGCGCTTTCTGCCAGGACGTGCCTGCAGATGGAGACAGTGTGAGGAGGAGGAGAAGAAGACACCTGGACACAATGTAAGACTTACAGTTGTACTCAGGTTGTAGCGTTGTCGTGGTCAGCTGAAAGAACGTCTGCAGTAACAGGAAGAGGAAACTGGACACACAAACGGCTGTCACACAGCGACTTGTGTTACCTAGGAGACAAATCCACAACTGCTGATGTCATGATTGGCTTTGTTATATTATACAATACACATACTTCATCTCCTCCAATCACAACAGGAAGTGATGTCACACTCTTGAGTCATTTGCGCTTTCTATTCTCTTGTTTTCCTTAGGAAGGAATCACCTGAGGCACGCCGGGACATGTGTCTTCTTTTGTCTTTGTGTGTCTGTGGGTTTTTATATGTCTGTGTGGGTCTTTGTGTGTCTCTAAATGTCTTTCTTTGTGTGTCTTTTTCTGTTTGTGTGTCACTGTTTTAATTTGTGTGTCACCATTTATAATGCAATGTAATTGAATCCACATGTGATGCTACACACTTCTTTTGTTATGTTGTTGTGTGACTTGGAGTATCATAATATGAAAAAATCAATTGATTATTTTCAAATCCAGATGTTCGGTTTTATTGTTGTGTCCCCATTTGCGACTTCAGTTATTTTTTTTTTTTTTTTGGGGGGGGGGGGATGTAATGTAATGTCCTCACATGTCTTTGTTTGCGTGTCTCTGCGTGTCTATTTGTGCGTCTGCGTCGTGTCTGTCGTAACATGACATCACTGTTAGTCCAATAAGACGTGATGACACATGTCTTCGTACGAGTTTGTTTGAACCTACACAAACCGTGGCACCCGTACCACCGTGACAACACGGTATCCATCGACTGGTACGCAAGAGGCGGTACTTAGTGGAATAACTTTTTAACAGCCACTGCATTACAACATCAGTACTTGATATACTTGTAATGACTGTTTATGACTAGCCTGACATTTGTTCTCTGTGTGGGTGATCCATATCGATCGATTACCTGCCCCCAGGGAGTTGCTGGGTTCCGGCAGCAGGGGTAGTAGAAGCAGCAGGAGGACGTAAACCAACGAGAAGCCATTAAAACGCAGCAAAGCAGCTGTGAAGACATGTTGAATATTTGCACATATATCACAGTGTTGCCGTACTTTGAAAAGCATGACATCAAATCCAAACAAACATGACACATGTATCTGTCTTCCAGATGACAAACAGGAAGTGGCTGTCAGAAGAAAACACCAAGGAAGAGTGTGTCGCCTTGTTCTGCTTTCCCTCTTCCTACCCCCACATTGCTACCACTTTCTCAGGTAACAACATCTGGTTGTGTGTGTGTGTGTGTGTGTGTTGACACACTGCTAACCATTCACACACTTACACGCACACCTCCCCCTCTGTGTGGAATGTGAGGCGCCTTTAAAAAATGTACCACCTCGGAAAGCGCTGGAATATCAAAAATTAGCTAGTGCTAATTTTGATGTTCAATGGCAGATGCTAACAATGCTAACAAAGAGAGTGACATCATCGAGCTATTTAAATCTAGCAACATACTTAAATCACAATTGTTTGTTTACAAGTACTTTCTTTGCATTTTTAAAAAACTTTACGAGCCAAAACGCTGTAATGTACATGCCAAACCAGTAGGGGGTGATGTCATTTTATAAAGAAACATTAACTTCAGGTGTTATTCCCACCAGAAAGTATTATGTATAAATCATGAACTTACTATAGAAGTATACGCAACAACAATTAAATGTCACATACAGATGATATTATTCAGAAAAAATGCAAAAAAACCTGTAATGTACATGCCAGGCCAGTAGGGGGCGATGACACTTTGTAAAGAAACATTAACTCCAAGTCTTTTTCCTGCCCAAAAAGTGATAAGTGTAAGTCATGTGACTCTTTTGGACCAATCTAGCAGCTGATGGAGAAGCATTGTAAACACAACAAAAATAGCACTGTGGTCTGCTATTTTTGTTTTGGCTGTGAAATAGCTAAGTACTTAATATTTGAAGAATACATTTTAGTTAAACATGTTAATATTCAATACAAAATCAATATTACTAAATTAGTTAAGTTATTGAGCAAATTTCTTCCTCCTAGAACCACGTGATCAGGTGATCTACAATCAATGGCTATTGAAACTATACAATTGTTGCATTAATATTGATAATATTAGTAAAAGAACCAACCTGCAGTCAAGCTGAGGGGCAGCAGAACCCTAAAGAGGAGACCCACCACCAGCTCGGAGGACATCCTGGACCCAGTTCCAGCAAACAGGCCCCGTCCTGCGGGTTCTGGTTCTGGTTCAGATGCGGACTGTCAGAGGTCTGCGTGGCCGTCCGCCGAGCAGCGAGTCCGCCTTAAGGCGTCCGCACACCCCGGTGTCATCCTCCACACACACACAGTGAGTCAAACCGACCCAAAGTCTGACCCACTTGTAAAAAGTATAAAAACGCTCAAAAAGACAGGAAAAAGATCAAGATTGTCTTCAACACTGAAGACTTTTATCCACGATTCTTCTTTTCTTTTTCTTCTTTGGGTCATAAAACCAACTTGAGACGCGCAGATGTTTTCTGACTTTTTTTCCTTTTCTCGAGACTTAAAAAAAAAAACCCTCACATCACCTAGCTCCGCCCCTACTCATTGACTGACAACCACTTCAGCCAATCTGCGTCATATCAGAGCCTGCCAACGCCTTCATAAAACATCCCAAAATATCAACGATCAAATTACAGCGACACCATTTAATCTCAGATCATAGTTCATATTGTACGTATAAAAATTAAAAAAAACTATCAATAATCACTTATTAGCTTATTAGCTACTTGAGCACAAAAAACATCTTAGATCTGTTAATTAGAGCAAACGGTCAAGTTCACGAGGCGTCCTTAATTACAATTGTTGGCATTGTCTCCCTCTGCTGGATAAATTAGGCCATTACATTCATACACAGTACATTCATATGGTTGTTTTTACATTTAAATGTTTTTGTAGTTAGACAAATAGACGAATAAACTAAATAGCTAGCATATAGATGTCTAAATGCTGGGTTATATCACGTAGGTAGCTTGTCATGCTAACTGAAGTACAATAGCGCCGATGGTGGTCTTGCTAGTGTACGGCTAATTTCTAACTGCTAACTAAACTAAAACTAACTAAAATGTTGCCTTTTATCGGGGTGTAGTGCTGTAGGAGTTGATCAAGAACGTTTTTTTATTCAAATACCTTGCTGTCTACCATTAATAGTACAGTTCAGTTTGTACAATATCCTATTATAAGCTACGATATGAAACAGTTGATGTCGCACTTAGCATGGTGCATTCAAGACAGCTGGGAAGTTAAGACTTTTTAAACTCCTACAATAGCTCTATTCAACAATTGTTATGGGTACTAATTTTTTTTAAACAGAAAAGCATGTCACACATCCTTACTAGTTTCTTTAATGCACCATATATATATATTTATTTTTTTTTTTACTTTTATCTGGACATTGTAATCTCCCAGCAGTCTGGAAGACAGCATTTACAACCCACAACAATCATCACTAATCACATGTATATAGCTGGTTTGATCCAGGAAGTGAGAGGCCATTTTAAGCCAATCAAAGAAGCTCGTATTGCCTCAGATGCATTCTCTGGATGATGTCACGACAGTCGTTAAAGACACGGCGGATGTTTTCCGTGTCGACCGCACACGTGAAGTGAGGATAGCAGTAATGTTTGCCGTCGCCGCTTGCTGTGCTGATCCTCTGATGAAGAGAGATGCGTCATTAGTGAGTTAACTAATTAACTCATATGCTAATATACGGCAACTTTTCTTACCAGAAATTCGTCTCTGATGAAAAATTTGGCCCTGGTGACCCTGGCGTCTTCATCCGCATCCGGGACAGTATCAGGAGGAACGGTGTAGTTGGCGTATTCTGGGAAATAATCCTCCAGTTTGGATTTCCCTGCCATTATTTTATCAGCAAGCACATCCTGTTTGTTGAGGAACAAAATAACCGAGATGGTCTTCAGAAACCTGCAGCCAATCACAACACATCACGGTAGGGTTAGCCAATCTCAGAATAGAAGGTACCGATCAACAGCAGCCAATCAGAGTTTGAGAACCTGTTGGTCCAAATGGATCTAAAGAGGTCCAGAGATTCCCGCAGCCGATTGGTGGAGTTATCTTCTCGGATCACCATATTGTAGCTGCTGCTCGCCGCCACAAAGATGATGGCCGTCACGTCTGAGCGATGACACATGGTCACTAGCGTTTGTTTTTAAAACTAAAATATTAATGGTAGCTCACCATTGAAGCACTGGATCCACTTCCTGCGTTCGTCTCTCTGTCCTCCTACATCAAACATACTAATGGACACACACATGTAGGATTTCAACCAATCAAAAACAAGCAAAGAGTCCCGGTTTTAGACACTCACTGAAAGTTGACCTTGTCCACTTGGAAGCGGGTTTCAAAAATCCCTGAAGTTAGAACTCTGCAGCGTAGCAAATCCTGAAGAGAAGTCTACATTGAAAGTCTGCCTAGCTACAATGACTTTAACTTGAAGCTGATTGGCTCTTTTATTTTGTTACCTGGTCGGTAGGGGTGTAGTCGGCCCTTCGGACTGAATCCAACCTATCCAGGAAGCTAGGATACACACACGATTGGTCCACTGGGATTCATGAAGAAATCTATGTGTGTGTGTGTGTCTTACTACTGAGCACAGTCAATCAGCTGGTACTCGTTGGCGCGTTCGTAGCACGCCTTCACGCCGTCGTCCTCCCAGAGCTTCTGAGCATGCTCAAAAAAGTCCTGCGAGACACAACGAGTGTCATGATCACAGCAGGAAGTCAAGCGAGTCAAAGAGTTGTTTTGTCTCTTTTGCGTCCCTCGGAGACGTTTGCTTAATGAGGCCACAGGTGACACACACACACACCTGAATGTAAAAGTGTGTGTGTGTCATTTCATCAGGTCATTAACATGGTGACAACAAACATGAAGTCTCCAGTGTGTGAGTTACCTCGGTGTATTCAAAGTCAGATAGCGGTGCGATGCCTTTGATGTAGTCAATTCTGAACTGGTTACCAGGGTTACCAAGAGGAACGGGCGGCGTCAACATACTCATGGCGGACACTATGGTCTGACATAAAGAGGTGTCACTCAGCTGGTCATGTGATCGAGCATCACGTGGCCTACCACAATGGCGTCCTTCACGTTCTTTCTGATGTCTTGAATCTTCTGCTGCTTCTCTCTGAAAGAAAAACAAATGTCTTCCGTTAGAAACTTCGAAAAACTCTACAGTGGTTTATCTTGTCTTTTGAAGTTCTTTGACAGGATGTCAAAGGCATTTCAAAATAAAGGCACCTCAAAAGTGACTCACTCAGCGTTGAAACCGTCCACGTGAAGAATCCTCATCTGCTTGACGATGGTACTCTTACCTGACTCCCCCGCTCCTGTACGCAATACCGCTAGTGAGACACTCAGGACGTGAGACGGTCAAGAGAGACAAACAGGAAGTGACACAAACCCAGCAGTAACAGTCGGTGCGTGGCTTTGTACGCCTGTCGCTCTTTCTGCAGCTGTCTCTCGATCTTCTTGTTGGCTTCTCGTTTGGCTTTTTCGTCCAGTCGTTCTTCGTCCGTTTTCCCTCCCAGACAGCCCATGTCCACTACGAGAAGAGACACCCCATCATTTGTCAAACCTTTCAATGTAAAAGCTGGATTCTACCTGTGGTGTCTCTGGCTCGTTGAGTGTTAACAGGTCCAAGTAAGTCTGTCCATCAATGTCCACTCCAGTCCACTTCAGCCAGACGGCATCCTGTACTTCTTGGAACAATGGTACTTGTGTGTTATCGCCCAAGAGCCTGGAGACAAACTCACCTGAATGCACCACCCCCAATGTAGCGCCCCGCCTCATTAGTGGGATGCTTGGTTGTCTTTGGGGGATTTCAGTGTTTTTCCTTTATGTGTCTCTTTGCTGCTCGACAACGACACAACGCATCTTTTTCTGACTGGAAGCTTTATTTGAAGATTGGACTGTTTGGTCCTGATGATAGGACAGACTGGTCACTATGGTTACCAGTCTGGAGTGTAGTGGGACATATTGCAGGTTTAACTTTGCTGATATTATTTTATTTCAAACAGCAAAGTTTGATAAAGGTCGCTTTTTTTGGATCAGCACATCATTGGCTGGACGAAGGCTCCGCCCCTGTATCCTCCATAGACGTCAACCTGAGTGAGGTTTAGATTAGCTCAAGTTAAACAGAGTTAAAAGGTTATACTCACTTTTGGTGGAGTTGGTCACAGAAGCTGGATAGTCGCTTCATCTCTGTTTGGAAAAATCCCTGGAATAACAAGACAGCATTCCGTAAGGAAGGATCATTATGAAGGAGAGTGTGATCGGATGATATGATTATTACCACAATCTGAGAGCACATGTTGTTCAGATTGCTTGAGCTTTCCTCCAAACACTTGAGCTGATCTGTGATAGACTTCTCAAAGTTTTGGATCAGGACCAACCTAACACACACACACACACAAAAATTAAATGTCTGCCATTTTAATCATGTTCTGACAGTAATGTGTCCCAAAAGCACCAGAAATAAAGCCGCTATTGACGTTATGAAGGGAAAACCTCCTTCCTCAGGCTTCACTGCGCATTTTAAAACCAATCAGCTGATTGTCAATTGAAACTTTCATCATTTTTTTCTTCAGCAGATAACACCAATGCCGTTAAAATGTGAATGTAATATTAGCACTGTAGCTCACGTGTGTCGTGTCCCCACTACTTAATGTTACGTTCTTGTATGTGATTATCTATTACAATTTAAGAGATTAAGATATGCCTTTATTCGTCCCTTTATTCGTCCCTCAGTGGGGAAATTTGTAGTTACAAGTTACGGTGTAATGTTAAAGTGTAAAAAAAAAAAAAAAAAAGCGACTAAAACACACACAACAGCGCTTCTTGGAGCAGAAGACAAATTAGCATTCAAGCTGCTGACACAAAACGGTGTGTTCCCATTTAAGAAAACGCTCTATATTGCAACACACACTTTCAATAGGGCCTCTGAGACATGTTAAAGGGGACCTATGATGCTTTTTCCACTTTTCTGACCTATAAATGTACTTAGAATGTTGTATTCTCGTGTTAAACGATGCCAAAGTTTCAGATCATGAAGTTTGAGTATTTGATAGAAGTTGGTTTCAAAAGGCGTGGTAAAAGTGTTCCTTTGTGATGTCACAGAGGGGCCGACTTCCTTATAAGGAAGTACAGGCATCCCCATGGGTGGAATAAATGAAAACAGACTGTTTTGGCAGGAAGTACAAATCAAAAAGGAAACAGAGCTCGGATAGGTGGAGATTCTGGAGCATCATAGGTCCGCTTTAAAAATTGCTAAAATATTTATGGGAGACTCCAAAAACATGCTAGGTTAATTAGCGACTCCAAATTGTCCATAGGTATGAATGTGAGTGTGAATGGTTGTTTGTCTATATGTGCCCTGTGATTGGCTGGGTGGCGACCAGTCCAGGGTGTACCCTGTCTCTAGCCCGAAGACAGCTGGGATAGGCTCCAGCAATACCCCCCCCCGCGACCCTAAGCGGTAGAAAATGAATGAATGAGTTATGGGTCAGAGACTGGCACCTCTGTTGATGGACAGCTGAGAAGAGCGAGGAGATATGTTCCTGACAGTCTTTCAGTGACGACAGAACCTCGGATTCCACTTTCTCCAAGCAGCCCTGAAAGGAAGTCGGCGCTGGAGTGGATGTGTTGACGTCACACCAATAACCCGTCAATAGCTTTGTTCTACTGACAGTGTAATGTTGTTCAAGTCTGGTTTTGAAGATGCTGAAGGCATTTTGGATACTTGACGTCATGTGAAACGCCGTTTCCACCTCCAGAACCTTGTCAGACTTCCGCTTTGACGGGGATGACTCTGCCTTGTCGACTCCACATTGCTTCTCCTCTTCTTCTTCTTCTTCCTGACATGGCCACTCTGATGGAAAAAGGTACCATTTTGTCACAAAATATAATGTGCTGATTATTTTAAAATGTATGAAAATTATACCATCAATCTCCTCTCCCTCAGGCTCCACCCCCTCAGGCTCTGCCTTCCTCTGCTGCTCAGACCTACCCTCAAGTCCATCTGAGAGGTAGCCTTCCCCAAAACACAGCAAAACATTATAATGCTTTTCATTGAAATAGTTTTGAGAAGTAAATATATGCTCTATAGCACCCCTATGTGGAATACTGCTGCAATGACAAGATGCCTTAAACACCTGACTCTCCAGCTGGTTGCTTCCTGTCCAAACCGGACGCTTTCTGCACACACAAAACAACCAACAGGTTAATCTGTTGTTAATTGTTGTTCTTATGAATGATCAAAAAAAGTACCACTGTTATTGCAGAGATATCCAGCGTCTCTTCCTGTAGGCTCTTAGGCTCCGCCTCCACAAGACGGCCTGGAAAGTGTATGTTGTGTGAACATCGAGTACGAGGACGTACAGTATCGTGTCTCACCTGAGCTGTACGAAGGCGTCGAGTGTCTAATTCTGTCGAAGAGGATCGACGCTCTGCTTACACGAGGCCTCTGATGAGGGGACACCAGATGCCGTCAATCATTAACAATAATTAAGGTCAGTTTAAAAAAACAAAAATGCTGCACGGCGGTCGAGTGGTTAGCGCGCAGACCTCACAGCTAGATGAACCAGGGTTCAATTCCACCCTAGGCCATCTCTGTGTGGAGTTTGCATGTTCTCCCCGTGCATGCGTGGGTTTTCTCCGGGTACTCCGGTTTTTACTCCCACATTCCAAAAACATGCTAGGTTGCTAACATGCTAATTGGCGACTCCAAGTTGTCCATAGGTATGAATGTGAGTGTGAATGGTTGTTTGTCTATATGTGCCCTGTGATTGGCTGGCTGCCGACCAGTCCAGGGTGTACCCCGCCGCTCGCCCGAAGACAGCTGAGCTGGGATAGGCTCCAGCAACCCCTGCGTCCCTCGTGAGGAAAAGCGGTAGAAAATGAATGAATGTTCCTTTTTTAGTCGGGAACTGATATTTTCCCAAAACTTCCGGATTACTAAAGATCGGAAAAGCAAAGAGTACAAATAAACTTTTTGTTTGTGATGAAAGATGGAAGGGCAGTCCAGGGTGTACCCCGCCTCTCGCCCGAAGACAGCTGGGATAGGCTCCAGTACCCCCTGACCCTGACCCTTGTGAGGAAAAGCGGTAGAAAATGAATGAATGAATGATTGATTCTTTTTTAGTCGGGAGCTGATATTTTCCCAAAACTTCCAGATGTTCTACTACTGATTACTAAAGAACGGAAAAACAAAGAGTAGAAACAAACTTTTTGTTTGTGATGAAAGATGGAAGGGCAGCCCAGGGTGTACCCCGCCTCTCTCGCCCGAAGACAGCTTGGATAGGCTCCAGCACACCCCGCGACCCTCGTGAGGATAAGCGGTAGAAAATGAATGAATGAATAAAAAAAAGTTACCTTAGCAAGTCTTAGCGAGTCTTCATCGCTGCTCGGGGACGACAGAGGAAGAACTGCACAAAGACGGACACGTCATGATTTGATCACGTGACTCGATTTGGAGCTTTATTTTGAAAGGACTAACCCTTCAGCTGACCGTGTTGCTTCTTCCTTTTAAAGAGTCTACCGTGCGTCCCCGCAGGGGTGGATGGCGCCTGAGACGCACCGCCAGTGTCTTGGCTGGATCCACTCGGAGACTCGATGAAGACCCTGCCGGCCGCCACCTCCAGCTGTGCGAGGAACTCGGGGAGGAAGAGCAGCTTCACTCTCTGACCTTTGCAGTTGAGGTGCATGATGGGAACGTTGAGCTGGACGCTGAGGACCGCCTGAGCCCCGGTGCATTCTAGGAAGAAATCGAAGCGGTAACCATGTTTTATTAGATATTCTAAAACCTCGAAAAAAAACACACCATCTTGCTCCAGCTGCACTTTGTAGTCGACCACGTCGTCCCTCTGCAGGTGGACCGACCCCCACAGGAAACCCTGAACGCACGCACACTCAGAGAAGACGCACAATCACAGGAAACAGGAAACGCACATCAGCACTACCTCGGGGACGTCAATGAAAAAGCTGACACACTGTGACCCATAGTTGAAGTCCACCCAGAACTCGTTCAGTTTCTCATCTTTGGGGGGAAACAGCTGATGATGATGATGATGATGATGATGTCAGAGTCAAAAGGGCCAAACAAGTTCTCATCCACGTTTTTTTTTTTTTTTTTTTACCTCTGTGGTTTCCAAGAAGGCTCTCAAACACGGGAAGGTGTGAACCCTGAAGGACAAAACAATCCGAGTGAATCCACCATACCATCATAAACACTCATCTATCATTCATCCATCACCTTCTCTGGTCGCCATGGCGTTGGTTCATGAAGTTCAGGAAATGCCTACAGTCCTGAAGGACACGTCGGTGGGACGGTCAGGGTCAAAGAAACACCGACAAGTTGGTCACTCACCACCTCAAAGTCGGCATCTTTGATGTCACAGAAGACGTTGCGGAGGTCACAGCAGGAGAACCACTCGTTGGCTCGCTGGACTCGCGCCTTCCTGGGAGTCAGACGACACAACGCCTCCGATAGGCTGACCTGGAGCTCGTAGTCTGGAACGCATCAAAGATCCTTTATGATCCTTTATTAATATACTATGCGTACTTTATGTCTAATATAATTTAAATAGGGCTTCCTTTTCCTACAGGAAGTGACTGGACTCACCGCCGACTGTCTGAATGGTAGCCGCCACCTCCGACCTGCAGAAGCTCACAGTAGTGTGTACTTGGCGTGTGTACGCTTTGTGACGTGTGCTCAAGTGCTGTGTCTCACATCTTCTGAATATGGGCGTGGTCCATTTGGACCCGCCTCCTTTGATCTCTGCTTACAGACTCCAGGATGCTGTTGAAGGTTCTGATGGCCTGATGACAACACCAGAACAGCCCATAATAATCACCATTATTATTATTATTATTAATAATAACGCTGTTTCCACAGATACCTCCAATCTTAGCGTGAATGGGACTTCGGGCTCCAGAACCATTTGAAGCAGCTCCAAAAGCAGCACGGATAGACGAATGACTGACAGGCGGACAGAGGTACAAATGAAAACAGAGGTCATGTGACTGGGAAATGCACGAGCCACCGACCTGGCAGAGGCGACTGACTCAGCAGCTGAAAGAAGAGGAGAAGTGTCGTCATGGAAACACAAACTCAACAACAAAGTTGCAATTGTACACCGTACAAGCAGGAAGTCGTAGAAGTTTTCGATAAGGGTCAGGAGCTGGGCGGAGCTTCTTAGTGGGTTGGCGATCAAGACGTCACGTAGCGTTTGGAACCATAACAAAACCTGAAGAGTGAACTTATTACAGTAACCAGTTCTACCAGCTAGCTACAGTGATAACAAGGGGTGTCACAAGACTTAAACATATGTTACACATTCTCTGTATGCTACTGACCCCGCCTCCCCCCACCAAAACAAACATACCAAGGTGCTAAAAACAGTCACACATGCACATGGCGATATATTGAAACCGGCAAAATGATCATTCATTCATTTATTTATTTTCTACTGCTTATCCTCACAAGGTTCGCAGGGGGTGCTGGAGTCTATCCCAGCTGTCTTCGGGCGACTGGTCGCCAGCCAATCACAGGGCACAGATAGACAAACAACCATTCACACTCACATTCATACTTATAGACAATTTGGAGTCGCTAATTAACCTAGCATGTTTATGGATTGTGAGAGGGAGCCTATCCCAGCTGTCTTCGGGCGAGAAGCGGGGTACACCCTGAACTGGTCGCCAGCCAATCACAGGGCACATATAGACAAACAACCATTCACACTCACATGATAATTCATTCATTTTCATTTATTGTGTGAGTAATTTGGCTGCACGGTGGGCGAGTGGTTAGCACGCAGACCTCACAGCTAGGAGATCCAAGTTCAATTCCACCCTCAGCGATCTCTATGTGGACTGTGCATGTTTTTCTCCGGGTACTCCAGATTCCTCCCACATTCCAAAAACATGCTAATTTAATTAGCGACTCCAAATTGTCCATAGGTATGAATGTGAGTGTGAATGGTTGTTTGTCTATATGTGCCCTGTGATTGGCTGGCCACCAGTCCAGGGTGAACCCCACCTCTCACCCGAAGACAGCTGGGATCGGCTCCCTCCCACATTCCAAGAACATGCTAGGTTAATTAGCGACTTCAAATTGTCCATAGGTATGAAGTGAAGTGAGTGTGAATGGTTGTTTGTCTATATGTGCCCTGTGATTGGCTGGCGACCAGTCCAGGGTGTACCCCGCCTCTCGCCTGAAGACAGCTGGGATAGGCTCCAGCACCCCCGCGACTCTTGTGAGGATAAACGGTAGAAAATGAATGAATGTGAGTAATTTATTTATCTTGATTGATTATCTTGTAATCACCATCTTGTAAGGTCTAGTGACACCCCATAATGATAACATATACAGTACATGCTTGTAGTTAGACCTGTGTGTGTGTGTGTGTGTGTTACTTTAGCAATGATTCCATGGCTGAGCAGCATCTTCAGGTCGTCTTTGTTTTCCACAAGAATCTCCAAAGACTTCAAGACAACGCCCACTCGGTCATACTCGGCTCCGCTCAACTGCTGCACGCAAAAGAGGAAGCGATATAAGGACGGGCAAACAGGAAGTGGAATCATCATGGGTCAGCCCCCGGTACCTTCTGGACCAGCTGGTCCAGTCTGGTAAGCATGCAGTGTGTCATGCCTTCTTTCCGCAGTACAGACACCAGCTGGGATATATCTCCATGGATGAGACAGTCTTCCATTAGGACCTCCAGCTGACACGTGCAAAGAGGGTGATGATTGACAGATATCTCAGCCAATAGATGAAGTGCTCATCATTTTCTCCAGTATTGTTTTCACTTTGGCTGCACCGGTTAGAGCGCAGGCCTCACAGCTCGTAGACCAGGGTTCAATTCCACCCTCGGCCATCTCTGTGTGGAGTTTGCATGTTCTTCCTGTGCATGTGTGGATTTTCTCCGGTTTCCTCCCACATTCCAAAAAACATGCTGGGTTAATTAGCGACTCCAAATTGTCCATAGGTATGAATGTGAGTGTGAATGGTTGTTTGTCTATGTGCGCCCTGTGATTGGCTGGCCACCAGTCCAGAGTGTACCCCACCTCTCGCCCCAAGACAAGTGGGATAGGCTCCAGCACCCCCCCCCCTTGCGACCCTCGTGAGGATAAGCGGTAGAAAATGAATGTTTTCACTTTTACTTCAATCACGTGGTTTTTAATAGCTGATTCGGACATCACCGTGTTGTAGTTTGGTTCACGTAGCAGCAGAGGGCGCTGCAGCTATTAGTATAAATCACACTAACACACAAAGCGCTACAAAAGAAGCACAGTTTTAACTGAATGAATCAACTATGACATGAGGCGACATTTCTATCTCTGTTTTCACACCAGAATGACAAGCACAATCAAAACAAGTAAGATAAGCGATGAATATCATGAAAAAGTCAGCATTTACCATCGTGTTTGTTGCCGTGTTGAATAGTCCGTGAAGACCGGCAAAGCTGCATCTCATTAACGCATGATGAGTTCATGCGCAGTTGGTACACAACACAACAAGGTCATCGACCCTCTTGTTTAGATCAATTAATTGTTCTCATCATTATTTTTCATTTTTAGGACCAACTTTGACCGCTCAGAACAATATGAGCTATATAATTGGTACAAGTAGATACCATGTTGAACGTACAGTGCAGGATAAATTCCACTAAGTGGAATTAGAGTTATTTTCCACTTAATTCCACATGTGTTCATTCATAGTTTTGATGCCCACAGTTTGAATCTAGTCATGAAAATGCATATTAATTCCTACAATACCCATAACTCACCACTAGGTGTCAGTATCGTTTTGCAAACTCCACTTAATGTTGACACTGCATTATTCATTTTTTTTCTACCGCTTATCCTCATGAGGGTCGCGGGGGTGCTGGAGCCTATCCCAGCTGTCTTCATGCGAGAGGCGGGGTACACCCTGGACTGGTGTCCAGCCAATCACAGGGCACATATAGACAAACAACCATTCACACTCACATTCATACCTATGGACAATTTGGAGTCGCTAATTAACCTAGCATGTTTTTGGAATGTGGGAGGAAACCGCAGTACCCGGAGATGGCCGAGGGTGGAATTGAACTCCGGTCTCCTAGCTGTGAGGCCTGAGCACTAACCACTCGGTCCCTGTGCAGCCACCACTGCATTAGTCCTCCTTTATTTTAGTTTTATTGAACTTTATTTTGTCCCATCGAAGTCCTTTCTAAATGTACAATACACAAGCAAATACTTAGCCACTTGTCCGCAATCTTTCATCTATCTTTACTGAAAATCAAAAATGTCATCGTGACCCCTGCCACTCATCTTCAGTATGTGCACGTGAGAGTGCATGACATGCTGTCTCTCACACACACACACACGCACACACACACACACAATTTCAAGTAATTGATGAGTAATGACTTGTTTGTTTTGGGAGAAACACTCACTTGTTTCCACAACACTCTTACATACACACACACACACACACACAGGTGTGAAGTGAGAGTGAAAGAAAAATACTACATTAATAAAAAAAATATATAACCCAATTATATACAGTATATATATATATATGTATTACCAATCAATGTAGTAGTGACTTAATGGTACATAGACAATGTCAATCAAGTTGTCTTTAATATAGATGGATAACAATTGATTAATAAAGCTGATTAATAAAGTGGCTACTACACTGAAATGATATGATAAGTAGACATATTGTAATATATTATACAATAATATCAACTTTTGATGATGGCTTGATGACCACACACATACACACACACACACACACACACACAAGAGTCTGCTGACGTGCTCACCTGCCTCTTCATTCAGACCTGACCCTCAAAGGAGCTGCACGCGCCGCTGCGACACAGCGCATGGGAATCTTGAGCACTTTCCACACACCCACCCACTTTCGACTTTCTTTGTGATTGGCCGATCAGGTCCGACTTGGTGCCACAGTCCGTGGAAAACAGCAGGGGAGGATCAGGACCAGAACCCAAAGCGGGAAACCAGGAAACCAAACCGAAAGGATGTCCCGAGCGGAGGAGCGTGAGGAGACGGACTGTGTTTGCTCATTCGGGATGAAGTCCACTTGGGACATCAATGACCCCAAACTTCCTCAGGTGACTTCAGACTCTTTATTGTTTATTGATTATGGATTTATCAAAATGCTGGGAAGTCACTTTTTTTAACCTAAAAAAATAGGCAAATTTGTGAAAATTCATTATTTAAATTAAATAACAGAACACTTCCAATTCATTTAATGCAGAATTAAAAAATTAGTGTTTAAAACAATTTAATCAATTATATCAATTACTGTAAAAGTGTGTTTGCAGTTTAAAAGACTCTCATTATGTATTTATATATATCATTATAACAGTCTATTTATTTGTATTATCACTACTATTTGTATCATATTATTTTATTGATAACATGCAATAATTAAATTCATGAAATGACGTATCAATTTAAAGCACTAAAGATTTTCTGAAGGTTGTGTGTGCGTGAGTGAGTGAGCGAGTGCGTGTGTATGTGTGCACACATATTTTGGTTTCACTGGGAACAAAATATAAAAACCAGTTTTTACTGTTTAAACAACAAGAGAGCACACACGTGCAAACACACACACACACACACACACACACTTGATGTACATTTCAATAGAAGCCCTCATATAAAAATATATAATAATATATAAAAATTTAAATATTTTCCCAATATTATCATTTATTTAATTTTGCATGAATTATTAATTATTATTTAATTATTTTTTTTATAAAAAAAAATCATTCCAACGATTACAATTCATACACACACTTGATGTACATTTCCATAGAAGCCCACATATAAAAATATATAATAATATACAAAAAGTTAAGTATTTTCCCAATATTATCATTGATTTAATTGTGCATGAATTATTAATTATTATTATTATTTTTTTAATTCATTCCAACGCATTACAATTCACACACACACTTGATGTACATTTCCATAGAAGCCCTCATATAAAAATATATAATAATATACAAAAAGTTTCATATTTTCCCAATATTATCATTTATTTAATTTGGCATGAATTATTAATTATTATTTAATAAAAAAAATTATTCATTCCAACGGATTACAATTCACACACACACTTGATGTACATTTCCATAGAAGCCCTCATATAAAAATATATAATAATATATAAAAAAGTTAAATATTTTATTATTTAATTTAGCATGAATTATTAATTATTATTTAATTAATTTTTAAAAATATTTTTAATACAATTCAATTACAATTCATAGCAGCTAATTACCAAAAATAAAAAGTGTTTATGGACCGAAAAGCGATTATAAAAGACTTTCTGCTGACAGACACTACATTGCTGATTGATGATAATACCGAAGGCACGCCGCTAACATGCTAAATGCTAATGACTCCCTCCCTGTTTGTAGGACACAAAGCAGTTTGATGCCTTCCAGGAGTGGACCGACGGTTACGTGCGTTACATCTACAGCGGTGAGTAACAATGATTTCTGCGCATCAAATTTGAAATGAATTTAATCGATTTTAAATATTTGTAGCCGAGGACAAGAACGCTCAGCGCCATCTCTCGGGTTGGGCCATGAGGAACACCAACAACCACAACTGTCAGATCCTCAAGAAGTCCTGTTTGGGTGTGGTGGTGTGCTCGCGAGGTTGTACGCTCCCGGACGGTTCCCGACTTCAGCTGCGACCCGCTATCTGCGACAAGGCACGGCAGAAACAGCAGAGTAAGGATCACGAGAACCCTAATCCGAGTCTTATAAGGGGCTGTGGAGTCATCCCTGATGTTCTCCTGACTTTTTGTTCTAGAGAAAGTGTGTCCAAGCTGCAGCGGCGCTCTGGAGCTGCTGCCGTGTCGAGGTCACAGCGGGTACCCAGTTACTAACTTCTGGAGGGTGGACGGGAAAGCCATCTTTTTCCAGGTAATGCTGAAATTCCGAACAGACGCTAGGGTCCGGTTCTGTTTTTCTTATTTGCTATGCTCCTTCAGGCTAAAGGGGTCCACGACCATCCGAGACCAGAGTCCAAATCCGAAACAGAGGCCAGGAGAAGTTCTGTTAAAAGACGAGTCAACTCACCGCCATTCGCACCAAAAAAACGACTCATTGAAGCAACTCAGGTAGACCACAACAAAGACTTTGTGGTTTGGGTTTTTGTTGGTCATTGTTGTGTTTTTCGTCGTTTCAGGGTCTCGGACCCGCTCTTCTCTCATGTGTGGAGTCAGCAGACAGGATCTCTTTCATTGAGCCAACATTCCCGCAGCATTACCCGGGATTCCAAAGTACAGAACCCTACTACAACCACCACAATTCCCTGGGAGAGACGTCACCCGGCTTGCAAAAAACAGCCAGTCCAAGACTCTACATGGGCAGGCCTAGCTACGATTTCCCAGGGTACTTAACCTCACCGTCATATCCGGTCACCTCGGAACTTTGTGATCCCAGGTAAATCCCACACACTTTGAACCAGATTCCAAAATCCAAATTAAACAACATCCAAACCAGATTCATATCCTTTGCAGGATGACCCCGGTTCTTGGATGTCCGACCTCCTCAGCATCAGCACCCGTCTCTTCTTCATCGACCTCATTTGACCCCTCACCAAAACCAGGCTGGAAAGATCTCCTGAAGACCTCCACCCCTTACAGTGACAACCACCATTATTACAGTACCGACTACCCCTGCCGCTACCCAGGAAACACCCCGGGTTCACCTGCTGCACTGCAGACCATCATCACCACCACAACCAAAGTAAGTCTATCACCAGGTGTTCGATCCCTGTGCCGTTCCAGCTTATAGAACATGTAGAATTTCATCTGCTAGATTTTATAGAATACCAGGACTAAGATATTAAGACTAAGATGTTAAGTCATGTTGAGTCTAAGGTTTTAGATCCTTAGAGATTCCCAGCTCTTAAACCCAAGTAGAGTCCCATCTGTAAAATCCTTATAGAATCCCAGGTCTTAGATCCATGTACAGTCTCAGATATTTGACCCATGTTGAGTCTAAGGTTTTAGATCCTTATAGATTCCCAGCTCTTAAACCCAAGTAGAGTCCAATCTGTAAAATCCTTATGGAATCCCAGGTCTTAGATCCATGTACAATCCTAGATGTTTGACCAATGTTGAGTCTATGGTTTTAGGTCCCAACAGAATCCCAGATCTTAGATCCATGTACAGTCCTAAATGTTTGACCAATGTTGAGTCTGTGGTTTTACATCCTCACAGAATCCCAGATTTTAGATCTATGTCGAGTCCCAACTGTAAAATCTTATCAAATCCCAGGTTTTAGATCCATGTACAGTCCTAGATGTTTGACCAATGTCGAGTCTGTGATTTTAGATCCGTACAGAATCCCAGATCTTAGACCTATGTAGAGTCCCAGTTGTAAAATCTTATCGAATCCCAGGTCTTAGATCCACATACAGTCTCAGATATCTGACCCATGTTGAGTCTAAGGTTTTAGATCCTTATAGATTCCCAGCTCTTAAACCTAAGTAGAGTCCCATCTGTAAAATCCTTATAGAACCCCAGGTCTTAGGTCCATGTACAATCCTAGATGTTTGACCAATGTTGAGTCTGTGGTTTTAGATCCTCACAGAATCCCAGATCTTAGACCTATGTAGAGTACCAGCTGTAAAATCTCATCGAATCCCAGGTCTTCGATCCATGTACAGTCCTAGATGTTTGACCAATGTTGAGTCTGTGATTGTAGATCCCTATAGAATCCCAGATCTTAGATCCATGTACAGTCCTAGATGTTTGACCAAGGTCGAGTCTGTAGTTTTAGATCCGTACAGAATCCCAGATCTTAGACCTATGTAGAGTCCCAGGTGTTAGATCCATATACAGTCTCAGATATCTGACCCATGTTGACTCTAAGGTTTTAGATCTTTACAGAATCCCAGATCGTAGACCCACATAGAATCCCAGATGTTAGCTGGACCTGTGTTGATGTTCCTCAGGTCTCATATCAGCCGTGTCCAAAGGCTCCTCCCTACCAGTCGTGTCCCAAACCTCAGGCTGGCCTCCCGTCTTACCAGCCCTGCGCTCCACCAAAACCGCCCGGCTTCGCCGGATGCTCCTCCCTGCTGGACGAGGCCACTCCCTCCTACTCGGCCGAAGTGAAGGTGACGGAGGAGTCGGGGGGAGTCATCAAGTCTCTCTCATTTCAGCCGGAAGTCGTGCAGCCTAAAACTGAACGGGCCGATGCCTACGACTACCGCTACGGCTACGCTAACACGTTTCGCTACGACGACTACTGATATGGTACTACCTCCGTTACCAGAACTGAGGAACCTCTAAGGACTTTTGGTGTAGCATCCATGCTAATGTTAACCAAACGATGCTATGTGATGCTAAGTGTTTAGTGCTGCTTTGGTGTCCGGCTAACTTGTTAGCATCTGAGCTTGACCGTTTTTTTTGAACATTTCATCACGGTGACGTCCACAAACGTAGCATTTTTTTTTTTTTTGCTACGTCAATCTCGATTTGTTACATTTCGTTTGTGTTATTTATTGATTGAAAACAGGAAATGATGTCATCTTCTTAGTCATGAACGTTGTGTTAGCGATGGTTAAAACGAGTCGGTGAGTAATAAAGTGGTTTGGACAAGACGCCGTGTCTCTGTGAGTGATAAAGCAAACCGGACAAGGACGTGTGCGGACAGGAAGTCCTCCTGTCTGTCACTAAGCTCCATTAGAACCACTCATTGGACCAAAACGCCATCAGCGTGTCCGTCATCGTTAGAACACACATCGCAAGTTCAAGGACAGGTGAAGGTTCATTAGCGAGTTAAGGTCAGGTGAAAGTCAGGTGAAGGTCACAGAATGTTGTCCAGGTGTGTCCAGATTGAGGGGGAAAAACAAGCCGCGTTGTGATTGGTTGAGCTCGGACATGTTTTTTGTTTAAAATCAGCCAGCATGAGAATCGTGGTCCACCTGGAGAAGATCAGCACACACACACACACATAAATGTGAAGTAATTCTATCCTTTCAGCAACATCTTCTTATCTTCTCATCTCCTGCTCCTGAACTGATCTTCATCGCTGACTTTTCACACGCAAATCTTCGTCTCGGTTAAATAAATCATCTCTTGACATGAGATAGAACCATCTCGTTTGTCCATCATCTTTGTCTTTTAATAGTTTCTTCTATAAATCACAGTAAGCAAAAAAAGTCAAGCAGGTCAAAGAGGAACATACTTGGATCCTGACTGGCTGGACCAGTTTGCTTCTTCTTCTTTATAATCGGGGCATCAGCGCGTATCGGAGCGTCCCATCAGCAGAACATCACGTAGACATCCAGAACCAGTACCAGCATGCTGGTTCTTTTCATGTTCCTCTCTCTCTCTCTCTCTCGAGATGGACCACTAACGTCAACAAGACAGAGACACATCAAAGCATGTCCTCTTTGGAAAACGGGATGACCCGACTTAAAAACCTCTACGCGTTAAGTCCTAACCAGAGGTCAAATAAAGGACATGAGTTGTTGTCCAAAAATGGCGTCCAAATTTGTCACAGCTCCGATCTCCTGTTTGACTTTAGTCTATTTCTGTGCAGCATACCCGACCTGATCCCAAGTCCACGACCGGGACTCTGCTTGGGACCGGGACCAGGTGTGTGTGTGTATGAGTGTGTTTTGACAGAACAGGAAGTTAGCGGCTCAGTGAAGAAGAATGAAGTCGGTTTACGTTGAAGTTTATCTTTGATGAGCGCGCATGACAGGGCAGGTCTGAGCCTGACACACACACACACACACACACACAATGTATGTGTGTGTGTGTGTGTGTGTGTGTGTGTGTGTGTGAGACAGAACTTCACCCACCTGAAGGAGACAGGAGGTCACATGGTCTAGTAGCAGGAAGCTGCTGAGTAAACATTTCATCTTCTAAACTCACCTGCTTCTACTATGTGTGTGTGTGTGTGTGTGTGTGTGTGTGTGTGTAAGCCGCAGACAGTCAAGTGTCACATGATGGATGCTGTGTCTTTGTCGCGCTCGTTGACCCGCAGCAGGAATGTGAGCCATGCTAACACGACTCTCGTACCGCGTGCTAGCTTAGATGCTACACACGTGTGGTCACATGACAACACTTTTCTTGACTTCCTTGAATGTTTTGTTTACAAATAAACAACAAAAGAGTGAACGTAAACATGTTTATCACGTGATGACGCCATTTTTTTTACGGTTGGTGACCCCTAGCACCACCTAGTGATAAAAATGTATTTTGATCAATTATTAGCATTTATGTAACTTATTATAAATATGTTATTTTATTTTAGGAGGAAGTCGCGGTCAAGATGGCGATGAGGTGAGCAGCTGGCGTCCATCACGGCGAGGAAGTGAGCAGGTGGCTTCCATGTTGGTTCGAGGAGGTGTGATGAAAGGCAGCGAGAGCTCAAGTACAGTCAGGGGGGGGGCTTTTGTTGTGAAAGGACCGAGAGGCGGAGGAGCAGCTTCCTGAGAGTCAACAACAGCTGAGGTCGTTAAAAGCAGGTACGTCTGGGTCAAAGGTCAAACCAAAGTAAAACTCATAGTTGACGCGACACCACACCAAAACCATTAGGCAACAGTTGTCTAGTTATTTAGTGGTCTCTTGTAGGTCCACTGGTCCACCGGTTTGTTGATGCAGAGGTCCTTTGGTTCGATTCCACTAGTATTGTCATTCAGTGGATAAGTGGAGTATATGGCACAGTGGCGTCCGTATCCATTCAGGAAGTCTGGTGGTCCAGTGGTGTGAGTGGTCAGTGACGCTGAGGTTCAGTGGTTTAGTCACGTGGTACAGCGGCCTACTGATCTTGTGGTCCTGTGGTCAATGAGTCCAGTTCTCTGTGGTTTATGTACTTCCTGTTTTTTTTTAAGTCCTCACGCTCAATGTATTCATACAGGTCAGACATAAAACGAAAAGCACTACTTTAGATTCCTCTGAAGATTTCACATTCACTGCTGCAATTTATAAGTTTAGCCAGCAGATGGCGACACCGCATCATTCAGCAGCTTGATTGAATAGCAACACAGCAATGATTCATGAATGCGTTAGACAACACGACATGTGATTGGCTGAATCAGTGAGGGGGGGGAGGGCCGCATTTGGACTGACAGCTGCAGGTGCTCGTCAGAAGAGAATAGAAGTGATCTATTGGATTTTAATCCATAATTTTGTACATGTGACAGATAAATGCCACTTTCAATGTCATTCTAGTTTATACCCGGTTGGATGTCCAGCAGGGGGCGTTGCCGAGCAGCAAATGGGGAACTCAATGAGGACTTTGTCAAACACACAGAGGTGCATTGATGGAAGTCATGTGACCCATCTTTAGGCTCCACTCTCATACATGAAAGCACTCAATATCTATCTATCTATCTATCTATCTATCTATCTATCTATCTATCTATCTATCTATCTATCTATCTATCTATCTATCTATCTATCTATCTATCTATCTATCTATCTATCTATCTATCTATCTATCTATCTATCTATCTATCTATCTATCTATCTATCTATCTATCTATCTATCTATCTATCTATCTATCTATCTATCTATCTATCTATCTATCTATCTATCTATCTATCTATCTATCTATCTATCTATCATCACATGACTAATGAATGTTAATTAATTAATTGGCAACATTACAAAAGTGCAATTGGACATTTCAATATAAAAGACGACTGAAGCAATGTAACCTTCCAAAATAAAAGCCAACTATAACAGGAATGTTTTCCAAAATAAAAGTAAACTGTAACAGGAGTCTTTTTTTCCCCCAAAATAAAAGCAAAATGTACCAGGAGTGTTTTTTCCAAAATAAAAGCATATGTATGAGGAATAGTTTCCAAAATAAAAGCTCGATGAAATATTAATTCAAAATAATAAAGATAAAGATAACGGGTGTGTTTTCCAAAATAAAAGCAAACATAACAAGAAGGTTTTTCCAAAATAAAAGTGTAATATAACGGGAGTGTTTAAAAAATGAAGGCAATAATGTTTTTTCCAGAATAAAAGTTAATCCAACACTGTTTTCCAAAATAAAAGCTGGATGTAATATTCATATTTTCCAACAAAAAAAAGTTAAAGGTAAGAGAAGTGTTTTCAAAAATAAAAGCAACAAGAATGTTTTCCAAAATAAAAGTATAATATAACAGGAATTTTGTTTTCAAAATAAAGGCACAAATAACAGGAATTTCTTTTTCAAAATGAAAGCAAAATGTAACAGTTAGCAGTGTGTGTGTTTTCAGAATAAAGGTTAATTTAACAGGAATTGTTTCCAAAATAAAAGCTGGATGTAACATAATGTTTTGCCACAAAACGCTGGATGTAACATGATTTTTTTTTCCAAAATAAAGGCTGGACTGAACATAAATACTGTATTTTTAAATGAAAGCAAATGTAAAGGAAATAGGAACGTCTATTAAAGACTATTAAAGATAATGGAAGGGAAACATTTTCCAAAATAAAAGCTTAATATGAAAAAGACATGTCCAGATGATGATTTTCTTTGGTCATTCTCATCATTTCTCATTCGCCCCCCCCCTTATAACGCCCCCTCCACCCACCACCACCAGGTCTCTCACCCCCCACCCGTGACGTCACAGCTTTTGCCCCCCTCCCAATAGGCAGGAAAAAGAAAGAGGAGAGCAAAGACCCACAAATTCGTGCACGTGAGGGAGAGCGTGAACGCGCCTATGAGTGACGGCGCGTCGGACAGGAGAAGACGAGAAGAAAAAGAAGAAGAAAAGCTCGAAGAAGAGAGGACAAACAAAAAGAAGAAGAAGAGGAGTTAAAAAGGGGGGAAAAAAGTGCGGGAGGAGTTGATCGCTACTTTTCCCCTCCAGCTGCGGACCGAACAGAACCGAAGAGGAAAGAGAAGAACATGGACGCTTCAACTTTACTGCTCCTCTCCTTACACATGACGGCCGCCCTCAAAGGTAAGAACACCACCACAGAACTAGCAGCCGGTTCTCCAGGAACCCGGTCTGGCGGGGTAGGTCGCCATGGTTTAGGATTTTGGGAGAGGAGGGGTGTCAACGCTACATTCATGTTCGTGTGTGTCTAAGTGACGGTATCCAAGTTTCCATCAGGAAAATCTCCTCCCTTCCTTTCCTCCTCTCTTTTCTCTTCCTCCTCTTCTTTTCACCGTCCTGCCCCAAAAGTCACTCATAGATTAATTACATCAATTAAGTCAATTACAAGTAGTATGGTTTTCTTGAAGCACTTTTAGCGGTCAAAGGTCAACAAAATGGAAGTCTAAATTGTCAGGGCAGGTCTCGGCACTTGTCAATTGACGTTGCCAACACGTCAATCAAGTTGCAAAACAAGCAATTATAACTTCAATCAATTAATTAGTGTTTAGTTGGCATTTGACAATAAATGAAGCTGTGTGTGTGTGTCGGAGTGTGTTTATTTATACGTGTGAGAGAGGGAAGCAGCCGAGAATGAAATGAAAGTGTCCATAGTCCAAGATGGCCGCCATGCTCTAATAATTGTGTTGATGTAGCGATACTAATGATATCGTCTGCTTGGTTTTGGGACACAGCTGTCTAAGCAAAGGCTAGGCTAATGTGCGCTATTTGTTGTGAAAAGCAAGGGTGGTGTCCTTCTTGTTTTGCGCTATGCTATGCTAAGCTAGGCTAATGTCATATCCGCCATGACTTGACGAATATCTTCAATACTAAGCTAGGCTAATGCCCTCCATGTAGTGTATTAAGCTTTAGTGGTGGGAAAAACTGTTTGTTTCAGTGAACCGGATCATTTTGGTTCATTTAATAAAAAGATCCGTTCATTTCGGTCAATTATCCTGTGATCTACAACTGTGCATAGACCCGTTCAGCTGTGTCGAGTCAGTCCGTTCACTCATGTTCACGTTCGTTTTGACTCAACAGCGCAACAACACGTGATGACTAGTGGTGTGTCGGTTATGAACGAACGGGTCAAAAGAAATGGTTCTTTTTTGTGAACGGAATGAACAAGGTCACCGACTGTGTCGGTCAATCTCTCGGTCTCTGTCTTTCAGTCAACTATTGACCAACACTGTCGGTGACCTTGTTCATTCCGATCACAAAAAAATAACTAGTTCTTTTGACTCGTTCGTTCATGACCGACACACCACTCGTCATCACGTGTTGTTCGTTCTGACTCAACAGTGCAATGTGAACATGAGTGAACGGACTGACTCGACACAGCTGAACAATTCTATGCACAGGGGGAGAACACAGACCAACGACCAATTGACCGAAATGAACGAATCTTTTTACTGAATGAACCAGAATGATCCGATTCACTGAAACAAACAGTTTTTCCCACCACTAAAGCTTAATACACTACATGGAGGGCATTAGCCTAGCTTAGCATTGAGATTATTCATCAAATCATGGATGGTATGACATTAGCATAGCTTAGCATAGCTTAGCATAGCATAAAACAAGGAGGACATCACAAATGGAGCACATTAGCCTAGCCGCTACACCACTACACCACTACTAAGCTTCTTTTATGATAAAGAACTCAATATATTCATGCTTGAATGATACTGGTGCCCGCAACGCATACAATGGTTTGTACAATGTCCTCTGTGTTTCTGAGTTTGTGCTCAGGTGAAGGGAAACGTCCTCCATGTTTTTTATGCTAAGCAAGACGAATGTCCTCCACGCTTGGCTACCGTCCATTTGTGCTAAGCTAGGCTAATCCCGCCCAAGTGGCTCCTTGATGTGATGAAGACCACTACACAACAAAGTCATGTGACATGCAAGATGGCTTCTTTTAGTGGTGTGCGATTTGAGTCTGCAGCACGATTCTTTAATATACAGCACACACACACACGTATACACTCCCTTGTGACCTGATGTGTCCAGGTTCGGGCTGTCGCTGATTCAGGACTTTACCTTTTCTCCTTGAGTGCATGTGTGTGTGTGTGCTTATGTGTGTGTGTGTGTGTGTGCAGGTGTAGTCAGGTCAGCTCTTTGTTTTGTCTCGTCAGGATTTTAATGAAGCTCACACTCTATGTGTGTGTATGTGTGTGTGTATCTGATGTTAACTACATTTAAAAAAAAAAACGATGGTGCACTTTTGAAGTGATTTAGGCGGAGAAGTACCACTCTCTTCTTTTTTTTTTTTTCCGTGGCGTTCCATGCTTAGTGTGGCGTTGCATTGCATTAAAAACACATCAACACAAAGTCTTAACAAGCCTTCATTGGCACAATGGCGGGGCGGCCTTGGCGACACTGAGCTTGCGAGTGCGGGCCCGCGGGATTAACATAGCCGCCTGGAGACGCGGCGTGCGCAACACCAGCGAGGATTAGGAGGTCGGATTTACGCTCCTTTTGTTTAACGTGGGAGATGAGATGGAAGCTGCGAAGTGTGTATGTGTGTGTGTGTGTCTTGAAGGCACTTGCTGCATGTTACTGCAGTTGAATAAGCTCCGCCCCTTGTTGCTTGTAAGTGGACTTAGGAAGATAACTTGCTGTGTGTTTCCAAACAGGAAGTGACCCTTATTTGTAAACAATACATGTGTCAATCACACTATGTGAACCGCTACATCATCAATGTTAGAAGCTCCTCCTCCTTACTGTTGCTGCCCAATCAGAAACGACTTGCATTGCACCTGAATGTCCAAGTGTCCCCGTTTCGTGTCTATATGTCCTCACGCTACATCTCCATGACAACGGGCTGTAAGCAAATCATTTTTTTAACATGAGATTATTAAAACAGTCAGCATGTCTTCAAAAGATTACACATGTGTGTGTGTGTGTGTGTGTGTGTTTTAATCCCTGTTTTGAGATGTCAGTCTGATTAGTGTTGTGGCCCAAATCCCAGATCATATTCAAAGGATTATTGTTTGAAGATACGCATCTATCTATATGTGTGTGTGTGTGTGTATGTGTGTGTGTGTGTGTATGAGAGAGACAGAACTAATGAGATGTGGATTAGTGTGTGTGTGTTGTCAGTATAATCTGCATGTTGTGTGTTCAGCAGGTTTGATGCTTCTTGTTTACTTGTTAAGACTTCAGCAGAGTTTGAAGGCCTGGTGACCTTTGACCCTTTTCTCGTCCCTCTTTTTTTCCAACGCACAGGAATGCATGCAGAATGAACATATTCATTCATTTTCTACCGTTTTTTTTTGCTGGAGCCTATCCCAGCTGTCTTTGGATGAGAGGCTGATGGCCAGCCAATCACTGGGCACATATAGACAAACAACCATTCACACTCACATTCATACCTATGGACAATTTGGAGTCGCTAATTAACCTAGCATGTTTTTGGAATGTGGGAGGGAGCCTATCCCAGCCGTCTTCGGGTTAACGGTGGGGTTCACACTGGACCAGTCGCCAGCCAATCACAGGGCACATATAGACAAACAACCATTCACACTCACATTCATACCTATGGACAATTTGGAGTCCTTTTAAGGAGTTGTTTTTTTTATATTCATATTTGTACATGTTTGTATATTTGAGTGTGAAGTTGCTGTATGATGACTTTAGTGACTGTTATATTGTTATTTACAATATTTTTATACACTATACTGTTATATACAATCACAGGGCACATATAGACAAACAACCATTCACACCCACATTCATACCTATGGACAATTTGGAGTCGCTAATTAACCTAGCATGTTTTTGGAATGTGGGAGGAAACCGGAAAAAACCCACGCAGGCACGTTGGAGAACATGCAAACTCCACACAGAGATGGCAGAGGAATTGGAATTGAACCCTGGTCTCCGAGCTGTGACGTCTGCGCGCTAACCACTCGACCACCGTGCCGCCCTAGAATGAACATATATGAAATATAATATGATTACAGAGATTCCTATTATGATAATTATGCTAATTATTGAAAAAATGCTGCCGGCTAACGGGGTACACACGTGCACACACACACACACGTGCACACACTGCCAGAAGCTTTTAGCTAACTAAAATTAGGACAATACTGTGTGTGTGTGTGTGTGTGTTTTTGCATTGAACATAAAAGGTCATCAAAGGTGAAAGTGTTACACACGTGACATCATCGTCATTATTGTGTGTGTGTGTGTGTGTGTGACACACAAATACAGGTGAGGTGGGGGGGGGGGGGCGAGCGCCGGGCGTCTAAGTGCCCCTCAGGTCTGACTCGCAGCAAGTTTGCATTAGTAGAACCCCACGGGGGAGCTCCAGGCGACACACACACACACACACACTTTCCCAGTCCCTTTACTTCACATTCTTTCTCATCATATATCCTCACTCTGTATCTGAATGTCCTTACTGTATATCCAAATGTCCTCGCTGTGTCTCAATGTCCCCATTGTGTGTCTAAATGTCCTCGCCGTGTGTTTTAAATGTTCTCACTGAATGTGTAAATGTCCTTGATGTGTGTTTTAAATGTGCTCACTACGTGTGAATGGCTTTACCGTGTGTGTGTGTGTGTTCAGGTGTTCTCATAAATGTCTTTACCATGTGTCCTCCCTATGTCTGACTGTGCCCGAATGTCCTCGGTGTGTCATAAGGACTTAGTTGTATGACTAAAGTGTCCTCGCTGTGTGTTGAAACGTCCCTCTTTTGTCTTCATTGCATTTCTAAATGATCTCCCGTGTTTCAAAATATCGTCCCCCTGTGATTTTTGTCCTCGCTTTATGTCTGACTGGTTACCTTTTAGTAGGGGTGTGTATTGGCAAGATGATGTGTATTAGAATCATTCTGAAAAATAGTGTAGCGTGCATTTGAAACCAGAGTGGAAATCGACTGAAACCTGTTTAAAACAAACACACAAAACAATTCATAATAGTTTGAAGTCTGTCTAACATTTTGAATGAATCCAATTCGGAAGTGACTTGGAACTAGATTATAATCATTCTGAAAACCAGTGTAGCATGCATTTGAAACCAGAGTGGAAATCGACTGAAACTTGTTTAAAACAAACAAACAAACAAACCAATTTACAATAGTTTGAAATGTGTCTAACATTTTGAATGAATACAATTAGAAAGTGAGTGGGAACCAAAGGAACCAGATTATAATCATTCTGAAAACCAGTGTAGCATGCATTTAAAACCGGAGTGGAAATCGACTGAAACCTGTTTAAAACAAACACACAAAACAATTCATAATATTTTGAAATGTGTCTAACATTTTGAATGAATCCAATTAGGAAGTGGCTGGGAACCAGATTAGAATCATTCTGAAAACCAGTGTAGCGTGCATTTGAAACCAGAGTGGAAATCGACTGAAACTTGTTTAAAACAAACAAACAAAACAATTCATAATAGTTTGAAATGTGTCTAACATTTTGAATGAATCCAATTTGGAAGTGACTTGGAACCAGATTAGAATCATTCTGAAAACCAGTGTAGCATGCATTTGAAACCAGAGTGGAAATCGACTGAAACCTGTTTAAAACAAACACACAAAACAATTCAGAATAGTTTGAAATGTGTCTAACATTTTCAATGAATCCAATTAGGAAGTGATTGGGAACCAAAGGAACCAAAATAAAAGTGTAATATAATGGGAGTTCGTCTTTTTTTCCAAAATGTAAGCGTATGTATAAGGAATCGTTTCCAAAATAAAAGAGATGAAATATTAATTCAAAATCATAAAGATAACGGGTGTGTTTTCCAAAATAAAAGCAAACGTAACAAGAATGTTTTTTCCAAAATAAAAGTGTAATATAACGGGAGTGTTTTCAAAATAAAGGCAATAATGTTTTTTTCAGAATAAAAGTTAATCCAACACTGTTTTCCAAAATAAAAGCTGCATGTAATATTATTAATTAATTATTATTAATTAAAAACATGTTTTCAAACTAAAAGCTAACATAACAAGAATGTTTTCCCAAATCAAAGTATGAAATAACAGGAATTTCTTTTTCAAAATGAAAACAAAATGTAACAGTTAGCAGTGTGTTTTTTTGAATAAAGTTTTGTAAATTTCTGCACACCCTACTTTGTGTACAAATCCAAAATGTGTGAGGACGTTTCACTCGTGTTTTAAATTAAAATCAGAAATGAACCTTTGCCGTGTCTGCACTTGAATAAATACCATATACAGTGTATTATAAATGCCTAAAAATATCAATATCATACTTTCTAATATGGATACAGTATCGTGGAACGAAGTATCGGGATATATTGCGGCTGTTTGTCCACACTTTGTCTAAATGTCCTCACTGTGTGTGTGTTTCATTGAAGTCAGCGTGAAAGCCGTGGGTGTGTGTCCTGTGGGTGAAGACCTTTCCGTCCACCGTCAGAATGAATGTCGTCCCTCTTGGAGGTGACCTTCTCTATGTCGGGACCGAGGGAGGGACGACAGAGGGGGTGATTTGGATTGTTTGGTCCATTTTCAGCAAAACAAACATTCACTGTATGATTTGTTGTAACAATCACTCAATCAATCAGTGTGGAAGTGGTCATTTCAATAACGAATAAATATGACTTTCATTTTCACGGGGGGGTTGTCCACGCAGTCAGGTCGGCGCCGTGCTCGTGAGCGTGCGCGTCAGGGATTAATAGAATTGAAGATTTTCTTTTCATTCCTCGCCTGCCTTCTTATCTTTAATCTGACATCTTTTTGCCTTTATGATATCGTCTAATCCCCCTCTGCTCTGCACTGTGTGTGTGTGTGTGTGTGTGAGGGGGTTAATTCAGGATTACTTTCATTTTGAATTAAAAGTGACCCTGCTCATAACTGTCTGTGTGGTAACCATGGCGACGTAGATCATGTGATTACATGGCGCCGCATGTTTAGTCGCAATGTTGGGAATTTAAGAATGAGAACCGAAGAGGAGTAAGTTTATCAGGTGTTACGTTTTGTGGTTCCGCACACGCTCCCCTAAATTCATTAAAAACGTAATTTTGGTCTGTAAACACTAGACTCGTCGGAATTAGTTCCAGCGTGAATACGTGCGGTGTACAGAAGAAGAAGAATGGAGCGTTTGCCTAATGCAGAGTGGAAGAATACACGATGTGCCTGAATAACATTTAACTTTTTACACTTCATTATTATATCCCATAATATTGGTGGTCGTTACCAACATTAAGGATGAAGATTATTGAACGCTCATGGGGTTGCTTAATATTTATTTATTATGTATTATTGGTATATACTATTATAAATATTATTTATGTATTTTTAATAATTTTATTAATGTGAATTTATTATTAATTATTAAATTAATAATAATTAATAACTTAAAAATTATTTACAAATTTAATTACAATTATTAATATTTTTATATATTTAATAATTCTACATGGGTCGGGGAGTCTGTGCGCTATTACAAAGAAGAGAAGAGCCTGGGATAAAACCAAACCAATGTACTGGACTGTGTTGTAATGGGTGTAAAATGTGAGAAAAGTGTCTGGAAACCAAAACAATCATTGATACCAGAGTGAAAACTGACTGAAACCAGTTTTAAAAGTACAAAAATCCAAATCAAAACAGTAAGAAACACAGACTGGAAATCAAAGGAATCAGATTGGAGTCATTCCCCTAATGTAGAACCAGTTTGAAATCTGTATAAAATTGGAAGTGAAAACAAGTGAGGAAGTGACCGGGAACTAGATTGGAATCATTCTGAAAACCAGTGCAGCGTGCACTTGAAACCAGAGTGGAAATCGACTGAAACCTGTTTAAAACAAACAAACAAAACAATTCATAATAGTTTGAAATGTGTCTAAAATTTTGAATGAATCCAAATCGGAAGTGACTTGGAACCAGATTAGAATCATTATGAAAACCAGTGTAGCATGCATTTGAAACCAGAGTGGAAATCGACTGAAACTTGTTTAAAACAAACAAACAAAACAATTCTGAATAGTTTGAAATGTGTCTAAAATTTTGAATTAATCCAATTTGGAAGTGACTTGGAACCAGATTAGAATCATTCTGAAAACCAGTGTAACGTGCATTTGAAACCAGAGTGGAAATCGACTGAAACCTGTTTAAAACAAACAAACAAAACAATTCAGAATAGTTTGAAATGTGTTTAACATTTTGAATGAATCCAAATCGGAAGTGACTTGGAACCAGATTAGAATCATTCTGAAAACCAGTGTAGCGTGCATTTGAAACCAGAGTGGAAATCGACTGAAACTTATTTAAAACAAACAAACGAAACAATTCAGGATAGTCTGAAATGTGGCTAACATTTTGAATGAATCCAATTAGGAAGTGACTGGGAACCAAAGAAACCAGATTGAAATAATTCTGAAACCAGTGTCACATGCATTTGAAACCAGAGTGGAAATCGACTGAAACCTGTTTAAAAAACAAGTTCTGAATAGTTTGAAATGAGTCTAACATTTTTGATGAATCTAGTTAGGAAGTGACTGGGAACTAAAAGAAACCAGATTGAAATCATTCTGAAACCAGTCTCACATGCATTTGAAACCAGAGTGGAAATCGACTGAAACCTGTTTAAAAACAAGTTCAGAATAGTTTGAAATGAGTCTAACATTTTAAGAAGTGACTGGGAACCAAAGGAACCAGATTGGAACCACTTTTGAGACCAGAGTGAAACCAGTTTGAACCCAGTGTGTACAAATGGGAGGCGGCGTGGAAGCCAAAGAAGCTTCTTGTATACTCCATTAGCGACGACAATGGATGCTACGCTGCTAGCCCCCCTTGAAAGGTTTTTCATCACTTCCATGACATTTTCCTCCAATACAATTTGGAGGCTTTTCCTTGGCCGTTTGTCAATGTAAGTACTTGTTGTGTTGTTGTTGTCGTGTTGTCATAGTTGCTCAAGTGTTACTGCTGAGACTTTCAGGAATGTTGTACTTGCTACAAGTTTACCCCCCCAACCCCCCCCCCCCCTCCCCACTTTTCCCAGCAGTGTGTTTTCATCTGCAGACATGTTGTGTCCTGCACTGCTGTGCACCCCCCGCCCACCTCAGACACCCCCCTCCTCCTCATCCTCCTCATCCTCCTCCTCCTCGCCAGGAGGAGTTACAGCCCAGAGGGAGGAAGAGGAAAATGAGGAGGGGTAGATAATCTGTGTGTGTGTTACAGGCTAATTATTAGTAATTAGCATATTATTGTGATAGCGTCATATAGACGCCTGAAGTGCGGCACACACACACACATATATACACACACACACACACACATACTCAAAGGCGCTCAGTTGACTGCTGCATTATTCATATTTAGCCTGAGGGAAGTTAGCTTTGCTGTGCTAACGCTAAAGCTGTTAGCAGCCAGTTCCTTTTGCTGCACATAAATAAATACTCCGCTGAAGCTCACAAATATAGTTTGAAAGAGGAGAGGAGTGTGTGGTGTGTGTGTGTGTGTGTTGGGTGTAGTCATTTGGTTTCATGCTGTCTCTAATCATACCCTCTTTTTATATTTATACCTCAATATGCTCTCAATATGTGAACCATCTCTTTTTCCATACATTTGTGCACAATTCCTCCACATAGTAAACTGCGGCCATATTGTTTGTGTATGCCCTCCTTATGTATGTGTGTGTGTGTGTGTGTGTGTGATTAGAGGTGACAGTGGACACACAATGACAGACAGCAGTGGTGGCATTTAACTGGTGACATATACACACACACATACATACACACAGCGAGGTGCCCCAGGGCATGCTGGGAGCTGTCGTGTCAATGTGGCGGCCTGTCCTGTCTCGTCCAATCACCTAGCAGGGTTTTTGCTTTAGCACAACATGCTAACGGATAACTGTGAGGCTAGTGGCTATTAGCAGACACACACATACACTGTCTGACACCGGATAATAACACACATTAGACAAGCCTGGTTTCACACTGCTAATTAGTGTGTGTGTGTGTGTGTGTGTGTGAGAGATGGACAGACAAAGACAGGAAGGAAAAGTCCGTTTCCTGAAGAGAAGTTTGACGCACAAAAACAAACTCTTCCTGCTTCCTTCTTTGCCTCCTTCTGTCTTCTGCCTGCGTGTGACCTTTGACCCCCTGACCTTTTCTCCTGTGCTGTTTTAGTGCTCCAGGTGGCATTTTGTTTTCATGTATCGATTTGTCTGCTGTGATCCCGCCCACTAGTTGTCGACACACTACAGTGAGTGTTGTTTGTGTTTTTTTTTTTCCCCCTCCGGATACGCGCACATCGGTCTCCATGGCAACATAAAGGTCCAAGATGACCACCTGCATGCAGACTTCACATGAACAAAGTCAACACACACAAACGCATTGGCTGTGAAGTTAGACTAATATATGCGTGTGCTGATATTCCTACAGTTTGCACCTACACATATCTTACATACAGGTGATGCTATGCGTGAAACAGGTGATGATATCGGCGTTGGACATGATACAGGTCATGTCATGTGTGTAACAGTTGATGATATCGGTGTTAGACATGATACAGGTCATGGCATGTGTGTAACAGTTGATGATATCGGTGTTAGACACGATACAGATGATATGTGTGAAACAGTTGATATTGGTGTTATCGGTGTTGTATGCGATACAGGTGATATTATGTATGAAAGAGTTGATGATATCGGTGCCAGACATGATACAGGTGATGTTATGTGTGAAACAGTTGATGATATTGGTGTTAGACATGATACAGGTGATGCTATGTGTGTACTAGTTGATGATATCGGTGTTAGACATGATACAGGTCATATCATGTGTGGAACAGTTGATGATATCAGTGTCAGATGCGATACAGGTGATGTTGTGTGTGTGTAACAGTGGGTGATATCGCTGTTAGATGCGATACAGGTGATATGCGTGAAAGGGTTGATGATATCGGTGTTATACATGATACAGGTGATATGTGCAAGACAGTTGATGATATCGGTGTTAGACATGATACAGGTGATGCTATGTGTGTACTAGTTGATGATATCGGTGTTAGACACGATACAGGTGATATGTGCAAGACAGTTGATGATATCGCTCTTAGACATGATATAGGTGACATGCGTGAAAGGGTTGATGATATCGGTCTTAAACACGATACAGGTGATATCGGTGCTATGGGTGATATATCGGTGTTAGACATGATACAAGTGATGTGTGTGAAACGGTTGATGATATCAGTGTTAGACATGATACAGGTGATGTTGCGTGTAAAACGGTTGTAAATATCGTTGTTAGACATGATACCAGTGATGTTATGTGTGAAAGAGTTGATGATATCGTTGTTAGACATGATACAGGTGATGTTATGTATGAAACAGTTGATGATATCGGTGTTAGACATGATACAGGTGATGTTACATGGAGGTTGGCAGTACGAGGTTGGCAGTACGATGTTTGTGAAGTTGACGTTAGATCTGAAAACAAATTTACTTCCTCATCAGGGGTGGCGGCCTAAGATTCTGGCCTTCGATGGTTACCATGGAGACACTCGTTTTTTTTTTTTTTAAGACATCCGCACTTGATGAACAGTAAATAACATCAAAGGACGATTGGAGAAGTCACATGACCGCGGTGGCTACAGATCGATATTTGTCCGATCAATAAATCAAGCTGATTGTGCATCGATTAGAGCGCCTCCATCAAGTCTCGAACATGAGCGTTAGAAATTTCAGTCACCTGTTTATTGACCAGCTGACTGAAAACAATCAATGGCTGGCCATGATGATGAAATGTCTCTCCTTTACACACACACACACACACACACACAAAGAGAACAAAATGTGCGTCCTCAGGGTGTGTTTCTGCTCCCTGTCATCACTCTGCCAACACACATGTAGCAGCATGGAATGGTATGTGACATGGACGTCCCTCCCAGAGCTAAGGGGAGTGGGGGGGGGGGGTCTTGCTTTCATTTCCTGTCTGCTCTTAAACACTCTTTTTGTTTTGATGAAACCGCATGCAAAGTGAGGGGCATTTGGACATACTGCAAACAAAGGTCGCGCGGTGGCACAGGAAGTAGAGCGGGTGGTCCAGTAACCGGAGGGTTGGCGGCTTCCCAGTCACTGCTGGGCAAGCACCTTGCCTCCAGGGTTGCCCCACACATGTACGTTCAGCTTCACTGACCTAAGACCCCCGGACCTGCTCCCAGGGCGCCACACGCCACTGCTCCTCACAGTATGGGTTAAAATATCCCTTCCCAAAAATAGCTAACATATGCTAACAGTTCATTCATTCATTCATTTTCTACCGCTTTTTCCTCACGAGTGTCACGGGAGGGGGTGTGCTGGAGTCTATCCCAGCTGTCTTTGGGCGAGAGGCGGGGTACACCCTGGATTGGTGGCCAGCCAATCACAGGGCACATATAGACAAACAACCATTCACACTCACATTCATACCTATGGACAATTTGAAGTCGCTAATTAACCTAGCATGTTTTTGGAATGTGGGAGGGAGCCTATCCCAGTCGTCTTCGGGCGAGAGAGGCGGGGTACACCCTGGACTGGTGGCCAGCCAATCACAGGGCACATATAGACAAACAACCATTCACACTCACATTCATACCTATGGACAATTTGAAGTCGCTAATTAACGTAGCTTGTTTTTGGAATGTGGGAGGAAATCGGGAGTATGCTAACAGTTATTTTTAATAAATTTGCTCTAAAACACCGTCTTACTATCTGTTTTTCAGCGTGTCTTTTCGGTCACGGTCCGGACTGCAGTCTGGTCCAGTCAAAAGAAGACGACTTGGACTGGGAGCAAGGAGACCCTCAGGACAAAGCAGCTGGGGAGCCTTGGTTCCCTTCAGGTACCTTCCTTTGTCACAATTTATTTATTTATATAATTTATTCTTTTACTCACAAATATATATTTCTCTTTATATATATATATATATATATATATATATATATATTTACTTTTCACTATTAAAAATGTAATTTAATGATACATACACGAACACAAGCTTTTGTGTTACTGGGATTTAAAGCAGACACAGTGTAAGCTTTTTTGTTGTCTTGACTTTGCACTTGAATGCAGCACCAAAGACAATCTGCAGCTTTTCTTATCTTGCCACACTTTCTCCTCTGACTTATGGACGGACACTTCACACTCCGCTGCACACTTAAGTGTGTGTACGGGTGTGATTGTGTGTGTGTGTGTGTGTGTATGGGGCGAGAGAGCGAGAGACGCCGTTTGTCACATGCTCACCGAGGTTACACTGCTGACGAATGAGAATGCAGCGCTCTTAAATCAGGCAGCCAATCACGTAAGAGACAATGTGAGCGAGGACACACAGAGTGGACGTGCTTACTGTCCTACTTCAACTGATTTATTGGGGAGGGGGGGGGGTCTCGCCTTTCTTCTCGTATATACCTGTATGTGTGTGTATGTGTGTGTGTGTGTGACTAATTGCAGCCAATGGAGGCAATCAAAAAACACTACTTTTCTGCTTCCTGTCTTTACGAGTCGTCTTTAAAGTAGCTGCCGACACCTTACACACGACGCGTGTAGCTAGTTTGTGTAGCATGTAGCATGCTCCTCTATTGCCAATTGACCCATGTGATCAATCTTCTTAAATGGACACTTTTTAAATGGAAGTTCTGCATGTGTTTTACGACCACGAGATTGGCGACTGTAACTCTTGCTTTGTTTTTTAGGGCGGGGGGTTGGGGAGTTGGGGGGGGGGTTATTCTCTAGCTCCTCCGAGCTCACGCACACACACACACACGCCTGCATGTGTGTCGTTTAATGTTCTTATAAATGGTACAAGTTCAATCTATTCCGAAGCACGTTGCAGTGCCTCTTTGCTGTCAGTGTGAACAACAGTCATCTCCTGTAATGCCCTTTGTGAACACACACACACACACACACAAACACACACACATACACACACAGAGGCTCTGGACTGTTTAGTTTGTTGTGAAATAAATGTGTGTTAATTATTGTAACCATCAAATATATACGTTGTGTTAATTCATTCAATGGCGACAAAATTAAATGCTAATAAGCTTTATTTGAATTGACCACGTTGACATTTTGAATTGCCGTGGCAACCGCAATGTTACTCAGTCAGTCACGCTGCTGTGCCTGCTCATTGATTTACTCCACTGTGTGTGTGTGTGTGTGTGTGTGTGTGTGTGTGAGTGTGTGTGTCTCTGCTGAGTTCAGGGTATATTAATATTTCTAATAGGAGCGTTATCAGCTCACTGCCAGATGTACACAAAACACACACACACACACATGCTGAGGCTTGAAGGCAAACCCCCCTAAATGCACTCGTGCACGCACACACACACACACACACTCAGTGGCTGTGAATGTTTGATATTCCCATAATGCTTTTGTGCGTCAAAGAGACCTGGAGGTCAGAATAACTTTTTTGTGTGTTTACTGCACACACACACACACACACACACACAGGTAAACACAGTTTAAACGTAAACAAGATTGATTTTTCATCTGTTTGCCACCTGAAAATGTGTGTGTGTGCGTGTGTCAGGGTTAATGAGTGTTTATCAGCATGTCGGCATGCACACGCCCTTTTGAATACACATGTGAGTGGTGCCAATGAAGTCGGTACCGGTTGGGAGTGCAGCAGCATCCAGCCAATCAGACACAAGCTCATACCCGCTGTTTTGCTTGATATTCAATGGGCATTATTTAAATTCAATGAAATTGAAATGGGGCGGCATGGCGGTCTAGTGGTTAGCGCGCAGACCTCACAGGTAGGAGACCAGGGTTCAATTCCACCCTCGGCCATCTCTGTGTGGAGTTTGCATGTTCTCCCCGTGCATGCGTGGGTTTTCTCCGGGTTACTCCGGTTTCCTCCCACATTCCAAAAACATGCTACGTTAATTGGTGACTCCAAATTGTCCATAGGTATGAATGTGAGTGTGAATGGTTGTTTGTCTATATGTGCCCTGTGATTGGCTGGCGACCAGTCCAGGGTGTACCCCGCCTCTCGCCCAAAGACAGCTGGGATAGGCTCCAGCACCCCCGCGACCCTTGTGAGGAAAAGTGGTAGAAAATGAATGAATGAAATTGAAATGCTAGTGTTGTTGACTGCTACGTTGCTACATGCTAGCTGTCAATCATTTGATTCATCTTAATAATGTTGCCAACTTATTATGTGCATGTGCATTAGTTTCAGCATCTAGGTGTAGTTGTTCCGTAGAACAACGGCATGAACGGAGTGAGCCCTTTTGTCAATCATACAGTCTCTTTGTCCCAGTGGGCAGAGGCGGGGCTGGTAGCATATACACACAGAGTGCAGTAGAATATATTGTCATACTTTTTTGGGGGTATTTTTTCCATTGTACTTTTCTTAAAAGTAATGTTAAAATCTCGTCTCGTCCCATGACACCCCCAAATTGTCAGTGATTTACGGACAGTTTGTTGATGGCAGCCATGTTTTTCAACCTGTCTTCTTCATATTTTACAGACATGTGCTAGTCAGCCCCCTAAATTTGTTTAGTGGCAATACGGATAAACACCCTGAATTAAAACCTTTTATTTTTATTATTAAAAATTAGTATTATGATTTTTATTCTTATTATTTTTTTATTAAAACCCTAAAACCTTTTTATAGAGAATATTGAACTGTGTGAGAACTTTCAAGCCGATTTTAATGACAGTGCTACTGTATGGTGTATAAAATACAAAAAAAAAATACTATAAAAAAACTTCCTCAGCTTCCACCCGCTCGCTTTTTGCATCATGTCGGTGACTCACTTCCTTCGTGCAGGCTCCTCCCCCTTCCTATACGTGAACACGACGGGTCGCTACAGCGGTCAGCGGGCCCACCTGCTGCTCCCGCAGCTCAAGGAGAATGACACCCACTGCATCAACTTCATGTTCTATCAAGCGGCGGAGCGCGACGGAGCCACGGCCGCCACGCTCAATGTCTACGTCAAAGGTACCCGCAAATTGGGGTTGGCAGCGAGGTCTCCGTGGAGAGGCGGCGCTCATGTCATGTAAAGGGGAGGAGCCATTACAAGTACTAAGATTTGTATGTTTGCTACAGAGAACAGCAGTCCTCTGGGTGTTCCTGTCTTTAACTCGTCTGGCCCCGCCCAACACACCTGGAGAGGGGTGGAGCTTGCTGTATCCACCTTTTGGCCGAATTACTACCAGGTAAAAAAAAAAATAAATACACACAGGAAATAAACATACAAAATACATGAAGTATATGTTTGTTGCCGTGGTGATGAACTGTTTACATTTGGACATCCCTCACTTACCTCTGCTGTTGATGCTAAGGCGACAAACTGTATTGATTGACGAATCAGGTGGTGTTTGAGGCAGTCAGCAGCGGGCACAGAGGGGGTGTGGCCATCAGAGACATCACACTGCAGGGACACCAGTGCAGTAAGTACACACACTAGACCCCCTCCCCGTCGCTTGATTGGATAACAACGTTATCTCTCGCATCAAAGAATTAAGGTCACCGTGTGTGTGAAGACAGGGGAGTTCATTAACATGTAAATTGATTAGCATGGGCTTTGATGTTCTCATTCCAAATTCTACTTTACCGTAAGTCAACACAAACACACACACGCGTACACACAAAAAGATTGATATCAGTCAGTCTGGTGCTTCTCAAATAGTGGGGGGGACATCCCTGTGGAGGGGGAGGGTGGCGTAACCTTAACTTGAGTAACCTTAACTTGGAAATAGTTTGAAAGAGGACCTGTTATGTTCATTTTTCAGCCCTTTTTTATTGAATTGTGGACTCCTATAGAGCAGGTACACACAATAACCAGCATACAAAGCTTTATAGTTCTTCCAGAATCTGCACCTATTCAGGTGACATTTCTGTGGCTTTTTCAAATACGCAAACCTCATTTCTGAAACTTTGGTATAAGTTAATATTATAATAATATTAATATTATTATATTATTATTATTATTCTATTATATTAATATTATAATAGATAATAGGTCCCCTTTCCATTGCTGCATATGTTATCTCAGCTCATTTGCTAATCATATATACGCAAATATAAATATTACCAGGTACTCAATTGGCCTTTGTCCTGTCTGTGTGTGTCCCAAGTGAGCACACCTCACTTCCTGCACATCAAAGGCGTTGAGGTGAACGCGGGGCAGACGGCCATGTTTGCGTGTACCGTCAACGGACGTCCCCAGAGCAACGTGCAACTCTTCCTGCAGGTATGCATCACGTATATTAAAGGTCTAAGTTGGGCATCATTCAAAACAGCTAACATTCTTAAAATATGGTAATGGTAATGGTTTTATTTCATTTGAAACTGCATCAGATTACAATTGAATGCATCACATAATCAGTTCACAGTTCCACATGTCCAAAAGGAGTAGGAAGAAGCAAAGCTTATTAAATCCTACCCCTCCATCTGGTACTTTTACAATCAGTAACTGTTACATTTGTTCACTTCCTGCTTTCCTAATATAATTTTATTTTATTTTATTTTATTTTTTTTTACTTAAAAAAATGTTTTTAATTTTTTTTAAATTGTTTTTATTTTTTAATGGTTTTCTTTAATTTGAAACTGCATCAGATTACAATTGAATGCATCACATAATCAGTTCACCGTTCCACATGTCCAAAAGGAGTAGGAAGAAGCAAAGCTTATTAAATCCTACCCCTCCATCTGGTACTTTTACAATCAGTAACTGTTACATTTGTTCACTTCCTGCTTTCATAATATAGTTTAAGGTATTTTTTTTTTTTTTAATTTTTTTTTTTTTTTATATGGCCCCCTGAATGATTTAGCCAAAGAGTTGTCACCATCAGTGTTCTCTTCTCGTCAGGGTATGAACGGTCGTCAAGCCGTGGTCAAGGAAACCAAGCCGGTCAACTCGCGGCGTTACGTGGCCACCTTTGACGTGGACAACACCACCAAAGGCGACTCTGGACGATATCGATGCATCGGCCAGTCGGATCGTGGCGTGGGCGTCTCCTCCTATGCTGACCTCACTGTCAAACGTAAGCCTTGTTGTTGTTTGATTTGAATGGAACTTTATCAAAGCTTGTTTATGTCGATGAAGAGTGATCACTCCCTATAATGAAAGCTCGGCGATATCTGCAAACACACACGCAGGTGAATATGAGACACACACGTATTGTGCAAGTGTGTGTGTGTGTGTGAAGTGGGTCAGGAGGAAGTAGAGCAGCACCACCGGGGATTGTGGGTAATAAATTCCAGGTCTGCCGTGACTCGCCGAAGGTCACGAATATTAATTAACTCGTTAACTCCTTCCTTTCCTTGTTAAGAGAGTTCAGAGTGTGTGTGTGTGTCTGTGTGTGGGGAGGGACTCATCCTGGTTGTTTTTGTCCCTCAGAGCCGCCTGTCCCCATCGCCCCCCCTCAACTAACAGCGGTAGGTGCCACCTACCTGTGGATACAACTCAACGCCAACTCCATCAACGGAGACGGTCCGATTATAGAGAGAGAGGTAAGTGGATAAATCCAGAACTTTCCCAGCACTATTTGAACTTGGAATGTACGTCTAAAATTTTAAAGCGACCCTATTGGCTGAGGAATGTGTGAATGTCTTCTAAGGTGGAATACCGCACCATGTCGGGCATGTTGATTGACACCACACCTGTGGATAAGCCCACCCACAAGATAGGACACCTGGACCCCGACACTGAGTACGAGATCAGCGTTCTGCTCACCAGACCCCTGGAGGGAGGGACAGGGAACCCTGGGCCGCCTCTGAGGGCTCGGACAAAGTGCGCAGGTAAGCTTGCTGTTGACCAATCAGAGAGCAGGAAGTATACCCCTCACATTTTCGGAACCATTGTATATCTATTCAAGGGATAATATTCATCGTGGGGGTTGCTGGAGCCTATCCCAGCTGTCTTGGGGCAAGAGGCGGGGTCAGCCAATCACAGGGCACATAGTATAGACAAACAACCATTCACACTCACATTCATACCTATGGACAATTTGGAGTCGCTAATTAACCTAGCATGTTTTAGTACCCGGAGAAACATACAAACTCCACACAGAGGTGGAATTGAACTCGGGTCTCCTAGCTGTGAAGCCTGCGTACTAACCACTCAATCGCTGTGCAGCCTGTGGAATATTTTCATTCATTCATTGATTTTCTACCGCTTATCCTCAAGAGGGTCACGGGGAGTGCTGGAGCCTATCCCAGCTGTCTTTGGGCGAGAGAGGCGGGGTACACCCTGGACTGGTGGCCAGCCAATCACAGGGCACATATAGACAAACAACCATTCACACTCACATTCATACCTATGGACAATTTGGAGTCGCTAATTAACCTAGCATGTTTTTGGAATGTGGGAGGAAACCGGAGTACCCGGAGAAAACCCACGCATGCACGGGGAGAACATGCAAACTCCACATAGACATGGTCGAGGGTGGAATTGAACTCGGGTCTTCTAGCTGTGAGGTCTGCGCGCTAACCACTCATCCGCCATGCAGCCCCAGATATAATATTATAGAAAAGAAACTTGGGTATAACTGTGAATACATATTTTTCTTGTAACCGCAGCTCCCCTGTGTTGGCAGCACTCATTTACATTTATAATATTGTCCCTTGAGAAGCTATACTGTCATAACACTGGTTGCTTGAAATGTGTGGGCCGTCCTCCCTTTTGCCTGATACCGTGTATTAGCATGCTGCGCTAGACTTTGTTGGCCGATGCTGAGATCGTCACATTAAGCATGCTTTAGTCGCAAGTTAGCAGAGCTCATCAGGTGGCTAATGGTTAGCGATGAGGTCATTAAAACTGTGAGGCAGATGAGGCTTTGTTAGCGCTGTGCTCATTAGCCGCAAATGGCAGCAGTGTACACATCAGCATGTGTGTGTGTGTGTAAAAAAAAACAACAATTAACAGCTAATTATCGACCTGTGCCAGTGTTGTTAATGATCGTTTTAAACACCATTCTTTTAGTTATTTATTTATTTATGAAAATGTCGAATCGTGAAACGGTGTCAGGCTGGAACACACACACACACACAGGTCACAGCGGAGAACGTTGTCAAGTTCTGATGGTTCTAGATGAAAGAACATCTGTCACCGCGTTGGTTGCTCCTCTTGTAAGCTCCGCCCCTCAGGACCGTCTGCAGCCGTAAACAAACTCCCCATTGGGAGCCAACGCAGGAAACCCAAAAGATACAACTGAAAGATGTGTGCGTGTGTGTGAGACAACTGGTGTGTCACCATCCCACAAACACACACACACACACTCAGCGTGATGATTTACGCTCTGATAACACTCGTCTGTCATCAAGTCACTTTTATTTATTCATTTACTGCAGATGAATTATACAGTTTGTGTGTGTTAAATAATAAATTAGCGTGTCCATCAAACAAGCTTTGTGACTTAGAGCCCAGGGAGGCGACTCAGTGTGACGCCACGTAAACACTCGCATAAACTTCTTCTTTTGTAATAATTCATACAAAAAAAAAACATTTCTCATTGTCAGAAATAACTAACAAAGTTGACTTTTTCATACAATTGCTTGGAGTGTCAATTGACCGGTGTTAGACAATGTATTTCCTGTTAAAACAGGAAGTCATTAAGATTTAAATCAAATAAATTGACATATTATATTTGTTTTATTTGTGATATTACCGTGTCACTAATATAATCATTATGATTCAGAAAAATGATATATAAGCGATGGAGTATTTTCAAAATAAAATATTTCAATTTTGTTTTGAAAATAAAATCCGAATCGTCCAGGCAACACACACACACACATACTGACAAAGTCACACGCGTGTGTTAACATCCATTAAAGTGTGCACGCCGTTTGTCCGTGCTTTTAGAATATTTCGTATCAATATTTCACTTTCATTCTTTTTTGCACTTCACATTTTCACGCTCGACTCGTCCAGCAAACATTCCAAAGCTTTTTAGACCTTTTACATCTCGATCTCTATTTTTATTTGTATCATTGCGCCTCCATCAATTGGAGTCATATGTATGTGTGTATATATGTGTGTGTGTGTGTGTCCGCATGGACTTTTAGGATATTCCATCTCTTTCTATTTAGAAGGCGTTTGTTTGAGTGACATGTTCACGGAGGTCATCCATCACTTGTGCGGCTCCTCCTCCTCATCATCGGCTTCATCGCCGCGTCTAGCTCAGATCAAATCTGCTGTAAATGAAAAATTAAACCTCCTCCTCCTCCTTTTCCTCGAGGAGTCACCTTCAAACAGCCGACGACGTGGCTTCCTCTTCTTGGAAGCAGACAATACAAATGGAAACCTTATTATCTTTAAATGACAAAATTAATGTATTGCACGGATTTTAGTAAATAGTCGCAAATATTGTTTAAAAAATTTAAAAAATGCTTAAATGTATGGGATGAAATTTCGACTACAAAATTTCTCCTTCACTAAACCTGGGACGAGTAAAGTAATTTTCATTTTCTACCGCTTATCCTCACGAGGGTCGCGTGGGGTGCTGGAGCCTATCCCAGATGTCTTCGGGCGAGAGGCGGGGTACACCCTGGACTGGTCGCCAGCCAGCCAATCACAGGGCTCATATAGACAAACAACCATTCACACTCACATTCATTCCTATGGACAATTTGGAGTTGCTAATTAGCATGTTAGCAACCTAGCATGTTTTTGGAATGTGTGAGGAAACGGGAGTACCCGGTGAATGCACAAGGAGAACATGCAAACTCCACACAGAGATGGCCGAGGGTGGAATTGAACTTGGGTCTCCTAGCTGTGAGGCCTGCATGCTAACCACTCAGTCACCGTGCAGCCCTTCATTCATTCATTCAAATCAAATTTTTGGAATGTGGGAGGAAACCGGAGTACCGGAGTGGAATTGAACTCGAGTCTCCTAGCTGTGAAGCCTGCGCGCTAACCACTTGACTGCCGTGCAGCCCTGAATGAAGTAATATTACCAGGAGAGGTTTCACTCTGTGCATTGGTTTCAGCACCATAGAACAATGACATGAACGGAATGAGCCCTTTTGTCAGTAATACAGTCTCTTTGTCTCGGTGGGTGGAGGCGGGGCAGCTAGCATACACACAGAGTGCAGACAAGTTTAATGTAGTAGAAATTAAATTAGTTGATTGCAATATCATTGTCATATATTTTATTGCATTAAAAATGTACATATAATTTAAATGATGATACATGTGATGGGTCTTTGTACTTCCTGTTTACATACAATACATTTACAACTACAAAAGCTGCCAGAAAGTTGTGCAGTTCAAATAATACTACCAAAAAAAATTACAAAATTGCCTTAAATAATGTAATCTGATCATCTAATCCTCCAAATAAATAATAATAATAATAATAATAATAATAATTAATAATTATAATTAAATAATAATAGGACGTGGTCTGTGTAGAATAGTGTCAAGGCCTATTAGCATGCTAAGCATTAGCATGTGTCATCCTTGAGCTCAGAAGTGCAATTCCTTTGGGATGCACGAAGAAGTCAGCCAGCAGCTCTCGTAAAACACGACGACAACGGCGACAACGGCGGTGATGATGATGATGATGATGATCATGACGGGGTGACGTGCTAGCAGCTGCAAAGAGGAGTGAATAGGACGCTAATTAGTTTGGCGAGACCCTCACTCATGGAGGAAGAGACGTCCTCTTTTGACACAAAAGACGCACAGCTGTGGCACAAACACACACACACACACACATGCACGCACGCACACGCCCATATACACAGTCGCCAACAGGAAGTGAAAGCATCCAACACTTTGAGAGTTTGGAGAAAAAAAAAAATTCATGACATCATCAGCTGGGAGCTTTTTATCCCCCCCCTCCATTCCCCCTTGGCGTCTGATTTAAATGTCAGGTTGAAATTATGGGATGGCAGGGGTAGAATAGTCAGAATTTATGAGATGGCGTTCACTTTCCCCCCCACTCCTGCAGGGATTATGGGTAATAGGATCCACTGCAATCCCTGCCTCACTCCTTCTCCTTGACCTCCGACCCCTTTGTTCCTACCTTGTGTGTGTGTGTGTGTGTGTGTGCATATGTGTGTGTGTGTGTGTGTGGTGGAGGTTAAGCTCAAATTCTCTCTTTCATCATGCAATCGCTGTGGAGAAACTCACAAGTGCTTCCATTGTGCACTCTGTGTGTGTGTGTGTGTGTGTGTGTGTGTGTGTGTTTGTGTGCATGTGTAGGGGGTGTCAAGAAGGCAACTGAGAACAGGAAATCTATTGTTCATCAGCAGCAAAACACCTGAGAAAGCTGGTGCACACACACACACACACACACACACACACACCATGAGGCTTTCTAGGAGAAATTGGTCTTTCCTGCTCTCATCAATCATTCTTCTCTATGTGGATCACTGTCTGTCATCTTCAACTAAGACCCTTACGTGTGTGTGTGTGTGTGTGTGTGTGTGTGTGTGTGTGTGTGTGTGCGTGCGTGTGTGTGCCGCTCAGTGGGAAGCTTTAATCTTGTCTCTCATGAGAAGCTTGTTCATTCAGGACATCATCTTCATCATGTTTGTATTTAATCATATTTAATCATAGCACCCCTAAAAATATCACTGGTAATGATGGTATTTTGTCATGTAGAATTAGAATGCATTTTATTGTTTATTATTAAATAGTCTATATTTTAAATTTTTATTTCATTTAAATTTTAAGAACTTTATATTCATTCATTCATTTTCTACCGCTTATCCTCAGGGGGTGCTGGAGTCTATCCCAGCTGTTTTCGGGCAAGAGAGGCGGGGTACACCCTGGACTGGTCACCAGCCAGCCAATCACAGGGCACATATAGACAAACAACCATTCACACTCACATTCGTACCTATGGACAATTTGGAGCATGTTTTTGGAATGTGGGAGGAAACCGGAGTCCCCGGAGAACATGCAAAGTCCACACAGATGGCAGAGGGTGGAATTGAACTCGGGTCTCCTGGCTGTGAGGCCAGCGTCCTAACCACTCATCTACCGTGCAGCCATCAAACATACATTCATTCATTTTCTACCGCTTTTCCTCATGAGGGTCGCAGGGGATGCTGGAGTCTATCCTAGCTGTCTTCGGGCGAGAGGCGGGGTACACCCTGGACTGGTGGCCAGCCAATCACAGGGCACATATAGACAAACAACCATTCACACTCACATTCATACCTATGGACAATTTGGAGTCGCTGAGTAACCGAGCATGTTTTTGGAATGTGGGAGGCAACTGGAGTACCCGGAGAAAACCCACGCATGCACGGGGAGAATTGAAATTGAACTCGGGTTTCCTAGCTGTGAGGCCTGCGCGCTAACCACTTGACCGCCGTGTAGCCCTGAATGACAATATGTAACATGTATTATATTGTATTAGTTTGTGATTTATTCTTAGACTCTACCGTCATTATATTGACTAATTCCACTATTCAGTTTCCTAAATCAATATTTTGTGGTTTTAAACTTATTTCAGACCCGATGCATGGCCCACGTCACCTCCAGGTGGTGGACGTCCGTTCCAAAGAGGTGACTCTCCAATGGGAACCTTTCGGCTACAGCGTGACCCGCTGTCACAGCTACAACCTAACAGTGCAGTATCGCTACAAGCCGGCGGGGACCTCCGCCAGGTAAGCAAAAAAAAACAAAAAAACGTGAGGGGGGGTCAGCTGTTGGGATTGCAGCTACAATGACCTTTGTCACCACGCAGAGATCCAACGATGGAGGAAGTCCTGGAGGAAGTGGCGTATGACTCGCGAGGTCTCCCGCCTCAACACACCGTGCGAAACCTGCCGCCCTTCACCAACGTTAGCATGAAGCTCGTTCTCAGTAACCCCGAAGGACGCAAGGAGAGCGAGGAGCTGCTGGTGTTGACGGATGAGGACGGTATGAAACAATGGAAAAGGGTTTTCTCCAAGCTAGCTAACTAGCATTGCTTTGTGTTTGTGTGTGAGGCTAATGCTAACAGGAATCATACATTATACCACCATAATACTGTTTAACTCACATCTTAGAGTGCCACAAAAGTAGGATTACTTATGTATAAATGTAATATTTTTGTACTTAGAGCATAGAAAACCTGTTTACAAACTTCTAAATTCAGTTTTCAACAGGAACTAGCACACCTATAATCAACATAATAAGAGTAAATGAGGCATTTAAGACATAAATTACTAATGGTAATTCTTGTGAACATGCATTACCTTACCTTACATTACCTTACATTGGAATACATTGCATATTTCAATTCACATTTCCTGTGTGTTGCTATAAATGTGTTCCATAGGGGCACCAGAGTGAGTGGCACACAGGAAGTGACGTCAGGGTTATGTCGCAAAAATAACCCATGTTTTTTTTTATGAGAGATTATGGGACCTGTTGTGAGGTAATTCCATAATTAAGGCCCAAAAAATAAATATTTTTTTTTTAAATGTGCATATATTGTCACTAATAATCATCCATATTCAACCACAAAACACCATTCATTCATTTTCTACTGTTTATCCTCACGAGGGTCGCACAGGGGGGTGCTGGAGCCTATCCCAGCTGTCTTCAGGCGAGAGGCGAGGGTGCACCCTGGACTGGTCGCCAGCCAGCCAATCACAGGGCACATATAGACAAACAACCATTCACACTCACATTCATACCTATGGACAATTTGGAGTCGCCAATTAACCTAGCATGTTTTTGGAATGTGGGAGGAAACCGGAGTACCGGAGTGGAATCGAACTTGGGTTTCCTAGCTGTGAGGTCTGCGTGCTAACCACTTGATCCCCGTGAATGAAGTAATATTACCAATATTTTGCTCGTCGCTCTCCTCCAAACAGGCAGTGAGAGGGATCACTCTGTGCATTGGTTTCAGCACCATTTCTTTGTCACGGTGGGTGGAGGCGGGGCATCTAGCATACACACAGAGTGCAGATGAGTGTAACGTAGTAGAAATTAAATTAGTTGATTGCAATGAAACCCACAAGAACATGCAAAATCCACACAGAGATGGTCGAGGGTGGGATTGAACTCGGGTCTCCTAGCTGTGAGGTCTGCGCGCTAACCACTCTAACGCCATGCAGCTAACCATGATTTATTAATAAATATATTTTTGAAAAACAGTGATAGAATGAAGCTGCGAAATTCGAAAAGTGCAAAGTGGTGACGGACAACTGTACTTGTACAATGTGACAAAAAACAAACTACACAAAATGTTAGCATTGAGCTAACAAGGTTGTTTTAGCTAATGCTAATGCTAATTTTATTGCTATTGGCTATCACAGTTCCGGGAGCAGTTCCATTGGAGTCCATTGTGGGCAGCACCTATGAGCAGCACATCAGTGTGAGCTGGTCAGAACCGGTGCACACGTATGGTCGCATCCGAAAGTACGAGGTTGGTATCATCCATAAACTTGTCAATCAAAGACAGTGGGGCGGGAATTAACATCATTGGTTGTTCTTCCTGGTAGATTTCTTTCAAAGCCCTGAGCTCGTTTGACTCGGACTTGGACCTGACTAATCAGAGCGGGAAAGTTCTTAAAGAGGCAAATGAGACAAGTCATGTCTTCACCGGCCTTTTCCCTGGATCTACTTACTCCTTCACAATAAGAGCATCCACCGTTAAAGGCTTCGGACCGCCAGTCGTCACTCAGTTCACCACCAAGATCCAAGGTATTTTCAAAATATAAGCGTACCGCCTCCAGCATGACTTACCGCGTCCTTTTGCTCCTCAGCTCCCGTAATGCCCGCCTACGAGCTCCAGTCTCCTCTCAACCAGACCGAGTCCACCGTCACTGTCCTGCTAAGACCGGCGCGAAGCCGCGGCGCCCCCGTCAGGTGACGTGCACGCCCACGCTCCCCCCCCTGTATATTTGTTCTTCCACCCACTCGCGTATGACTCCTCTGTATTTGTATGCGTGTGTGACAGTAATCTGATTACAGCCGCAGGTCGCCCGCGGCAGCACCTTTTGTACAGCCGTCTTATACGAGCTTACGTGTGCATGCGTGCCCAAAGGCGCCGTGCTTGGCGTGTCAAAGGAAACAAAAGCTATGTTAAATATATAAAAACACAAATATATCACATTGTGTGTGCGGCATCACATAGACACACACAGTTGTAAGTATAATACAATAATAGAAATATTTCAAGTGACACTTTGACGTTGTCAACATGTTGTCTTTAAATCTTTCATGTTTTACTCATGAAAACTTAATAAAGCGGAAGATTGATGCTGCTGAATATTTCAACATATGTGTGTGTGTGTGTGTGTGCAACACCTCGCTCAGAAAAGTCTTTTAACGACAACAACAAGGTAGCATCTAACAAGCTAACTGCTAATGCCACTGTGCCTGTGTGTAGTAAGTACCAAGTGGTAGTGGAGGAAGAGCGCCCCCGCAGGCAGAAGAGGGGCACTGCAGAGATCTTACGCTGCTACCCGGTGCCCATCCACTTCCAGAACGCCACGCTCCTCAATTCGCAGTACTACTTCAGTGCCGAGTTACCCGTCAACCAGTTGAGGACGCCGGCGCCATTTTGCATCGGTGAGTAAGTCGCTTTCCTCCAGCCAATCGCAGCCGCAAGCACCTTGATTATTAACGCTTGTTACATTACCGAGCTACAAGTCGCTGTGTTGACAATCATGATGAGGTCATGTGATGTTCAGGTGACAACGGGACATACGGCGGCTTCTGGAACGCTCCTTTGCTGCCACATAAGAGCTACGCCATCTACTATCAGGCTGTCAGTAGCGCTAACGGGGTGAGAACACACACACACACACACTAATGCATGCAAGTTAGTCCTAAGTTTGACCTTTGACCCCATCTGGGCCTCACAAAGACACCAAAACAAGAGCACAGACGCATTTTTATAGAACAGCAGCGCCTGCAGCGTGTGTGTGAAACAGATAATTGTTCGCTGCTGCAAGATGTTATTGTGTTGTGTGTTAATTATTGACGCTTGGAGGTTTAATTGGTGTGTGTGTGTGTTGAATAATGCAGCGACAGGAGAGCTTTTCACTGTCACCACACCGCAGACACACACACACACACGCGCGCGCCATCACACGCCGCCGTAGCGAATGTGTGTGTGTGTGCATGAATATTCATGAGCTCTTGTGGTTAATTTGTCGTCTGTTTGTTAAAACCAGAAAGACACAAGATGTTCCATCTCACTTTGCACAGAGTCCCTCGGTGTGTGTGTGTGTGTGTGTGTGTGTGTGTGTGCGTGTGCGTGTGTGTGTGTTGGCTGTTAAATGCCACGGGCTGAGACACAGCCATTTTCCTTCTGTCCATTCTGTTTACAACCGGTGTGTGTGTGTGTGCTTCTCTTTCACAGGAGACAAAGATTGACTGCGTCCGTGTGGCCACTAAAGGTAATGCAGTGCTGTATTTTATTTTGAAAGCATACTTTTATTTTGTTGTCTGTGTGACAAATGGGTGGGGCTAAGGCCAATTTTTGGGCGGATCTTTTGAACCAATAAATGGATTTGAATGAATGAATGAATGAAGGGCTGCATGGTGCGGAAGTGGTTAGCATGCAGGCCTCACAGCTAGGAGACCCGAGTTCAATTCCACTCTCGGCCATCTCTGTGTGGAGTTTGCATGTACTGCGGGTACTCCGGTTTCCTTCCACATTCCAAAAAAATGCTAATGCTAACATGCTAATTGGCGACTCCAAATTGTCCATAGGTATGAATGTGAGTGTGAATGGTTGTTTGAAATGGTTCTGCCCTGTGATTGGCTGGTGACCAGTCCAGGGTGTACCTTGCCTCTCGCCCGAAGACAGCTGGGATAGGCTCCAGCACCCCCCGCTACCCTCAAAATGAATGAATGAATGGATTTGTGAGCTAACTACATTAGCAGTTCCATAGCTAGCTTGGCACCAGCCAGTCCATACGGGACACAGACGGATGCTAAACTGTCCTTCACCTCTCCTCTCGTACACACAGAGAGAAACGCGCAACACACACTTACACGGATGCTACGCTAACACAATGCTAATGACTGGAACTCTATGGATGTCCAGGGAGACATTGAGCAGACGAGCTAAACAAGCTAAAAAGTGTGATATCTCCCCTGATGGACATCCGGCGCACAACACACACAGCAGTTGACTATTGTGACTTTAATCAGTTTTTATTGGTGCACAGTTGTGGAGCTTAATGACACTGGAAGCTGATTGGGCTTGGCCCCTCCCTTGACACCTGTCAGTCACACTATAGGAGCCAACCATGTCTCCTCGGAGGGGTGCGGTGGGCTTCACGCTACAGAACAATGAGCTGTTTGTTCTTCTTCTTTGTAACTTCTTTGAGCTCAACATGCTAATATGCTAATGTGTCAACATGCTAACAAAGTATCTGCTGCTCCTCTTTCCCCCTGGTTTGATTACTAATGTCTGAAGATCACATGTCTCTTTCAGGACCTAACGTGGCCGTCCCGCATCAGCCTGGGGGGGTGTACTTTTTGTAACTTTGAACGCTATTACTCAGGCTGATGTGGGTGCTACCAACAGGAAGGGATAACAAAAAGGGGGGGGGGGGGGGCGATGCTGCATGTTCCTAATATTTCTGCTGACTCTCTGCATGCTCCATTCTGGATGATCAGCTGCTATCATCAGCACGCAGCTCAGCACGCCACACGCCGGCCTCGCCCCCGCGGCCGGTGACAAGCAGCTCGCAGGTCAGATGCCACAGTTTCTCCTTACACCATTTCCCCCCCCCTCTCTCTCATGCCTCTGCATTCCAAGTAGCCTTTTATTTTGAAAGGGAGTGTTTGTCATCAATCAATCGCATCAGTGCAAATATCCACGCTGTGTGTGTGTGTTGCATTCATTTACAACAGACAGCAGAACAGGTGCAGTGCACACACACACACACACACACACACACACGTTTACAGCCTACAGAAAATTACATTTAAATATTTAAAGCCTGAAGGAAACTATTTAACTACCATCTCACACACACACGTGTACACACACACACACACACGCAAATGTGTAAACACACACACACACCTCCCACTCAGTTTGACTGGCTGAAGCCCTGAAGCTTCACTTTTATATACAAACATCTTTTCTCCACTCCGTGTGTGTGTGTGTGTGTGTGTGAGTTAGATGATTAAGTGAAGCAGTCAATAGTCAAGCTGACCTTGAAAGACACAAACAGGAAGTTGAAAACATCTCTTTCTAGAGCACTTTGGACCAAAGTGAGCTGGTTTCTGTGAGTGGCTTTTTCTAAACATTAAACAGTCTTTCGGTTCCGCATTAAAAGTCTGCAAAAGAATAAGATGGCGGCCGTCGTTTGCGGCTGTGTGTTAATTAGGATGCTAATGAGCCAGCAATGTGAGCCAAGTGAGCAGTGGCCCCTAGTGGCCAAGTCAGGTGTTACAGGGGCACGGCTCCTTTTGTTGTGTTCGCTGTCGTCATAACAACTACGGAAAAAAACATACCTGTCTTCTTGTCATTGTCTGATTCCGCCTCTGTCTCCACCCACAACCTGACTGCCGCAATTCTTGGCAACGCATGACTCCGCCTCCATCCCCGCCCACCTTCTGACTCCGCCTCCAACATTCCACCTGTCAATGACAGTCATGTTCTGTGCACATGATTAATTAGCTTAGCAAACATTATATTAATTAACCTTGAGGTCATATTTATTGAATATATTATAGATTAATTTTAATAAACACTAATTTGCAACGTTTCAGGACTCCGCCTCCATCCCGCCCACCTTCTGACTCCGCCTCCAACATTCCACCCGTCAATGACAGTCATGTTCTGTGCACATGATTAATTAGCTTAGCAAATTTGTAATTGTAAACATGATATTAATTAACCTTGAGGTCATATTTATTGAATATATTATAGATTAATTTTAATAACCAATACTAATTTGCACCGTTTCAGGACTCCGCCTCCATCCCCGCCCACCTTCTGACTCCGCCTCCAACATTCCACCTGTCAATGACAGTCATGTTCTGTGCACTTGATTAATTAGCTTAGCAAATTTGCGATTGTAAACATTACATTAATTAATCATATTTATTGAATATATTATAGATTAATTTTAATAACAAATACTAATTTGCAACGTTTCAGGCGCTGCCACCAGGAAGCCCGAACCCGATCAGGAAAAACAATCGGACCACACGGTGAAGATCGCCGGCGCCATGGCGGGCGTCCTGCTCTTCATCATCATCTTCCTCGGAGTTGTCCTGCTCATGAAGAAACGGTAAGAAAACGCGCGCTGTGGGCGGGGCGGGGCTGACAGAGGGGCGGGCACCCCGTTGTTAATGAATCTGTGCCTTGAAGGCTGGCTGTCAATCAATGTCTTGCTAACTAGCTGCTGAGAATGGGAGCGAATGCTTGTATGGAACATGATACACACACACACACACACACACACAGAGTAAGGATGAATCATGGATCAGTAATCACCATTAAACTGTGTGTGGACCCACTTTATTCTTCAACATAAAACACACAGCCCCCCCCCCCCAGGGACGCACACACACATTTTAGCATGCAAAGAAAAGCTTGTGTGTTTGTAGAACGTCAAAGATGAGACAGAATTTAGATGAAAGAGCATTTTACTCTCCCCCTTTTTTGTAGCCTAAAGCAGAATTGCCTCAGGCTAGTATGTGTGTGTGTGTGTGTGTGTGTGTGTGTGTGCATGTGTGTGTATGTATATGTGAGGAGCCTGATCTCAGCAGTGAGCCTCTCACTTGTCTCTAATGAGAGTTTAATGTTGATGGGGCGCGTTTGATTTCCACTCTGGGACCAGGCAGCCGTGCGACTCATTAAAGCAGCGCAACAGGAAGTCACAACTCGTTAGAAGTCGCCTTTAGTTGGAATACGCGGGGTCCACCATCATGAGACCATGACGAGAAGAAAAAAAAAAAAAAAAAAAAAGTTAGGTCAGGTAAAGAAAGAAATAAGAAGAAGGGGTCTCAACTGCCTGGAAAGATCATAATCACAAACCCAGACCCTGACAGCAACCCTTCAGCCAATGAGCTTTTTTAAAGCGTATTTAGCATCACAATCATTGTTGCATGCATGAAACCCTCCGAGCTGCCGTCATGTTGTTTTGGACACAATTGTGTGTGAAAAGGTCTTTTCACCTGAGGGCAATACTGGTGGAAGAACAACAGGAATACAAATGATAATAATAAGCATACAGTATCTCACAAATGTTAGTCCAGCCCTCACTTTTCAGCTACCATTTTATAATAAGGGATAATACAGCAAAAAAAAGATGTATTTTAGAGTAGTCAGTGTACATCCCGAATAGCAGTGAAAATGAGTCAACACACCGCCATTATTTTCTAAATAGCTGGCAAAACAAGTGAGTACACCTCACAATGAACATTCCAAAATTAGAATTCACGTTTGTCCTCAATGAACCGCAGCTTTCTGTTGCCAGCAGCACTCATACAGCCCCAGACCAGGGTGCAACTTTAACTTTTTTTTTAGCATAATTAACTTTAACTTTTTAACTTTTTAATAATTAACTTTAGCATAATTAGCACATGTCAAGCCATACCGACAGAAGCACATTGTGGTATCGTCACAGAGTATGATGTGTCTTTGAATGCAACTCTTCCTGTCCAATAATAACAGGATTAAAGTGTGTATCGAACGTTGTTTTACTATTAAAGAGACCAGTGTTGGGCTAGTGTTTTAGCATTTTTGGACATGTGTACGTTCATTTCTTTTTCTACCGCTTATCCTCACGAGGGCCACGCGGGTGCTGGAGCCTATCCCAGCTGTCTTCTGGCGAGAGGCGGGGTACACCCTGGACTGGTCGCCAGCCAGTCACAAGGCACAAAACTTTAAAGGAGATTTTTTTTTAAATATTCATATTGGTACATGTTTGTATATTTGAGTGTGAAGTTGCTGTATGATGACTTTAGTGACTGTTATATTGTTATATACAATATTTTTATACACTATACTGTTATATACAATCACAGGGCACATATAGACAAACAACCATTCACACTCACATTCATACCTATGGACAATTTGGAGTCGCTAATTAACCTAGCATGTTTTTGGAATGGGGGAGGAAACCGGAGAAAACCCAAGCAAACTCCACACAAAGATGGCCGAGGGTGAAATTGAACCCCGGTCTCTTAGTTATGAGGTCTGCGCGCTAACTACTCGACCGCCGTGCAGCCCTCATACAAATATACGTTCATTTATTCCTAAAATACAGAAGCATATGGCAATTAATCATGATTAATTTGAAAACTGATTAATTTGATTGAAATTTTTAATCATTTGACAACAGAAACATAATCCATGCATTATTATTATTATTTATTAGAGACATTTTTATGTGTCTCCATTACACTGTATGTCTATCAGAGTTGTACACTGACTACTCTAAATTACTTTATATCAAAGTTTACTTAGTAGAGCGTTGCCACTTTGGGATACATATGGTAATTTAAAAAAAAGTGATTTTTTTTTTGTATTAATTTCCACTTATCTGTGCTGGAACTGAAATGTGTTACACCTAAAAAAAAACATTTTATCGAGAAAATGAAGGAAAAGAGGATTTTTACGTGTGACTCAAGCACACAACAAGAAGACATGAGGGGGAGGGGGGCAGCCTCTTGCCTCAGGGAGCGCACACACACACACACACACACACACACAGACAGGTCTTTTCATTTTAAAAGCCGGTTTTCATACTTATTTATATATATGACTTTTACCTCTTACATTTTCAGGTCAGGGTCACAGTCTGTGTGTGTGTGTGTGTGTATGTATGTGTGTGTGTTGCTCAGCAAATCGGACAAATGGCTGTATTTTTATTTGTACACTCGAAATGGAAAAAGATAAAAAAAAAACTACTAGAAGCTTTTAAAGTGAACATGAAGCGGTAGAGATGGATAGATAGATATTTTACATATGTGGTGCTTTTTTTTTCTCAACAGGAAGCTGACAAAGAAAAGGAAGGAAACGCTAAGTTCCAGACAGGAAATGACTCTGATGGTCAACAATTCACAGCACACAATAGTGGACACACACAGTCACACACTGAATGGACACTGTGAGTTGCACGTAAACACACACTTTACCTGATGGTGATGTTTGTTATAATGATAGTGTGTGTGTGCACAGCAGTGTCGTCTGCGTCGTCCTTCACTATGAAGACCAACAGCAGCACCATTCCCAAGTCCTATTATCCAGGTAACAACAGGATTCCCTGGTCATGTGACTGGACACAATGTATAGCGATGTTAGCTAATATTACACTCGCATTTTAACAGCAACATCAAGCTAGGTTAGCCTATTTACTTCAAGATTCAAGCAGTTTAAGATGTGTAGCGAAGCCTGAGGAGGGAGGGTTTTTCCTTTCAAAATGGACTTCCTCTTCTTTGATATACTGTATTTTAATTGTTACTTACTACAATACACCTCCTATCTGTCTCCTCTTTCTACTTCCTGTCTGTCTTCGTTGCGTCTCTCCGTGCTGCATGATGCGACACCGACGCCAGACCCATTTGTGCCGACCGCCATCTTGGGTGAGACTTCTGTTTTGCTTGTCTTCTCTTGTCGGACAGGAAGCAAACACACCTGAACAAACAGGGCACATGAGAAGTGGATAGGTGAGACAGACAGGAAGTAGAAAGGCGAGGCAAACAGGAAATGGGTGGGTGAAATAAGAAGTAGTAGACAGGTGAGACAGACAGGAAGTGGTGGTGTTATGGCTTCCATCCATCCCTGCTTGCTTCTTGTTCGGCTGCTTTTTTGGTTCTTTAGATTGGATTGAAGCCTGCATCGATAAAGATTATTTTTTTGCTGTTTTTTTTTTTTTGTGATATTATATATTTTGGTTCTTTACCCCGTTTTTACTGGAAACCACGGTGGGCGTCACTCCATCCCGCATCTACAACATTCCTGCGTGTTGACGTTGCATCTGTCTGTGACCTCTGACCTCTGCATGGACACAACACGCTCACGTGGACGGGGACCGGGTACGGGGGTCAAACAGCGGGAAAATGAGACGCGAGTCAGTCAGAATTTAACGCTGAAACAGCAGGAAGTGGTATGCTTCATTTGGCCGATTTTAAATAACTAAAAGCTATGATGTGATGCTAACGTCAAAGGCTAACAGATTTAAAAAAAAAAGCTACTGCTAATTAGCAGACAGCGTATAGGCTTCACTTAAAAAGTTATTATAGCCAGGTTAGCTCAGTTAGCTAGTCAGTGTCGCCTATGCCCATGGCTAAAGAACTAGCGCTGCTTCCTGTTGGATTCATGCTAGCTTTGTGTTAGCACTAGCTAGCTTCAGTGCAGGATGACGCTCCAGCTAGACTTGTTGCTTAAACCCTGTCTCCTCTCTCTCTCTTCTTCTTCTCCTCCTCCTCCTCTTTCGTTCTCTGTAAAGTGCCCATTAATGGTAAGTTGATAAATTTGGGGCTGTGGGGTTGGGGGGCTGTCACTTCAGCGCATGGAGCCACGCCCACCACACCCACTGTGACATCACAATGCCTCCCACCTGCCCTCTAATGGCTCACCATTGTTGTTGTTGTCGTCGTCGTCGTCGTTGCTGTTGTCTCATCCGTCACAAGCCGCCACCCCTCCATCTCATTGCCACACCCTGCCCCTTTGCCATGATTGGACGGGTGTTTTTTGGGGCTAGTTTTTTTTTTTTTTTTGATTTGTCAGTCAAAGCAGTGCAGCCAATGAGAGCACAGAAAGAGCTTAGTGACAGGTTTCTGAGTCCTGGATGGCTCAAAGGTCAAAGGTCACAGAGGTTTGTCTGCTTCCAGGACTCTGAACTCTCCTCTTTTCACACTGATGTGCATCGGGACCAGGACTAGATCCACTTCATTTGGTTTCATACCGGATCTGGACTGTAATGGACTTTATTCAGGACTTCAATCAATCAATTTCAGGAATCAATCTAGACTGGATTCGGTACTGAATCCAGATTAGAAGTAATTTGGTTCAGTACTCTGTGTACATGTTAAATTGGAACAAATACAGAAATCTAGATTGGATTCAATACTGAATCTAGATTAGAACTAATTTGGTTCAGTACTCTGTATACATGGTAAAATTGGAACAAATAAAGAAATCTAGATTGGATTCGATACTGAATCTAGATTAGAACTAATTTGGTTCAGTACTCTGTATACATGGTAAAATTGGAACAAATACAGAAATCTAGACTGGATTCGGTACTGAATCCAGATTAGAACTAATTTGGTTCAGTACTCTGTATACATGGTAAAATTAGGAACAAGTACAGAAATCTAGACTGGATTCTGTACTGAATCCAGATTAGAAGTAATTTGGTTCAGTACTCTGTATACATGGTAAAATTGGAACAAATACAGAAATCTGGACTGGATTCGGTACTGAATCCAGATTAGAAGTAATTTGGTTCAGTACTCTGTATACATGGTAAAATTGGAACAAATACAGAAATCTAGACTGGATTCGGTACTGAATCCAGATTAGAAGTAATTTGGTTCAGTACTCTGTATACATGGTACAATTGGAACAAATCCAGATTATTGTCAGCAGTGTGAAAAGAGTGCATGGCCATCATCTGCTCTGCAGTCATGTGACCAGATATCATGTCTTAATATTTGTCTGTGATGTGGTCATGTGTCTTACGTCCGTCCACAAAAATCAAGTCTCGGGGCGGCCGTTTGTCACGTTGACGTTGCGCTCCTCCTTGTCCTCCTGCAGACGACAGCCACACCATGACCAGCGAGACCAGCAGCCTGGTCCAGAACCACTTCAAGCAACGCGACCCGGACCGCGAGCCGCCGCCCTACCACACGGCACAGCTGCACCCCGCCATACGGGTCGCCGACCTTCTGCAGCATATCACGCAAATGAAATGCGCTGAGGGTTACGGCTTTAAGGAGGAGTATGAGGTGAGTGTGTGTGTGTGTGTGTGTGTGTGTGAGGCAGAGTGTGTGCAGCTTCTCCCTTAGGGCTCATCCATTATACATACACACACACACACACACACACACAAAGTATTTTCACCCTCCATTTGCAGAGACTTGGTGGCAACTTCTGTGTACAATCATCCCAGTGTGTTTCTATGTACCCTAATAGTAATGATGATTATTATTATTGTTGTCATGTTTATTATTAACATTATATTTTTGACTATTGACGGCTAAGAGGTGGTACTAATATTAATAGTAATGACTAATAACAAGCTGCTGGCTGTCACCGATGACTCTTAACCCCCCACATCTCCCGCTTCTCCTTTTATTATTTATAATCTGATGGGACAGCTTAACGAGGTAAGAGTGTTAACATGCTAGATTACATTCGCTCATCGTCATGTCACAGTCATCCCCTCTGCGTTCCCTCCCTAGCATGTCAAGTAGCGTAAGACGCCATTCTGTCACACGGCCTGTAACTGCGCCTCCTACAGTTTGATGGACAACATTTATAAGTAGCCAAGAGGTGGGGTTACAAGCTGGAGGCACGTAGCATTAGCATGTTACACACACACACACACACACATTCAGACGCATGGCTGCAAATGACTAGTAGGAAATGGGAAACAAAAGGAGGAAAAAGAAAAAGAATAACAGGAAGTAGAACATTTTTCATGAAGCTTCTGGTTCATTTCAGCATTCCCTCGCTATAACAATACATGTATTGTTTTTCTTTTTTTTACCGACGCCACCCATGCCGCCCATACATCCCATAATTCCATTCTGGTTGTCACACTCCACCATAGACAGTTAGATAGATAGATGTGGTCTAGCAAGGCTGATGTAATTGTTGTATATGTGTGCTCAAGAGTTTCTTCGAGGGTCAGTCGGCTCCGTGGGACTCGGCCAAAAAAGACGAGAACCGAATGAAGAATCGCTATGGCAACATCATCGCCTGTACGTACACAAAACAGACATCGGCTCATCCTGACCAAACACAAGAGAACACAAGAATTAATTTTCATCAGACTTCAATTAGTCCTGACTAGATGAGTTAGTTATAATGAGACACCGGTTAGCGCTGCGGAGACGCATATTTGTTGTGACTTGATACCATTTAGTCCTAATCATACAGACGTTAGTCCTGACTAGATGTTTTTTGGGTCTGATCAGAACAGTTAGACTACAAATGAGTTAGTCTTGACTAGACTAGACCAGTCAAGTCAACACCATTTACTACTGACCAGACTGGTCCTGATTAGGAAAGCGTTACAAAAGTACAGGTAAGATAAGAGTTAGTCCTGACTAGACATGGGTTAGTCCTGACTACAAATCAGTCAGCCATGACTACACATTAGTTACTACTCAACAAGAGTTAGTACTGGTGAGACAGCAGTCATTCCTTAATACAAATGAGCGAGCTACTTCTATTCAGTTATGCTTGGCTAGACTAGACATGAGTTAGTCCTGACTACAAATGAGTTAGCCATGACTACACATTAGGTACTACTCAACAAGAGTTAGTAATAGTGAGACAGTAGTCAGTCCTGAATACAAATGAGTGAGCTACTTCTAATCAGTAATGCCTGACTAGACATGAGTTAGTCCTGACTAAAAATGAGTTAGCCATGACTACACATTAGTTTCTACTCAACAAGAGTTAGTACTGATGAGACAGCAGTCATTCCTGAATACAAATGAGCGAGCTACTTCTATTCTGTAATGCCTGACTAGACACGAGTTAGTCCTGACTAAAAATTAGTTTGCCATGACTACACATTAGGTACTACTCAACAAGAGTTAGTACTGAATACAAACAAGTGAGCAATCTCTAATCAGATATGTCTGACGAGACGTGAGTTAGTCCTGACTACAAAAGAGTTAGCCATGACTACACATTAGGTACTACTCAACAAGAGTTAGTACTGAAGACAAACAAGTGAGCAATCTCTAATAAGTTATGCCTGACAAGACATGAGTTAGTCCTGACTACAAATGAGTTAGCCATGACTACACATCAGGTTCTCGGACTATTACTTAGTCCTGATTAGACACCAGTTAGTGCTGACTATGTGCATTAACAAGAGTTGGTACTGATGAGCCAAGAGTCAGTCTTGAAATCAAACGACTTAGTTACTAGCAACCAGTTGCAGTATTTCTGACTGGACGTGAGTCAGATCAGTTTAATTGTACTAGATGTAAGTACTGACGAGACAAGACTACAAATGAATTAGTCCTGATTAGACACCAGTTAGACGCAAGCTCCTGACTACACAAAATAGTACTCATGAGAAAATAGTTATTCGTCCTGACTACACATGTTTTTGTATCAAGTCCTCGTACTAAGAGTATTACTGTGACTTGTACACGTAGACGACCACTCCCGCGTGCGTCTGCAGCCTCAAGATGGAGAGAACGGCTCTGACTACATCAATGCCAACTACGTCGACGTGAGTAACCACACTCTGACCTCATCACTTCTGAGACGCTTCCGACCTTGGAAATTTGGAGAAGTGAACGCTGAAGATCAATTCATGTGAACGCAACATGACTAAGTACAACTTCAACGCTTCAAGGGCGCCAACTTTGCAAACACCAGACAAACGGATGCCGCTAGGTGGCATTTCAATGTTGGCTCCAAGCCATTCAGCACACAAACACACACACACACTCAATAGTTTCTTGCCTTTAAAGGTCAATGCAAAACATGGCGGCCCTCTCTGTTTCCATAGCAACAGTGGTCATCATAGATGTAAGCGGCATTGACTGAGTAAACAAACTTACTCAACACACACAGCGCTTGTTGAGTCAATTTACTTTTAACGATGTTTACACCCACACCGCCTCGGTTCTAACCGTGACGTCATATTGACAGCTGTTCGTCAAGCCAAAATGTCTCCAAATTAACATTTGCTTGTTTTTTTTTTTTTTTGTCAGGGATACCACCGACCCAATCACTACATCGCCACTCAAGGTGAGGAGCACCACATTTCCACTTTACACAAGTCCCGACATGACACATGTGTGTTTGTTTTTGTTTTAGGTCCCATGCAGGAGACCATGTATGACTTCTGGCGAATGGTGTGGCAGGAGAATACGGCCGCCATCGTCATGGTAACCAACCTGGTGGAGGTGGGGCGGGTGAGTAAACGCGTCGTGGGACTCCATTTCCCAGTGTGCATCTGTCATGTCTGCTGAACAGTTCTAGAACACTTCTCCCTTCTGACACATCAACTCAAAGTGAAACCAAATTTGAACACCATTACCCACAATGCACCAGGGATCCGTCGGCACTCTACAGGAGAGCAGCAAGAGGGGGAATTGTGGGATATTCTAGGCTGATTACCCCCACTCCCTTCTCCTCAATTTGGTTGCCGAGGCGACAGAGTGATTAGCACAGCAGTAATTAGTTGTTAATGAGCAAAGGGGGAGTCTAATGAGATTTTAATACATCAGCTGCTTATGTTTATGTTTTGCGTTGATGATTCAAACGGATGATTCAATTCGCCGTCATGTGCAGGTGAAGTGTTGCAAGTACTGGCCCGACGACACCGAGATTTACGGCGACACCAAAGTGACGCTCATCGAAACCCAGCTGCTGTCCGAATATGTCATTCGCACCTTCGCTGTGGAGAAGGTAACGCTAATTAAACCGCTTATGGGGGTGTGGTTTAAACAAATCGCTTATAAAGACTTTTTCGCTCAGAGGGGCGTCGCCGAGATCCGAGAGATCCGTCAGTTCCACTTCACCGGCTGGCCCGATCACGGCGTTCCTCTTCACGCCACCGGTTTGCTCGGATTCATTCGTCGCGTCAAAGCCAAGACTCCGCCCACTGCCGGGCCCACTGTGGTGCACTGCAGGTTAGCTAATCATAATCATAATTATTATTATGGTGTGGATGGAGAACTCCGTCTAAAACCGGGGTGTGTGTTAGTGCGGGGGCGGGACGCACAGGTTGTTTCATCGTGATTGACATCATGCTGGATATGGCGGAGCGAGAGGGCGTGGTGGACATTTACAACTGCGTACGAGAGCTGCGAGCGCGAAGGGTTAATATGGTTCAGACTGAGGTATGTACGTGCAGCCATTTTAGCAACATTTGATTATGTTGGGGGGGTAAAAATTAAAAAAAAAATTTGCATCATCAGGAACAGTATGTCTTCATCCATGACGCCATCTTGGAGGCGTGTCTCTGCGGCGACACATCCATCCCGGCCAATCAGCTTCGCTCTGTTTACTACGACATGAACCGACTGGACCCTCAGACTAACTCCAGCCCCATCAAAGAGGAGTTCAGGGTAAGTCATGTGATCATACACACATGTACGCCAACATATTAACACGATTTTTTTTTTAATGTGTCAAGACTCTCAACATGGTGACGCCGACGCTTCGCGTGGAAGACTGCAGCATCGCTTTGTTGCCGCGCAACCACGACAAGAACCGTTGCATGGACGTTTTACCGCCGGATCGCTGCCTGCCGTTTCTCATCACGATGGACGGGGAGAGCTCCAACTACATCAACGCCGCCCTCATGGATGTACGTCACTTGATTTCACTTCCTGTCTAAACGCATCAGCTGCTTAATCATGTGGTCTCCTCATAGAGCTACAAGCAGCCGTCCGCTTTCATCGTTACCCAGCATCCTTTGCCCAACACTGTCAAGGACTTCTGGCGACTGGTCCTGGACTACCACTGCACTGCTATCGTCATGCTCAATGACGTCGACCCAGCACAGGTCAGCACACACACACACGTTAATAATTAATAACCATAATAACAAAAATATGCGTCCTCCAGCTGTGTCCTCAGTACTGGCCCGAAAATGGCGTCCACCGACTGGGCTCGTTACAGGTGGAGTTTGTATCAGCTGACCTGGAGGAGGACGTCATCAGCCGCATCTTCAGAATCTACAACAACGCCAGGGTGTGTTGCGTTCTCGAACACGATGACCTTTTAACCTTGTTTCCTGGGCTACACCGAGTACTTTTGTGTGTCACATATTCGTATTTTCATTTTGACCCATTTCCATTTCCACTTCCTGGGGGTGCGTTTGATTTTTCTATGTAAAGACAGTAAATTTAGATCAGACTGATGTGTTTGATTTCTACCTCCGAACATCCCTGACTGTGGTGTGTTTGATTAGTGTCTCGCCTCCTGCTGGTGTCTCGTAATGTTTGTGGGGCGTCAAATCCAAACGCCCCCCCCTTTTTTTGATACACCCCCACATTGTAGGGAACATTCTGTATGTTTTGATTCAAACATCACCAAGAAATCTTCATCTCCATCTTCGCTTTCCTCCTCCTTAATTAGCTCTCTTGCCTCATCCTCCTGCCTTGCACACTGTGTCAGTTTCTGGGAGCGTTTCATTTTAACACCCTGACTGACAGCCTCTCCACTCCCCCCTCCCCACGGTAAATCTCCCCAGCCACAGGACGGGTACCGCATGGTCCAACAGTTCCAGTTCCTGGGTTGGCCCATGTACCGCGACACGCCTGTCAACAAGCGCTCCTTTCTCAAGCTGCTCCACCTGGTGGACAAATGGCAGGACGACTACGATGGCGGCGACGGGCGCACCCTCGTGCACTGCCTGTATGTACACAATACTACTCATATTACTAAAACTAACTCATTTGTTTACTTCACAACCGTGGGATAAGTCTATAAGTTCAATTTTGTCGCATATTCCTAAAAACATCAGAGCGATATAGAGGATCTTTGACCAGCATTTATTGTCAATAGGACCTTAAACCCTTAAAAGCATCACTCTTGTCATATGAGGGATGTTAGACCAGCAAAGTGTTCCTGTCATATTGAGGATCTTTGACTAATATCACCACATTGCTTCAGGTTGTTATATATTATAATATATTATATTAGCCATTCAAATCCATCCCCCTGGTGCTTAGCTAAAAATGTGGCCCCCAGAACGATTTAGTTGAATATCCCTGTGCGGCATAAACATGTTTTTTTTCAGTGATATGTCTCCCTCTGGTGGTGACAGCTGGAACATTCATTCATTCATTTTCTATGGCTTGTCCTAACGAGGGTCTCAGGGGCTGCTGGAGCCTATCCCAGCTGTCTTCCGGTGATAAGTGGGGTACACCCCGGCCAGCCAATCACAGGGCACATATAGACAACCATATAGACAACAACAACCATTCACACTCACATTCATACCTATGGACAATTTGGAGTCGCTAATTAACCTAGCATGTTTTTGAAATGTGGGAGGAAACCGCAATTGTATTTTTATTTATATTTTTATTTTTATTTTATTTTTATTTTTATTTTTATTTTTATTTTTATTTTTATTTTTATTTTTATTTTTATTTTTATTTTCTACTGCTTATCCTCACAAGGGTCGCGAAGGGTGCTGGAGCCTATCCCAGCTGTCTTCGGGCGAGAGGCGGGGTACACCCTGGACTGGTGGCCAGCCAATCACAGGGCACATATAGACAAACAACCATTCACACTCACATTCATACCTATGGACAGTTTGGAGTCAACAATTAGCATGTTAGCAACCTAGCATGTTTTTGGAATGTGGGAGGACACCGGAGTACCTGGAGAAAACCCACGCATGAACGGGGAGAACATGCAAACTCCACACAGAGATGGCCGAGGCTGGAATTAAACTCGGGTTTTCTAGCTGTGAGGCCTGCGCGCTAACCACTCATCCACCGGCTGGAACATTTCCCTTGATATTTTGTCTTTCCTCCTCCTTCCCTTCCCGTCAGGAATGGCGGTGGCCGCAGTGGTGTGTTCTGCAGCGTCAACATTGTGTGCGAGATGTTACGACAACAACGTTGTGTTGATGTTTTCCATGCAGTTAAAACACTAAGGAACAACAAACCCAACATGGTGGACCTCCTGGTAAGACATCTACTGTACTATATCAGGTCAAAGATGATTCCATCATTAATGTTTATTATGTTTACAGGAACAATACAAGTTTTGTTACGAAGTCGCTCTGGAGTATTTGGCCTCCGCTTAAGCCACGACGCAGCTTCATCCTCCCTAACCTCATCAAGATGAGGCGCACCACTACTGACGATGACAAAGGAGGAAATGGAGGACTATGGTTTTGCACTGTCTTGGTTGACCAACTGCAAGCATGGACACACACACACATATCCACACACACACACATATACATTCAGTGTGTGTCATTTCTGTCTTTGTTGTGTTTTATGCTGACGCATCCTCGTGGGTTTGCATTTTCACATCCGAGTGGAGCATTCATGCAAACTTCCTGACTTTCCCAAAGTCCTTCCCTGTTTGTCCGAATGATGTAAATGTTCTCAGCACTCATGATGAGAAAGAAAAGTGAAGTTATTCATTCATATGTGCATTAAAGCAACATGTGGTGCGATCAAGATGGCACTTGGACGTGACAGGGCGAGGTCTTTCTGTTGTCCTGACGACACAATGTGTCAAATAAGACAACACTTTTTTTTTGTTTTTTTTTATAGTTAAAAAAAATGCCAAAAGTTGTCCATGTATGAATTTATTGATGTCAAATTTTGGGGGGCAAAGGCAGAGAGATGATATTGTCCTCTGAAAGAAGACCATTGAACGATGTTCATTTTGTACATAGAAATGCAGCAAGCACACTATTTATTATTCCTGGTCAATGTTGTCGTTCTTATGAAGCATGCGGAGATAAGGGTGGCATCCTGTGACGATCTCAGTGAGAGTTGTGGCGTGATGTCGCCATGACACGGCAGCAAGTCTCTGGTGCCAATTTGAAATGTATTTATTTTGAAAACTTGTATTTGTGTTGTTTGATCTATAACTACCACAAATAAAAATGAACAAACAATGTGTGTGTGTGTGTGCGTGTGAGTCTTTTTCCACTACAAACAATTTAAGCGAAAAAATATCTGAAATTAAGCAGAATCAAAACATTTCATTTGTTTTGTTGACTTACATCAATTTAATGCTACATATTAAGACAAGCAAATTGACATAGCAAATGTTTTGTAATTAAATATATTTTTTATATAAAAATGATCACATTTGACCTTGATTGTTACTTAGATTCCCAGTAAATTCTGTTTTTTTGTTGGTTTTTTTACACTTGGCGCGGTCCCTTGGATGCGTATTGTCCTCCAAGCCGCTGGGGGGCGCTAGACCTCAAACAAACACGCAATCTTATCAGTTATGACGCTTGTGAAATGTCATAATTTTACTTAATTAAAGTTAAAATAAGAGTTAAGACAGTCGGGAACGTTTGGATGTCGGTCACGCTGTCAAAAAACAAATAAAACTAGCGTTTCTACTGCGACAACAGCCTGTTCTGTCGGAAAGAGGAGAAGTAGAAGAAGAACCCGGAAGTGACGCTATGCTAACATGAGTGAAAGTGGCGCTCAGGTGAGATATTAAAGATTTTTCTTCATGTTTAAGTAGTGTAACATGTTAATGACTAGAGAGACGTAAACTTTCACTTTTTACTTTTACAACTTTTACAGTGTCAAACGCGAACGTATATTTTTCAGTGACTCGTGTTGCTACAGTAGTATAGTGTGTGTGTTTACACAATGTTGAAATGGGTATCGTCTATATCCTGGATAGGATGCGGGGGCCATCTATAAACAGTACATGTGTTCTCTTCAGCTGTTCGCTCGTTTGGATGGTCGCCGCAGCGTACGTGATATCGAATCTCGTCTTTTCCCAGATGATGGAGGCCCCGGGCCAGGTGAGTGACCACACCCCCTTGGAATTTAATTTAATTTAATTTAATTGAACGCTAACAGATGACGTCACGTGTGTGTTTTCCTCAGGTGATGTGGTGGAGCTCTTTGGGTCGGAGGGAACAGGTGAGTTCAAATCAATGATGAAGCAATGATAATTATATGAATAGCCATGCGTGTCACAGGTAAGACGGAGCTGCTCTACCACTTCCTGTGTCGATGTGTGCTTCCTGTGGCTGCTGGCGGTCTGGAGGTAGAAGTCGCCTTCATTGATGCTGACTACAGCCTGGACATGTTACGAGTGGTTAGCATCCTGGACAGCAGGTTGAGCGCTGGTACGTGCACATATTAAATATAATATAAATATATTTAAAAAATAATACACAAAGTGACAAAATTTATAATTCATAGAAAATAATTTAGAATTAGTCACATGCTTCATAATGAAAAAAAATGTTATTGTCATAAATATTTCTTCACTCATGTCCAGCATCTTCTTCTGGCTCGCCGCCGCCGTCATCACATGACGCCACAGTGCGCTCATGTCTGTCCCGCCTTCTGGTGATGCACTGCTCCTCCTCCTCCCAGCTCCTCCTGACCCTCCATTCCTTGGAGACGTGGTTGGCATCAAGGACAGGATTAGCTATCCTCCTCATTGACAGCATCTCTGCATTTTATTGGATGGACCGCTGTGAGGGCGGGCCCAGCGTCAGCAAACAGGAAGAGAAGCTAAGCAGGTGTTCGCAGCTTCTGTCTCGTCTGCTCAGGTGGGCCTTGCCTCGCTTGACCGTCTCATCGGTTACTCCCTCCTCTTATCTGGCTCTGTTCTTCTCAGAGATTACAGAATCAGCGCGTTCGCTTCCTGCCACGCCAACAGGAAGTGCTGCAGTGGATCCTCCTCCTCAGAACCTGAACAACCGTACCTGTGTCGCCCGTGGCAACGCCTAGTAACACACCGCATGCTGTGCTCAAAGCAGAAGGTTGCTCCAGAGGGTGGGGAGGAGAACAAGACAAGTCAGCGGTTCACCGTGCGCTGCACCACCACCACCTCCTCGTCCTCCTCCTCCTCTCCCTCCACTAAGGCTAAATCTTACAGAACCTGCTCCTTTCGTGTGACTGATGGCGGTGTGCATTTTATATGATGCTCCTCCTCATCTCCATGTTGATATGAGAGGCCATTATTTGTCTATAACGGTTTATTCTTCTTCTTCAACTACAACAATTTCTGTCTTTTATTTGGATTTACTGATTTTTGTGCAAAGTTTGAGAAAAATTGAATTATTGTATTAAGTTCTGTATTTTCAAGAACAAAAAATTAATCAGAAAAATGTTGCATAATTGTTAATTCTTAATTGCACATTTTCTACAAAGTGACCGTTTGTTTTAAAAGTTAAAATTTGTGATTTTTTTAACTAAATTTAAAAGCCATAAAGTTGCACAGATAAAACTTTTGTTCGAATATAAAGGTCTATTGTTTACAATTTTTTTTTATGTAAAGAAAAACAAATCTATATTTTTGGGGGGAAAATGTTTTTTAAGAAATAAAATTTAAGAAAAAAAAATTCAACACAGTGTCCTAATATGTAATATTATGTGGTGTAATTTTTTTTATTTACATTTATAAGAACAAAAATTATTTTTTAAAGAAAAAAAATCTATTACAAGGGCCATAACATATCAGAATAAATATTTGGGAGGAAAATGCCTATTTTTTTTTGGGGGGGGGTAAAAAAAAACATTACTAAGATTATTTTTTTTGTTTTGTGGAGAAAATGTTGTAAAATTATGACGTTAAAGTAGACTTTTAATAAGATAAGTGCAATTCTGAATTCCCTCACACGCTTCATGCATCCAATGGCTGTCTCGCTCCATAGCTGGCATAATATTATGTAACAACATCCTCTTTATTGCTCACTTTCTTATAAAAATATGACTTTGTTGTCGTTGTATAAATATTAATGTTCAGCGTGGTAAGTACGCAAGTTATTTTCTCCATATTTTGTGACTTTCTAATAATAGTCCAATCCACATTTTAGAAAATCCATTCCGGAATTTGGAGGTCTGATGACACAAACCGAATCACCAGAAGAGCCTGGAGCAGATCCATGCGCGGGGTCAGATGCACTTTGACACAACACAAACACCCACACCAACAACCACCCGCATCGGTGCAACATTAGAATTCTCAACAACTCAACATCTATTCAACATCGAACAGAAAACCAAAGGATGTGAGGTCTTAAAAACCACGCTTTCCATGTTGACTTGGACCTACTTCTCCTGCTGGAGCTGACAGGCGGTGCTTCGGTCGCTCAAACATGGCCTCCATGATGGAGCCTCCGCTGCAACTTTAATTTTCGCCAAATTTCACGGCAAAAGCGTGTTTTTTATTTTTGGCTCCGTAAGTGTGATTCCAGCACACTAAAGAGACAAATGGTTGCTTTTGGAGAAGTTCGCCGTTGGATGTAAACGGATCGGTTTGATTTGGCAGGAAAGCTGGAGAGGAAAAGGAGAATTGCATCAAATCAGTAAGGAGCTTTCTTATTCGCTTATCTCTTTGATCAACCATTTAATCTTCACTTTTCCCCTCCACGTTTCGATGCTTTTATTAACGCCTGCTCGCCGTCGGCTTACAACTGGCAGCTTTTTAGCGGGTTGTTTGTGTTAGCTAGCCATGCTAACGTTAGCTCTTGCTAACAGAGAAGTGATCAGTCAACTGGGCGGTGCGACGGAGCTAAAGGCTAATGCTAACGGTTGTGTTTACACCTTTTTAGCGGAATCATAGGGCTTCGTAACGTCACTTAGCAACTAGTCACCCGACAAAAATGCTAAATCCGGGATCCGGTCTGCAATTTGGCACACAATTTTGTGTGTTTACACGCAAGACGAACCGAATCAACATGAGCTCGCCAACATCTGCTCACTACCCTCGCCTCCCGAATGTTATTCTTTCATATTTTACTAAATAGTTTCGCAGTTTTTTCACAAAAAGTCACATCTTTCGTCATAATGTTATTAACAATAATGACAGACGTTTGCTAACAAACAAACACAAACCGGTATCAACATGGGTTAATATACAAAGTGAGGCAATGTCAAGAGTATTTAAACCATTAAAAGCTTCAGAATGAAGTAATAAGGGGAAAGAGTGATTGTTAAATTAAGCAAAAAAGGCAAAATTACACTAAAATGTATTTAAAGTAATATTAAAATATAGGAGAATTAGCATAATTTCAATATAAGTGGGCTTGTGTTTGCATGGGTGAACATAACCAGGAAGTGATGTCATCAAGCAGGGAACACAACAGTTAAGAACTTCATAGATATGGCTTTTATAAAAAAAAAATTGTGATTACCCAGAATGCCCTCAGAGGCCCAGGAGCCTCGGGACAGAGGGCCGCCCCCTCCTGTCACTCGGGCTGGACGCAGCGCTCAGTTGGCCAAAGCAGCAGCAGCAGCAGCCGCCGCCGCCGCCGCTGCGGCTAGCGAGAGGCGACCTCGCGGACGACCTCGAAAAGATGGGGTAGTTGGGCGCGCCGCACCTCCAGCCCCTCCCCCTGCTCCGCCGCCACCCCCTCCTCCGCCTCCCAAATCAAGGAAGAAGTAAGTGATGACAGAATATGTAATATTTCGCAATCGCACAAACTGACCCAGACATTTTGTCCAGGGGGAGGAGCCGAGGCCAAGCCCAAGTGGAGGATGAAGAAAGCATGGATGCGACGGAGAAGAGGTCTCCTCCAGACAAGAAGACAGGTGAGAACGATGATGTCATCAGATGCCCACACATCCACACGGAACCTTCGCCAAACGTTTCTGCTCCACAGAAGACAAGGAGGTGACGTCTGGACGCCGTCGCTCCACCTCCAGGAGAAGAACCAACACAAACCAGGACTCTGAGCCTGCCCCCATTCACCCGGACCCCCCTGCAGCTCCAGAGCCAGCTCCGAGTGACGAGGAGGACCAGAACCCCCCTGTCCCCTTGGAAGTGCCCTCAGTATCTACCGTGGAGGAGGAAAAACCTCAACTTAATCCAGCTACTCCACCCCCGCCTCTGGATATCTCTATTCACAGTCCAAAACCAGGTCCCGATCCAGTAGAAGAGGAGCGGCCCGGCCCTACTCCCATGGAGGGGGATCGCGGTCCTGTTCCTATGGAGCCTGAGGCGGGCGGGGCTAACTCAACAGGGCGAAGTCCCACCCTGAGTTTGGTCTCCAGCCCTGCGGCCTCGCCCTGCCTCCGTCTCGAGGATGAGGATTCGCTCTCCCCGCTCTTCCAGCGATCCATGTCGGACGACTCTGGGGCCTCCCCCACCCCAAGTTTGGGACACACCAAAAAACGGTCAGTGTTTACACAAATATCTATTACCGTAGCGACAGTAGTGGTTCCTTAATACTCTTGTCTCCATGTCTCAGTCTGAAGCAGTGTGCCTTCTGTTACCACGGCGACCAGCCTCCTCTGGGCCAAGGCCCGCTGGTGGTGTTCGGACCCACGCCCGGCTACATCCCGCGCCACATCCTCAACCGCCGAGCGTCCTCGGACCGTGACAGCGATTGTCATGACCACTGCTACCGTAGCAATGAAGCTGTGCCCACGTGAGTGTCTGGGCCCCATTCAAAGACGTTTTTGTTGATGGCGGCCATGTTTTATAACCAGTATTGCTCACATTTTATACACATGTGCTTTTAAGTCTCTTAAAGGAGCGGACAAAAATTTTGTCGTCAATTGACACAGCATCCTAATAAAGTTAGTGTGTTTTGTAGAGCAGTGTGCCATTCCAACTGATGGGGTTTTATAACGCCACAATGTTATGGTTATGGTTTAATTTCATTTGAACATGCATCAGATTACAATTGAATGCATCACATAATCAGTTCACAGTTCCACATGTCCAAAAGGAGTAGGAAGAAGCAAAGCTTATTAAATCCTACCCCTCCATCTGGTACTTTTACAATCAGTAACTGTTACATTTGTTCACTTCCTGCTTTCCTAATATAGTTTACGTTTTTTTTGGTGTTTTTTTTATATCACATACCGAAGTATGAGGTGATATGACCATACAATAACATAATGGTTACCATAGTAACTGTCAATATATACTGAACATACTGAAATGCTATAGCTTTTTAACGTAGTCCTAGCATATAAGTGTTTCAAATGTACTTCTTCCCTGAGATCATATTTCTCCTCTCTTGTAGAGAAGTATTGGATGACATTTTTAGCTAATTGGTTATTTTTATCCTTATGCATTATTTTAGCTCTTTGAAGATGAACTATATCAGCAAGTTGAAGTATTTGTGATTTTTAGAAATAAGGAGTTAGTATGTTCTCTGTAGGCGGCATTATGAATTATCCTTACTGGCCTTTTTTACAGTACATTTAGCGAGTGAAATGTCATCAGGAATCTTCTTTGTTTTGACTCAGCATGCCACCAGAAACATACTTTTAAAGGGAAAATGTCGTCTAACAGCCAATTGACAACCTCATTGACTGTCAAGTTTAAGTATTTGGGATTTTTAGAAATAAGAAGTTAGTATGTTCTCTGTAGGCGGCATTATGAATTATCCTTACTGGCCTTTTTTGCAGTACATTTAGTGAGTAAAGATTGGTATATTTCTCAGAAAAATAATAGCACGGGCAACACAGTAGAGGCACATTTTTTGGCAAATTCTTTTGTGTGCAGCGGTTCAGTAGTAGAAGTAGTTAGTTTACACGCACGGATACAAACAGTCATGTAGCCATGTTGCTAATGTGTGTTTTTGTTTATAGGAGCAGCAGTCCAGCACAGTGTGGTGAGTACTTTCGATTTGATAACCATAAACGCGTCACAGGCGTCCGGTCTCATTTCTCACTAATGTCGATTCCAGAGGACGAGTCTTCCTTACAGTATGTGCAGCAGCATGGACCCATTGGACTTCCGCAAGACGTCGACGTCCAAACACTGTTTGACCCCACAGGTTTCATTCCCCTCTTTCTTACTTCCTGTTTACTGTGTCGTCCTTCCGGAGGGCAGGTAACTGATATATTCGCATGTGTGCATACAGGTCAGTGCTGTGCTCACCTGCAGTGTGCCGCCTGGTCGGAGGGCGTGTGTCGTGGCGAGGGCCAATCGCTGCTCTACGTGGACAAGGCCATCGACTCAGGAAGCACGCAGGTCCGTTGTAAAAGAGATCAAAACCTGGAATGTAGCAACGCACAGCTTTGTTAAGCCCCGCCTCTTCCTCCACGCCCCCTTCAGGTGTGCGTGTTCTGTCACCGGCTCGGAGCATCGCTTCATTGCCAGGAGACAGGCTGTGGGCGGAGCTACCACTTCCCATGTGCCGCCGCTGCCGGAGCTCATCAGGACTGGAAGCAGAGACACACACTGTGCACGCGACACGCACACACGGGTACATACACACAAAAAAAAAAATGTGCACGGCGTGTCTTGCTATGAGTTACTCAATACACGCGTGTTCGTGTTTTTCTTTGAAGCGTCTTCATCGTGCGTGTTGTGTTCACACGGTGATGATGTCAGCAGTCTGTTGATGTGCTGTTGCTGTGGCAACCAATTCCATGGTGGGTGCTTGGCCCCGCCTCTCACTCCCTCTGCTCTGATCCGGGTGGGCTGGCAGTGTTCTACATGTCGTGTGTGTCAGTGCTGCAGGTAACACACACACATAGACACACATAGTATTTGTGTATTATTTTTTTATTGCTGACTCATGATACCATTTTTTTTCCAGGCTGCGAGGCGACACGTCTGTGTTGCTGGTCTGTAGTCGCTGTGATAAAGCTCACCATTCACACTGTCTGACACCTCCACTGGATCACACACCTACCAGTGGCTGGACCTGCCAGGTACACTCACACACTCCTGATTAACCACTCTAATGTTTGTCCTAACACCGATTGTTGTCATCGTCCAGAACTGCAGGGTGTGTCTCCGCTGTGGTGTAAGGTCGTCAGGTCAGTGGGCCAATCACCCTTTCCTTTGCGAGTCATGTGACCCAGCCTTGCCTTGTGCCCTCTGTGGCAACACCCCCGACTTGTACTCGCCACAGGATTACGTCACCTGTGTCTGCTGCTATAGGTACATAATCAATCAGACAACAGTATGTGTTGCTGTATTCTCGGTGTAACTTTTTGTGTTGTGTTTTTTTAGGTGTGTCCACACGGAGTGTATTGTCCAGGCAGGCGAGGACAGAACAAAGTCCTCAGAAGGCTACACTTGCTCCACATGTCGGCCCGTGGGGGATGAGCTAACACCGCACACGCCGATCCCACACAGTCCCACCTTAGACCTCCAGCTCAGTTCCACAGAGTCGCCAGACGTCTGCGTGACTCTGCCGTCACTTCAAAGTCCTGCTGAAGTTCTGCCCATTGGTACTACTGCTCAAAGCCCAGTCCAGATCGTCGGTTTGGACCTCGCTCCAACCGAGAACACAGAGCCATCACACGAATGTCTTACCCCATCTCAACCTGACGCCACGGCGCCCCACCAATCTCCCACGCCATCACCTTCCAGCCCCGCAACGCTAAAACAAAATCCTCCCTCTGACCCGGCGGAACCACAACACAGTCCGGTGCCATCTCCTAACCCTGCAGAGCAAAGACTGAGTCCAGTACCATCTCCAAATTCTATACAGCAAAGACTGAGTGTAGCACCATCACTTTCTAACCCTACAGAGCCGCAACATAGTCCACTCCAGTCCAGTCCTCCTAACCCCACAGAGGAAAGGCTGGATCCAGTACCTTCTCCTCCTGCCACCGAGCTCCAGAAAAGTCCTGTCCTATCTTCTCCTAATCCCGCAGAGCAAAGTCTAAGTCCAGTACCATCTCCTCCTAAACCCACAGAGCAGAGGCTAAGTCCAGTACCGTCACCAATTCCTCCAGAGGAAGAACTAAATCCAGTACCATCTCCTAAACCCACAGAGCAAAGGCTAAGTCCAGTACCATCACCTATTCCTCCAGAGGAAGAACTAAATCCAGTACCATCTCCTCCTAAACCCACAGAGCAAAGGCTAAGTCCAGTACCATCACCTATTCCTACAGAGGAAGAACTAAATCCAGTACCATCTCCTAAACCCACAGAGCAAAGGCTAAGTCCAATACCGTCACCTATTCCACCAGAGGAAGAACTAGATCCAGTACCATCTTCTCCTAAACCCACAGAGCAAAGGCTAAGTCCAGTACCATCTCCTGTTCCTACAGAGGAAGAACTAAATCCAGTTCCATCTCCTCCGAAACCCACAGAGCAAAGGCTAAGTCCAGGACCATCTCCTGTTCCTACAGAGGAACAACTAAATCCAGTACAATCTCCTAAACCCACAGAGCAAAGGCTAAGTCCAGTACCATCTCCTATTCCTACAGAGGAAGAACTAAATCTAGAACCATCTCCTCCTGACCCCACAGAGCAAAAACAAAGTCCACAACTGTCGCCATCTGGCCCAACAGACCTCCAGCAAAGTCCAGAACAATCTTCCTCTATGTCCACAGTCCTGAGACAAAGTCCACTGCCATCTCCTACAAACGTCACAGAGTTCCCGCATAGTCCAGAGTCACCTTCTGAGACCCACACAGATCTCAAATGCAAAAGTTCCTGCACGGAACTCCAGACAAGTCGTGCAAAATCTCCCTTTAACCCAACAGAACTCCATGAAAGTCCAGGGCTATCTTCATCTGAGCCCACAAACGTTCAACCTGTACTCTCGTCTGTTAATCTGACGGAGCTTCAGGAAAGTCCTGCACCATGTTCAACGAACCACACAGAGCTCCAGCCAAGTCCACCATCTCCTTCTACAGTCACAGAGATCCAGAAAAGTCCAGTACTATCTCCTTCCACTGTCACAGAACACCAGGAAAGTCCAATCCCATCTCCTTCAGATGTTACAGAGCTCCATCAAAGTCCACTACCATCTCCTAAGGGTGCAGAACTCCAGGGGAATCCAGTATCAGCGCAAAGACAAAGGCAAAGTCCAGCATCATCTCCTTTTGATGTCATTGAGGTCCACCAAAATGCAGTCCCATCGCTTACAGTTCCAGATTTGCAAGAAAGTCCTTCCAACATCACAGAGCTCCACCAAAGTCCACAGCCATCTCATTTTAACACCACAGAACAAAGTCCAGCATCATCTTCTATTGACGCAGAGGTCCAGCAAAGCCCACCACCAACTCCGAAGGTCGCAGAGCTCCAGCATAGTCCCTTGCTGTGTTCATCGAACCCCACAGTGGTTGAGGAAAGTTCACCAGACCTCACAGAGCTGCAAAGGAGTCCAGTACCATCTCCTAATGACACAGAGCTCCAGAAAAGTCCACTTCCATCTCCGACTATCACAGCAGTCCAGGAAAGTGCAGTACCATCTTCCTTGAACCCCACAGAAGTCCAGGAATGTCCACCACCATCTTCACCAAACCCCACGGAGGTCCAGGAGAGTCCACCACCATCTTCATTGAACCCCACAGAGGTCCAGGAGAGTCCATTACCATCATTAAATCCCACAGAGTTCCAGGAGAGTCCACCACCATCTTCATTGAACCCCACAGAGGTCCAGGAGAGTCCACCACCATCTTCATTGAACCCCACAGAGGTCCAGGAGAGTCCACCACCATCTTCATTGAACCCCACAGAGGTCCTGGAGAGTCCACCACCATCATTAAACCCCACAGAGGCCCAGGAGAGTCCACCACCATCTTCATTAAACCCCACAGTGGTCCAGGAGAGTCCACCACCATCTTCATTAAACCCCACAGAAATCCAGGAGAGTCCAGTACTATCTTCATTGAAACCCACAGAAGTCCAGGAGATTCCACCACCACCTTCATTGAACCCCACAGAGGTCCAGGAGAGTCCACCACCATCATTAAACCCCACAGAGGTCCAGGAGAGTCCACCACTATCTTCATTAAACCCCACAGAAATCCAGGAGAGTCCAGTACCATCTTCATTGAACCCCACAGAAGTCCAGGAGATTCCACCACCATCTTCATTGAACCCCACAGAGGTCCAGGAGAGTCCACCACCATCTTTGAACCCCACAGAGGTCCAGGAGAGTCCACCACTATCTTCATTGAATCCAACAGAGGTCCAGGAGAGTCCACCACCATCGTCATTAAACCCCACAGAGGTCCAGGAGAGTCCAGTACCATCCACACCAAATCCCACAGAGGTCCAGGAAAGTCCAGTACCATCCACATCAAATCCCACAGAGGTCCAGCAAAGTCCAGTACCATCCACATCAAATCCCACAGAGGTCCAGGAAAGTCCAGTACCATCTCCTTCCACTGTCCAAGATCTTCAGCGATCTCCTGGTGTCGCAGAGCTTCACAAAAGTCCTCTTTCATCTCCTTGTAACATCACAGAGCTCCAGAAAAGTCCAGTATCATCACTTTTTAACGTTGCAGATCTTCAGCCAAGTCCAGTATCATCTCCTACCATCTCAGAGCCCCAGCAAAGTCCTGTGCCGTCTCCCATGAAATCCACAGAACTAACACAGAATTTTACATCATCAGACGCGGACCCCACAGAGATTAAAAACAGTCCCACAGAACCCCAACAAAACACTGATGTGTCTCATCCTTGTGGAGAAACGCTCCAAAAAGGTCCACTGGAATCGGACCTAGTTCCATTGGAGACTGCTGAGCTTCAGGAGAGTCCTGCTGCATCGCAGTTTAGTCCAGTACAAATAAACGAAAACTTGCCGTGCAATAATGATCTTTTGGAATGTAAGGAAAACAATGCCATGTCTCCTCGGCCTTCAACACCTTCTCAGATGTCTTCTGGTTCTTTGGACCATGTGACTTCCACACAGACTCCGCTTAGTCCATGTGAATTAACTCGCACTCCATCCAGCCCTTCCATGGAGTCAAGTAGAGAACAGCTATTTAGAAACGATTCTCAAAAGAGTCCACTTCGTGGTAGTCCAACGTCCGAACTCAGTCCTACCAGATTGGATCCTGATGAATCAAAGCTGCAGATCATCTCCCCAAACAATAGTAGATCATGCAGTCCTGCTGACATCACCATCGAAGAGACGCCGCTCCAAACTCATCAAGGAACATATAGTCCTGTGCCGCATTGTCCTACAAAAACATCTCAAGATGTTGAAGCAACACTGGATCAGGAGAGCCTGGTACCAAGCCTTCCCTCTCATTTGCCTTTTGGGGCTGCACAGATCAGTTTAACACTGGACCAGGATCTTTCACCCGTTTCTTTGAAAACCACCTTCATAGGCAGAGGAAAAACCGCATGGAGACCCAGTTCAGCTCCCTGTAGCCCATCAAGAACCCCCGTTAGCTCAACACGATGTAGTCTATCACAGCCTCCCAGCCCAGTGCAGACCCCCTCTTTGCTAGCGAGTAGGTCTTCGCAGATCAAGGTGCTTGCTCGTCAGTCCGCTACATCAACGGAATGTTTCAGCACCGAGCTTCAACGCTGGAGTCCGAATCCGGATGGTCAAACACTTGAATCTGTTTGTAGCCCGACCGCTGTCACGTCCGTAACAGTTCCGCCATCGCCCGCACCAGAAAGCCTTGTTCTTGTTCACCAAACGGAACACAGTAGCCTCACTTGCATGTCTTCTTACGCTAGCAAACCTGTTGAACAGAACGCTAGCCCGACACATAGCCACGCTAGCATGGATGGTGCTAGCCCCTCACATGCTAGCTCGCTTCTTCAGGCTTCCTGTGACTCAATGCCAAAGGTGTCCGACCTTGCCGTTGTCCAGCCTTTACCAGCTAGCCCTGTGATCGACTCCTCGTCTCAGCCAGTTAGCCCCTCGTCGATAACGCCGACTCATGGAGACACCATATCTGAAAATGAAGATCCAACATTAGTATCTCCTGTGACTAGTCCTCACCATGAGAACTCGGTTAATGCTAACCCGGAGCCTCCTCAGCTACCAAATCCAAGTACCACTTCAACTAGTCCCACACACTGTAGACCGATCCATGTTTGTCCCGCTAACAGCTCTATTAGCAAAGATCTGAGCAACTTCAAGGGAAGTGTCTCCTCGAGCGACCCAAGTTCCTCTGTAGCGTGCACGACTCCATTTCCGAGTGAAACATTTCCCCACAGCCCCACAGATTCCAGCCCCATTCCCAGTTCAGACTTAAGCTCCGCTGAAGCACAGCTGAATCTTACTATGTCAAGTTCAAGTCCTGTTTCTCAGTCCCAAAGCCAGGACTCGGTTATTTGCAGTTCAGTTCAGATGGATACCAGTCCAGGTCTCACTGCAGATACTAAGCCAGCTACCGCTCCCACTCAGGAACACAGTGATCCGCCTCACACTGCATATACTAAGGAAACGCTCTGTAGTTCCACTTTTTCATCCTTGTCCCCCGAGTGCCCCTCCCCTCAATTGGATCATACAGATATTTCAAGTCCAGGTCTCACCAGCCCTGAGAGACCAGAGGCCAGCACAGGTGCAGGTTTTGATACCCACTTTGAATCAACTGGTCCTACTCCTGTCATCCTGTCTGAGGAGTCCACATCCAGTAAGTATGAGAGACTACTTTGTAGTTGGAAACCATAACCTGCCATAATAATACATTGTTTTAATTCCAACAGTTGTTACCATGACAAACGAAGAGGAGGAGAATAGGAGTTTTCAGGAGAACAAGCTCCCAGTGCAGGACCAGGAAGAGGATCATAAGGAGGAGGTCCAGGAGGAGACTAAGGAGCCAGAGGACCTCAGCAGTTCTAAGTTGTCTGGTATGAATCAGCTAATTCTTGAGCTTAGATGTCTTCCACTATGAAAGTGAATATGATTGGTGACCTTGTTGTTTCTGTCTCCTAAGGAGTCCACCTCTCTCCTCGTCCGCCCGCCGCAGCCTCCCCAAACTCACCCTTGGCTCCCCGACTACTTTCCTCCTCAGTTTCACTCACTGGCTCCCCTGTACCGTCACCGCAACCTCCAAACCAAGATGGCTCCCCGGATGACTCCCTCACTTTTACAGTGACAGCTAAAGCTCCCTCCTCTCTGGAGGAGCAAAGGGAATCGAGTCAAGAGGACTCCTGTCCTGTGTCATGGGAGCAAGGTAATGACCAATCCAGAGTCCAGACCAGACCAGAGTCTTCAGAAAGGGTCGACGAGCAGCCAGAAACACCCGAGTCAGCAGTAATAACTGCACTGGATGATGTTGCTACACAAGAGGAGAAGGAGGAGAGCAACGATGGGGAGGTCCAAGAGACTGCTGACTCCAAAGACCAATCCTATGTGGAGGAGGAGCCACTGAGCCCTGTGTTAGAACTGGACCCATCTTTAGACGTGGAGGTGATGAAGCTCATGACAGCCGGGTCTCCTCCGGCCTCACTTCTGCACCTCTCCTCCCTTACGCCGCCTCCCGTCCCCACCCGGGGGAAAGGGCGAAGCCTCAGGCCTCCTCCCTGCTCCTCTTTCACACCATCAGACGACCTCTCCATCCGGCTCAGACAGTCTCCTTTCTCCACCGAGGCGTCACCTGAGACCTCCCCTGCTAGAGACCCCATCACTCCGCCTCCACTTTCCCCACCGTCGCCTCCCCTCAGGTTCAGTCCTCCGTACAGGGAGTCTCCACCCCTCTCCAAGGTAAACCTGATGTTTTCAACTGACTGCTTCTTATTTTCTCCTTCTAAACTTCTCCTTCTTCATGTATAGATTCCTCCCTCGACTGTGATACCTCTCACTCCTAAAATTGGGATGGGGAAGCCCGCCATCACTAAAAGGAAGTTCTCCCCTGGCAGGGCCAGGGCCAGGCAGGTATGGAACCTCTGGCGTTTTTTTTTGTATGTGCATGTCCTTTCACCATATTATATAACTACACTGAGTGTTTATGTATGCCAGTACTAATGGTCTGTGATTGGTTGCATGATGTTGACGTTGATGTTTTTGTTGAGTATGTTTTGTTTGTATTTTTAATAATGTTTCCTTTTATGGCCGTTGCATTGATGCAGCTCCACTTCCTTTTATTCCTCCGTCTACATCACTCTTTTCTCTCTCTTTCTCTGGTGTCCTCCACCCCTGCTCCTTCTCCCTACTTCAGGGTTCGTGGTGGAGTAATGTCAGGGCAGTGAGCCCCCCCTCGTCCTCCCAGGACTCTACTGGGGAGGGTGGGAGGGACAGCCCTAAGTACCGTCCACCGGACTCCCCGCTCTGGAGCATGAGAGTGGTAAAGAAGCGCACCCTAACCATGATTGATTTCTGTGGCTTTTAACTAACGATGACTTATGAGAACCCACCCATGTGGCCTGTGACCAGATGCAAATCAAGCACTACTGATGTGTATCTGAACCGGTACTTATGTTTTTCGCTTGTCAGGGTCGTGGTTCAGGTTTTCCTGGTAGGAGGAGAGCCAGAGGAGGTGGTGTCGGAGGCGGAAGGGGAGGAAGAGGAAGGAGCAGAGTTAAGACACAGGAGTTTGTGTCTGTGTCACCTGCAGTAAGCGCCTACACTCACATAAACACACGTGTCACCATGGTATCAACTAACCAGTGACTGTTGTGGTTGACAGTACGGCTTAGTGGAGTCAATCCCGCTAAAGGAAGAGGAGGAGAACTCCATGCACAACACGGTGGTGATGTTCTCCACCTCTGACCTGTTCACCCTCAGACAGGTGATGAATAAAGTCTAAATGGGGCGGGGGGGGGACAAAAAGGTGCAGTTAAAAGTGAGCTCACATTGTTTTTGTTGTTGTGTAGGACATGTGTGTGGTGTGCGGCAGTTTTGGTCAAGGAGCCGAAGGACGACTCTTGGCGTGTTCTCAATGCGGGCAGTGTTACCACCCATACTGTGTCAACGTCAAGGTAGCTGTCAGTCATTCCGTATAAATCACATTGACGTCCCAGTCAAAATAATCATACAGATATCGATGAACCGTTTCTGCAGGTTACTCGTGTCATCCTAACCAAAGGGTGGCGCTGTCTAGAATGTACCGTATGCGAGGCATGCGGCGAGGCCAGCGACCCCGGGCGTTTGTTGCTATGTGACGACTGCGACATCAGCTACCACACATACTGCTTGGACCCGCCCCTCCACATGGTCCCTAAGGGAGCCTGGAAGTGCAAGTGGTGGGTGCTCCTGTCAATCACCTGTATTGTGTATAAGTGTAATTCCTAATAGCGTGTTGTATATTTCCAGGTGTGTGTGGTGTGTTCAGTGTGGCTCCGCCTCCCCTGGGCTGCACTGTGATTGGCAGAGTAACTACAGCCGCTGCGGGCCATGTGCCAGTCTGACCTGCTGCCCCCTTTGTCAGAGACTTTATACGCAGGATGACCTCATTCTGCAGTGTCAACAGTGTGACAGGTTATATTTTTAGTACTTTTGTATTAGTGTTTTTATTACTGTACTTTGTTCTTTATGTGTACTATCTGACTGAATTTAAGCATGAGTGCACTAAAATTGGACGGTTATCACACCAACAATAGTAGTCCATAAGTCATTGATCATTTATTATGGTTACAATATCTTATTTTTTATTATTTTAACATGTCCTAATTTTTGTCTGCGTCCTTGCGTGTAGATGGGTGCATGCCGTGTGTGAGGGGCTGACATCCGAAGATGAGGTGGAAATGGCGGCCGATGAAGGTTTTGATTGTTCACTGTGCAGAACACACAGTCGTATCGCATTTGGTAAAACTGGCACACACACACACACAAGTTGAGACACACACTTCATTGGCTGTCTTCTAATGGCTGCATCATATTCCCGTTGCAGGGAGGTCAGACAGTTTGGACTCCCCCTACATGGCTCAGATCATCTCCAGGAGCCGGGAAGCAGGTTTGTTGTCTACATGACTGCCTGTGAATATGTAACAAATATGGACGCCGTTTTTTTTAATGTGCGTTGTTTTTTATATGTGTAGACACAAAGACTTACACTCAAGATGGAGTTTGTCTGACCGAGTCGGGCCTCTCTCACCTTCAGTCCCTGGTTGAACCTTTGACCTCAGCACGAAGGTATCGCAGGTGAGTACGAAATGACATCACTCGTGTGTTTTGTGAGTGAGTGTTGCTCAGCTGCTTCCTGTGTCCCCGTCAGATGCAAACCCAAACTAAAGTTAAGGATCATCAACCAGAACAGCGTGTCCGTACTTCAGACCCCACCCGACCCCGAGCCTCACTCTGGGGAACAAGACCATCACAGAGGTGAGGGGTTGCATTCATTTACACGGACGCTCACTGGCACACGCATTTGTTTGAACCAGCGTGTCTCTCTGCAGTCCACCTCGAGTGTGATCTCAAGTCCGACTCCAGTCCTGAGAGAGACCACGCCCCCTATGATGATGTCAGTAAGGAGATCCTTATGGCAGACGGCAGCACAAAGAGGAAGAGGAAACCCTACAGACCAGGTGAGGAACAAAGGTGGATGACATCTGCAGACACTCTTCATATTCATATTCATCATCCGTGTTGTAGGTATTGGAGGATTCATGGTGCGGCAGCGAGGCGGGAAGGCTGGAACGAGCGGATTCAAAGTGTGCAGAAGAGATTCGACTGACGTGCCACAAGGAGACGAAGGTGCGGACTGTTCATGTCAACACACTTGGTAACTAGATGAGGCTTTAACAAAGAAAACATCATCACAGATGGAGCTGATCAAACCATGGACAAGGTGAAGAAGAGATACAGAAAGAAGAAGACCAAGCTGGAGGAGGCTTTTCCGGCTTATCTTCAGGTAACACACATTCATAGACATGCACACACACACACACACACACACACACACAATGGCCACCCTTTTTGATTGGCTGTCCCCTTCAAGGATGCCTTCTTCGGTCGGGATCTTTTGGATCGCATTCGCCAGGTGGACCAGAGGATGGTGTCTGAGGTGGCGAGAGCCAGCCAATCAGTAGCGGTTGATCTCAAAGGTCCCGCCCCCTCAGAAAAGACAGTTATCAGAAAGCAGGAAAGACTGCGTGAGTTTTGTTTCTGACATTCATTTTCTTCCATTTCATTTGTGTCGACATTACAACAACATTCTCACCCTTACCGTGACTTGCTGTGTGTGTGTGTGTGTGTGTGTGTGTGTGTGTGTGTGACATCTCCATGACAACATTGTGACTCGCATGTGTGTCGCCAACCAGCCGTGTCGGACGATGCGCTCGTGGATCTGTCTGACGTTCTCAACACCCATCCTCAAATTCTGGCCACAGGACACACAGGTACACAAGGCGAGAGGGCGGGGTCACAACCACTGTCAATCAAACCCTGACACCACTCAAGTTTCTTTCTCTCTCTTCACTTGTTTACCGAGCACAAACACACTCCCCCTTTTTTTTTTGCACTTTTGGGGTTTTATTAGTTCAGGCACTTAAGAGCATGTTGATAAATACAGTGGTAGGAAAAAGTTTGGGCACCCCTAGTAATTTTCAATTGCTAAATAACTTAAAATTATCAGGGGTGCCCAAACTTTTTTATACCACTGCAACATGCTAAGCTAACAGTTCCCCCCTTCTTCAGTGTTTATTTTTGGCTGTGCTGAGTTTGTCTTGCTCATAGATTAGCTTGTCTTTAGCTCCTATGTTTCTGAAAACCTGTCAACTCTCTGATTGGCTCACCCAACAATCTGCTTCGTGATTGGTCGGCTTGGTGGATAACTGTGTGTCTGTTTTGTAGGCCAGTTCCAGGTGGAACGCTCCCCCTCTCCATTTGGTAAGAGTCCACAGGAAGCTAGAATACCCCCCCCCTCCTTTTTTTGCTCCTTCTCTTCCTGTTGAGATGTAGTTCCCATCATAATCAGTAGTTGGGGAGTTCCTGATGAATTTGGACAGAACCACTATCGCCATTTCCTTTCCTTCTGCTCGGCTTGCTGGCTGACTGACTGACTGATTGATTGATTGGTTCCTTTTTCTTGTGCTCAAACTGGTCCCATCTCAGATTGACATTTCTTTCCCTCTTCAGCTTCCTCCTCTTCTGCTAAATACTTCTTCAACATTTTATTTACCAGACTCTTATGTTTGTCTCTCAGCTGGCTTGGACATTGGCTCAATGGGAGAAGACCCCTTGCTAAGCGGAAGTAGCGGGCATGGTCATAGATCATTGCAGGAAGAGCCTCTGGACGCCATCTTAAACCCTGAGCTTGACAAGATGGTGACTGATGGTGAGTAGATGGTGAATCATAATTGTTGTTGTTGTTTGTGATGTGTGAGATCATCTATTGAGTATCTTGTTATGCTTTTAGGTGCCATTCTCGGCAAACTCTACAAGATTCCAGGTAGGATCATCTCACCTGCTACACACTGCTGTACATAGCACCAAACATCATTACAAGATCATACATTGTTTTCTTCAGAGCTGGAGGGGAAGGACGTGGAAGATCTTTTCACCGCGGTCCTCAGCCCAGACAACAGCGAGCACCATCACCAACACACAGCTGCAGGAGGCAAAACACACACAGGTATAAACACACACACACACAAGGTTTTCTTCATGATGTTCACTTTGTGGACTGTCTCTCAGCAGCCGCTGGTGGGTTTTCTCGTCTTCCTCTGATGAACGGCCTCGCGGGACGAGCCCCTCACATGGTCAACCCTCCCATGATGCCCGGCGGCACTCCTGGCCCGGCGAGTCACCGCATTTGTACTCCAGAGGGACCCATCCCTCCCTCCACACCTTGCATGCCTGCAGCCAATCAGGCTGCGGGAGAGGGCGAGCATGACGGAATGTCAACTGCTCAGAGGAGCATGTTAAAGTGGGAGAAGGAGGAAGCTCTCGGGGAGCAGGCTACGGTTGCCCCCGTGCTCTACTGCAACACCAACTTCCCCCAATTGAAGGAGCAGTATCCTGGTACTTGTACACACAGTAAAATTAGTGATGCTGAATAGAACCTGTCATTGTTTTGTGGTGTAAACAGTCTTATGTGTGTTTGTGTGTGTCAGAGTGGTCCACAAGAGTGAAGCAGATCGCCAAACTGTGGAGGAAAGCCAGCTCTCAAGACAGAGCACCTTTTGTGGTGAGTTTGCTGATGCATGTTATCACCAACACGGGTGTCATGAGACGCATACAGAGACGATACACAACATTTAGTCCAGGAGACATGGTTTAACATTAAGAAAAGTACTTTTTTTTTTTTTTTTTTTACAAAACAATACAAGCAGTTGATGTTTGCTAAATACAAGGATGAAGACCAGGGGTCTCAAACTCAATTTACTTGGGGGCCACTGGAGCTCGGGTCTGGGTGAGACTGGGCCGCATCAGGTTTTCACAAAAAAAAAAACACATTTATTAAAACTTAATTAAAAAAAAACTTCGCTTTGGTTCTCATTTTCTATAATAAAAGCTCTGATAAAACATTCCACTGTTCTCAAATATCTTACTTTTTATTTTTCTACACAAAATAAGATGAAAAATAAATAAACAAATCAAGAATAAAGAAAATCAATCAATCAGTAATAAATAAATAAATATAATGATAATAATAAAACGGCAAATAAAAACTTAAGAAACTAGCTGGTGGGTAGACAAATTATTTTTTTCAGATTAAAATGAACAAAGCATTATTAGAGCCCTGTAGACATGACAAAACACGACTATAGTCACATTTATTCTCTTTAACCGCAGGGTCTTGAGACACATGCTAACTCGCAAACTAGAGAGCTAGCGACCTAAACTGTAGCCTTCAAGTTATTTCCTTTCAACATAAATAGCCAAAAACTTACCACTTCCACACGGATAGGGAGGATAACTATTAAGTTATTTAACCTTTAACATGAACGTTAATCAGAAGTAATATTTTTTTTCTGGGTACATGATACCATACAGCATCCATATCAAACTTGCGCGGGCCGCACTAACATTAAACTTTCATATCAAGGCGGGGGCCTCAAACTAGTATGTGGCCTGCAGGCCGCGTGTTTGAGACCCCTGATGAAGAGTCTTGAACCAGTCATGATGTGCTATATATATCACTATATTGACAGTTACTATGGTACCCATTATGTCATTGTATGGTCATATCACCTCGTACTTCGGGACGAGGTACATTATTTAAAAAAAAAAAACAACAAAAAACCTTAAACTGTATTATGGAAAGCAGGAAGTGAACAAATGTAACTGTTACTGATTGTAAAAGTACCAGATGGAGGGGTAGGATTTAATAAGCTTTGCTTCTTCCTACTCCTTTTGGACATGTGGAACTGTGAACTGATTATGTGATGCATTCAATTGTAATCTGTTGCATGTTCAAATGAAATAAAACCATTACCATTACAATAAAGCCTTGCACACTTCCATTTCCATATTACATGTATTATCATTAATCGTCCCTCACGCCATCGCCTTGTGTCTTCCAGCAACGTGCAAGGGACAACCGTGCAGCTCAACGCATCAACAAAGTCCACATGACCAATGAGCCACTCAAACGGCAGCAACAGCAGCCGTTGCAGCCGCCGCTCTCCGTGCCTTACGAAACTCTGTCCACGGAGGGGGATTTGGCGCTGAAGGACCCGCTGAGGCCCAGAGAGTCTGAGCAGGAGCAGGAGTGGAAGCTGAGACAGGTGAGCCACGTTCAGAGATGTATTGTTGCTCTTTGGTCCAGAGCAGGAAACCCACACCGAATCAGTGTCACAAACCGCCCACCGTCCCATCAGTTCAAAGTCAAAGCAATCGATTGTGTGGTCACTGTGACAGGACAGTGTTGGTTTCCATGGTAACCATCGGGCTGCATGTCATGGGGGGCGGGGGGGGGGGTGCATAGTTGGGCTGGATGATGATCACTTGTGTGCTTGATGAAGAGTGCAAATGGTGCTGAGCGTCGCTCCCTCCTACTCTACTAATGTCTCTGATGTGTCATTGAAAAGGGAGAGGTAAAAGACAGATGGCGAGCCGGTAAGAAGAGGCAGGAAAATCTCCCCCAAAGCAAAGTCCTAAAATCACCAACAGATAAAGATTGTCCCTTCCAGGCATCTCTAGCAGGAGGTGGCAAAGAGGCTCTGGTAAGCTCTTAAAGGCGAACCTGTAATCGGACTTCCTGCATCCATGATCCCCTGAAATCCACTTCCTGTCCTTGGTGTGGGCCTGGGCCGGGGCCCGATCACACCAGCGGTTCACCCGGAGGTTCAGCTGGATGAGTTCAATTAATCACACGCCGACAGCTGATTAATGCACATCTACCATCCCTCACTTTGTCATTTGTCACTTCCATCATGACTACGGTGGCTGTGCAGCAATGAAAGGTTGCTAGTTAAATTCCCAACTAAATGAGTCATGCATGCTTCAGATTACATCATTACAGCATCTTCCTGCTACCTCCTGGTGGCAGACAGTTGTGAATTGTGAGGATTTCAGATTCATGGATGCAGGTGACGGTCACCCTTTTTTCGGCAAAGCACCTTCTTACGTTTTGAGCAAAAAAAAAAAAAAAAAAAAAACTAAGTCACTGAACCTAATGAAGGCGTGTAGTATTTGTGGCGTTGTGTTCTGATTTAAAGTCTTGCTCTGGACCCTTCATGGCCTGTCCTCCTGCTCTCAGATATATGTGTGGCTGATTCACTGCACATATATATTGGTTTTAATTCATTGTGACTGGGCGCAGACCTCACAGCTAGGAGACCAGGGTTCAATTCCACCCTCGGCCATCTCTGTGTGGAGTTTGCATGTTCTCCCCGTGCATGCGTGGGTTTTCTCCGGGTACTCCGGTTTCCTCCCACATTCCAAAAAAAACATGCTAGGTTAATTAGCGACTCCAAATTGTCCATAGGTATGAATGTGAGTGTGAATGGTTGTTTGTCTATATGTGCCCTGTGATTGGCTGGCGACCAGTCCAGGGTGTACAGCTGGGATAGGCTCCAGCACCCCCCGCGGCGACCCTCGTGAGGAAAAAGCAGTAGAAAATGAATGAATGAATAATTGACTGCAAAATAACCCGGCACGGGGCCAAAGAAAATTACTAGAGCCAGCAATTTTCGGAACGAAAATACCATCCTGGTGAAGAAAGAAGAAATTAAGGAAGCCAGAGTAGCGAAAGGTGTTAAAACGGAGCTCACAAATGTTTAGAAGTTGGTTTTGGATCACGTCCCTGTTCCTCACCGTCTTCGCCGACATGCGCTTTAAATGTCCATTAAATTCGTCATTTATAACAATTTGATTTTGGAATGTAAACTACAATTCTCGATAACATGTATTTTTATTAATATTTTGGATGTCTGGAATTATTTAATTACATTATTATTATTTAAAAAAAAAAAATTTACAATTTACATTATTATTTACATCTGCCACCTGAGAGCAGGACCGCCTGTCAGAATTGTCTTCAGCTTCACGTCCTGCTTGAGTGATGTCATGTTCATACATGCATACATACGTGAATTTTGACCGCTGCCTTTAAGCCATCAGTCAAGCACACACAATTAGTGACACTGGAGAAGTGGGGAGTAGTTGAGGGACTTGAAGCGAGGTGGGGGGGGAAGCTGAGACCCTTTGGTCACTGGCCCGATTCTTAACCATTGGGTCACGGCTGCTCCCCCAACACTGGAGCCCAATACCTGGTGTCCTCCTAGTGTATGCTCTGACCTCACTCTGAGAGCGAGCAAGACTAGCTGTCATGTTCTTCTACTCTCTACGACCATCCAGCACTCTGACTTGTCCCCCCCCTGCCCCCCCCCGTCTGCAACACTGTCCTTTTTGTCCTCAGCAATTACGCCAGAAGAGCAAACAACTGGCCAAGATAGAAGCCACTCAGAAGCTGGAGCAGGTGAAGAACGAGCAACTGCTTCAGCAGCGACAGCATCACCTCTTAGCCAATCAGCAGCCTGTCACCGGGAGCGACGGCATGCCTCTTCAGCTTCCTACATCCACCGACGTTCAGGCCAGACAGAACCTCCTGCAGGGCTCCGGAATGGCCGACAATGTTTTCCTCAGGCCACAAGTCCCACCCCCTTCTGGGTACTCGTCACTGCCTCACTCCCCTCACTCCTCATCTCCACTCCACCAGCCGCCATCATCTCCTCAGATGTTCTCTCCGCCTTCATCTCGCCCCACATCCCCCTGGGATCCCTACAGTAAACCAGCAGGGACTCCTCGGCCCACCTCTCTTCAGCACTGCACCGCACTCAGCATCTCCCCTGCACATGACTCGTTGGGTTCCCCCGCACCCTCGCCTGACTCGAAAGCCTCTGACGCCTCCCGGACCCTCGGACTCCAACCAGGTAACTCGTGTCCTTCCTCTTTTGTCGCCTCCTCCCGACGATCTCCTTACACTGACATTCATCTCCTTACTCCATTCAGGCCTTCAGCACAGCAGACCAGCAATGAAGAGCCCCCCTTCTGGCTCTCAAGTGTACCAGAGGTCTCAGGTCCAAGGTGGTGTGTTTAAAGCCCCCATGCCACCCCAAAACCAGCTGCAACAGGAGTTGTTCGGTGGTGCACCAGCTGTAGCGAGGAGAGACCTGTCCAGACCCACGGACCTTGGCCTCACCCCTCCTCATAATCAGGACCCTGCTTTCAGTTCCAGCCAGCTCTCCGGGTTAGGCTCCCCTCATCGCAGCCCTTACGCCCACACACCGGGGACCCCCAGAGTTGACTACAGCCAACAGATGGCTGACCCCTTTGTCAAGCAACCGGCTTTGACACCCCGTCCTTCGCCAGACTCGTACAGTAACCCTCAAACCCCTGGAACTCCCCGGCCCCATTCAGACAGCACGTACCTCAACACGCCACCCGGTCTTCGACTGGATCAGTTTAACCAGTTAGCAACCAGCCGTCGGCCCTCCCCTTCCCACCCGACATTGGATCCATACTCCTCAAACCCTGGTACACCCCATCCTTTTGTACCCGAGCGTTTCCCTCGATCACCAGGTGGCACGCTAACCTCCGACCCTTATGCTAAACTACCTGGTACTTCACGTCCATCACCGGACCCTTATGCGCAACAGCCCTCCACGCCTCGCCCTCAGAAGACCCCCGAAACATTCAGCCAAGTGGAGAGCTTTACTCCTCAGCTTGTGAGATCTCCTCTGGGTCCAGGACTTGGTGGCGAGGCAGTGACCCTAAAGCAGGTAAACACAACGTCATCAAACATGTCAATCATTATGTCAGCTCTCCATTGCTTGAAGTCATCTTCTTCGTGTTATTCCGCTTAGTCCCCAGGGAGACAACCACAGCAGGACACATTTTCCAGGACATCTGCTAGTAGCCAGACTCCAAAGCACCCTGGAATGTCAGAAGATAGCAACTTCCCAGGCCCGGTCACTCAAACTCTGGGGAGACCCACCACTGGACCCTCACAGATGGACAAGACAGCAGCCAATGACATGGCGACAGTAGGCGTGGCTTCTTTAGAGGGACCAATGGGCTTGCTTCCACAGATGGGGGACTCTGAGGAGAAACTAAGACAGGTAAGAAAAACCGTTGTGTGCTCAATTCGTCATATTTGTGTGTTTTTGGTGCTGTAACAGATTTATTTCGTTCTCTAGCGTCAGAGACTCCGCCAGCTCATTTTGAGGCAGCAGCAACAGAAGAGTGCATTGCGGCAAGAAAAAGGTCTCCAGGAGTCACTACCTGGAGCCCCTTCAGGTACTGCCGCTCCACCTGGTGCGGCTCCTGGCTCAGCGACACCCCGTCACTGGTCCCAGGAAGAATCCACCACCGCTACGCCTCCAACTGATGTTTTTGGACGTCCCCCACCTCCGTATCCGGGTATAGTGAGGCCTGTCGGGCCAAGTGGAGCTTTCGCTGGACCGCCACGGTTGCCTGGAGCTTCGCCAGTGGAACAGCTCAGAGGGTTAACCCCAAATGAGTCTCTGTTTCCCAGGCAGAACCTCCCCAGGGAGATAGGACCCAGAGGAACGGCCTTGAGGTGAGCTGAGCACACTTGTGGATTTGAGCACTTTGCTTAAAGCTTATTCTGCTTTTCAGGTTTGGTCTTCAGGAGTCCTTCCTGCGACCTCCCTTAGGGTTAGTGCCCGGTTCTGGGCTTGGAACCCCCAATGTAGCCCCTGTCCAGATAAGAAAACCAGTACCTGGTGACTTCACTGGCATCCGCCCGATGACTGCCCCCACACATGTGATGTCGGGTGAGAATGAGCTCATTTTTTCTGTGCTACTTGCGGAAGATTCTTCTAATCTTTTGTGTTCTCATTGGCTCTCAAACCAGCTGCCCCCCAGCCCTTCGTACCCGGCTCTCTCCCCATCCAGCAACACAGCATCATGGGGCAGCCCTACATCGAGCTCCGACACCGTGCTCCAGAGAACCGTCTGAGGCTGCCTTTCTCCCTTGCCGCCCCACCCATGCAGACCCTGGAACCTCAGCCATCAGCTGCCAGACCCAATCCAGGGGTCCCGATGGGAGAGCCACCAGTGGGTCATCAGTCAATGCTAACAATGGAGCAACTCAACCAACAGAATCTCATCCATGTCGCGGCATTGAGTCACGGAACCGAACCGCCGCTCCAAGGCCCCGATGGGATTGAGGAGCACCTGGAAGGGGAAGACTCAGCTGTAAAAGATTTGGAGGATGTGGAGGTGAAAGATCTAGTTGACCTCAACCTGAACTTGGATCCTGAAGATGGTATGAATTTCATAATTTGGTGTCCATAGCAACAAAAATCAAATTAACTCCAATTTTGTCTCCTCCTAATTCAGGTAAAGAAGACTTAGATCTAGGTGCTAACGACCTCCACCTTGACGACTTCTTGCTGTCAGGAAAGTTTGACCTCATTGCTTACGCTGACCCCGAGCTCAACCTAGAAGACAAGAAGGACATGTTCAATGAAGAGCTTGACCTGGGCGAGCCCGTGGGAGACAAGAAGGGAGGAGAAAAGCGAGACATCGTTGGTGTTTCCAGAAAATCGAACAACGACGCCAACTTGTTAGGTCAGGTCAAAGAAGAAGTGGAAGACGGCATCAAGGGAAATACTAAAGACGATTCAATACCCAGTCACCCCCCACCACAACCTGGGGGTGTCATAAGCACACAGCACCCTGGAGCTTCTGGTACTGATACAGTAGGATCCAACCAGCCTGGTGCTTCTTTGCACCTTGCCAGGGTAACGTTATTTAAAAACTGATACCATGTTCTAAAATTCTGTTATAATTAATACTTTAACTAATTTCCTGTTGCTCCAGGCGGATATGGTGGATTCTTCTACTTCAGGAATCTTGCCAGAACTCCAAACCCAGGAAAAGGTTCTTTCATCTGGAATGACTCCAGGTGAGATGTTTCTCAAGATTTAGGTTGCCAGGATAGGTCGTTTATCAAGTTCTCTTTGTGTGTGTCATCAGGTCAGCAGTCTGGCTTCCAGCAGAGACCGCTTGGACCCTCCTCAACTTACCTCAACCCTCAACCTCAGGCTCCCCCTGCCACCCCTCACCCAGTGTCCCTTCAACTCCCTCAGCCTTGCCTACTTCTCAACCCTCAGGCTCAGCCTTCAAACCTGGATGCATCTGCTCAGTCCAAGGTCCAGGAACAGGACCAGAACAAGTCTAAACCTTTGCTCCTGGATGAACAGCCACTTTTGCTACAGGATCTTCTGGACCAGGAGCGCCAAGAGCAGCAGCAACAAAAACAGATGCAGGCACTGATCAAACAGAAATCCACCTCTGACCCCGCCTTCCCTGAAATAAGTAAGATTCCGGTTTCCAGCATTGTGATTGACCTCTTCGGTACAACAAATGTTTGTTTCTGTACGTGTAGCCGACTTTGACTCCATCTCGGACCCCATAATGAAGGCCAAAATGGTGGCTCTGAAAGGCATCAACAAGGTGATGACGCAAGGGAACCTTGGCCTCAACAACATGGTCATCAATAGGTATGTTATGATGTCACATAAGTATGAATGCTTTTGGATTACATTGACAAATCTACGTTGTATATTTTTTGTAGGTTTCACGAGGCCCCTGGCGCCTCGATTCCTGAGGGCACCCCTCAACCTCCAGTCCAGGTGGGACAGGTGGGACTTAACACAAGCACCACTGTGACCTAGAACATACACAATTCTTAAATGTGCACACTCTTGAAGGTCTTCACGCATCTAGGATATATTATGATCTTTCATTACATGATGTCTTTATTGTTTTGTGGTCCTCATGCAACACCTTCAGGGGTCTCAAACTCAATTTACCTGGGGGCCACCAGAGCTAGGTTCTGGGTGAAGCCGGGTCGCATCAGGTTTTTAAAAAAAAAAACCCAAAACGCATTTGTTAAAACTGGAAAAAAAAAATCAATCAATCAAAATCAATCAATCAAAATCAAATCTTTTGCTTCTGCTATACCCTACACTTTTTCAGTACTTTGGTTCCGGTTTTCCACACCACAATATCTGATAAAACATTCCACTGTTCTCAAATATCTTAATTTTTATTTTTCTATACACAAAATAAGATTAAAAAAAATAAATACACAAATTAAAAATAAAGACAATAAATCAATCAATCAGTAATAAGTAAAATAATAATAAAACAGCAAATAAGAAAAACGTAAGAAACCACATCCATTATTTTTTTCAGATTCAAATGTACAGTATTAACAGTTATTTAACCTTTAACATGAACATTAATGAAACTTAATAATTTTACCCAATTAGCAAGTTAGCATCGTACTCAGTTCCATCTGGTAGCAGCATCATAACTTTAACATGTTTGATGAGATGCTTTATCTTGACATGTATTTTCCGTTTTATTCCAAATAATTTCCTGCATTTATTTGTACCCTAGCATCATAAGCCTTTAGCTTCATTGCTAATCCAAAGCAAAACAGGGCGGGGTAAGTAACAGTATGGGCGGGGCAAAATCATGTTAATTGTGTCCGGTGTGCACACAGCTTTAAGCTGTCATTTCAACATTAAACTTTAGTATCAAGGTGGGGGCCTCAAAGTAGCGTCTCGCGGTCTGCATTTGGCCCGCGGGCAGCGAGTTTGAGACCCCTGCTATACACCATTGGATAAGTCCATTACATATACATAAAACCCTGTTGTGTGAAGACCTGATGGAGAATTGACAGGAATCACAAGCATCTCTTTGGTGAAACAGGAAGTGTCATTTCCTCCTCGTCAGGAAGGAGAGGTGAACCCTCTGCTGGTGCGGCCGAACCCACCCAGCTTTGGACCTGGATTTGTCAGTGAGTTTCACCACACAACTTAAAGGGTCTAAGTTCTTAAAATGTTGGAACAGTTTGTGACGGGACTTTAACTGTAACTGCAGACGACTCTCAGAAGCGTCAATATGAGGAGTGGTTGGGGGAGACGCAGCAACTCCTACAGATGCAGCAGCGCCTCCTGGAGGACCAGATTGCAGCTCACCGCAAAACCAAGAAGGCTCTATCCGCTAAGCAGAGGACGGCCAAAAAGGCGGGTCGTGCACTCGCAGAAGAAGACGCTGCTCAGCTTCGCTACATCATGGAGCAACAGGGGAATGTCCAGAAGCAACTGGAGCAGGTCAGTACCTACATGTCACCTGTCCCTATAGGGACTGCTTGTTGTTGACTTATGTATATTCTCTTTTTTAGATCCGTAAGCAGCAAAAAGATCACACGGTCCTCATCGAGGACTACAGAACCAAACAACAGCAGCAACAACAACAGAGAGCCCTCTCCATGGTGCCTTCTGGAGTTGTACCTCTGCAGAGTAGACCCAGTGGCTCAGCTCTCCCCTGCGTCCAGAACGTCCCACCTGGTTGGTCGCCAGCAGTCGGAGTTGCACCAGGGATGATGGGGCAGAACATGGCACCTCATCTGCCACAGCAGATGCCCCCTACTCTTTCCACTCCCGCTCAGGTTTCACAGCCATCGCCGGCCATTGTGCCTAGACATTCAGCTCCAGCGGCAGGCTTTGCCCCAGGCCTACGTACACCCACTGGGGGTGCCAGTGTAGCTTCAGGGGGTGACATATCAGCACCATCACCTCAGGTACTAATATCATCTCAAATAGACAGAGAAATATAAAGATCCTTCCTACTTGACATGTGAGGTAATATTTGGAAGATACCATGTTCACTTGCAGGTCAAATTTGACGACAACAACCCCTTCAGTGAAGGTTTTCAGGAGAGGGAAAGGAGGGAAAGACTTCGGGAGCAGGCAGAGCGGCAAAGGGTGCATCTGATGCAGGGGGTGAGACATTGCATGAGCATACACAAACAAACATGGAGTATGTATTATATTTACATATTTATGCTTCTCTGCCCTCAGGTGGAGCACCATAGGGTCCAACAGCAAGGCTCTCAAGGTGCCCCTGTGGGACCTGGTGGGGCCCGGCTGTGTCCCACAGGCACTCCTGGCTCCACCCCCAGTGGGGACAGTCTCTCACAGATGCCCTTCTTCAGTTCTGAGCTGCCCCAGGACTTCCTCCAGTCTCCCCCTGCCTCCAGACCACCTCAACCCCTTGTGGTGTCGCCGAACCTACAGCCAAAACCGAGACTCCCAGGCCCTTTGGGGCCCAGTCTCGGTCAGGTCCGTCCACCTGGCCTCGGAGGGGTCATTATTACTCCTTCCAATCAAGGGAGTCAAGGTCATCAATTTGGACACGACTCATCATCTTCATCACCATCGGCCCCCCTCCACGCCACCTTCACCCCGTCCTCATCGGGAGGCTCCGCCTCCCTCATTCAGCTGTACTCTGACATCATGACGGACGACAGCCTTAAGAAGAAAAGGAGCGGAAACAAACAAGACAATTCTGCTGGAGGAGCCAGAACGCCGCTGTCCTCGCACTCTGATGACATCACAGCCCCGCCCACTCCAGCATTTTCAGACGCTTCTTGCTCTACGCCCACACGGTGCAGCACGGACCTGGCTGACTTGAACATCCCTCCCCTGTCAGGTCTAGCTCCATCCTCAGAACTGGAGAAGCAGCTTTGCCCTGCAATGGGCGTGGAGGCTCAAAGAGGCCTCCTGTGCGGCCGCATGGGGGTCAAGGTTGGTTATTAGTACTGCAGACATTGTTGTTCTCATGTACAAATCATTTATTTTGGTTTCATTGGTTTTCCTGCAGGAGGAGCGAGAGGAGCGAGGACCCTGTGGAGGAGACCCAGTAAAGTTGGAGTGTGCCTCTCCTCTTCATGTCGGGGGAGGAGATGCAGGGAAGGAACTGCTCAGGCACCTATTGAAGGAAAAGGCCTCCCCGGCCAAGACGCCATCACCTACCACCCAAGTACACCACCAACTTTCCACTGAAAGTGTGCTCTCTGAGGAGGCGGACACTGCTGGTTTCCTAGGCAACATCATGGTGGACAGTCCTGATCTTCTGGACTTATTGGGAAAGAAGAAGGCTCAGAGATGTAAGAGAAGTGCTCGGCCTGATAAAGACAAAGCTCTAGCTAAGTACAAGAGGAGGAAACGAGAAGACGAGGACGAGATGCTTCATTCTTCTGCCACCCCTTCTGAACAGATCATGACGCACCTCAGACAGGTGAGCTGCCTCCAGCCTTACTTCCTGTTTCCTTGCATATGTTGCTGTTGTGGTTGCGTATTATTATTATTATGTTTCTGCTTTTCTCTTAGCTTTCTGTGCTGCCTTTGATGGAGCCCGTTCTGGGGCTGGACCTGAGTCTGTTCCCCCCTTATGGCAGCTCCACTCTAGGAAGGGACTCCAGGCTTACGGGTTCCTTTGGCAACGCCTGCCTAGATGGAGTCACTGACTACTACTCACAGCTCACGTGCAAGGTACAGTTCCTGAATAGTACATCATTGTTTTCCTGACGCTTACTTTTCTTTCTTACCTTCCCATCCCGCAGAACAACCTCGGTAACCCACCCACACCTCCTGCCTCGCTACCACCCACCCCACCACCAGTGGCCAGGCAGAAGCTAGTGAACGGCTTTGCTACAGCAGAGGAACTAAACAGGAAGGAGCTTAGCGAGCAGAATGGTGAATGCATTGTGATGGTCAAAAGGTCAAAAGTTAATCTCCAAGGGCTTCAACTCAAGTTGTTTGTTGTCATGTCTTCCAGGGAAAGGTGTCAAGTCCACGGGTCAAGAGCGAATGGCGGAAAATCACACCTCCAAGACGGTGGACGTCCCTGCCTCCCTGCCGACTCCACCCCACAACAACCAGGAAGAACTCCGGTGAGGTTACCGTCGAATCGCCAGAAGGGAGTGTTGGACCTTCTGCTTGCTAACTTGTCTTCTCTACAGCGTCCAAGAATCATCACTACGCAGCACCCCGGACGACTTCATCCCATCTTCATCTCCGGACAGTGTAGCAGACATGGAGATTAGCCGATACCCTGATCTGTCCTTCATTAAAATGGAGCCGCCATCACCGTGCCCGTCGCCTCCAATACCCATCATGCCGTGCTCCTGGGGCAAAGGTGAGTCAGCTGGACTCACACACTACTAACCCATAACCGACCTTCAAGCCAACATCACCGTTATCTGTGTCCAGGCTCTGCGGTGAAGCAAGAAGTGAAGGTGGAGCCAAACCATCAGGCTCCTCCCTCCTGTTCTAACACAGATCTGGTTACCATAGCAATTACCTTGAACCCATCCGCCGCTCAGGTAGGAATTTCTTCCATAGCTGAGTCGACTCATTCTTGGTAGCTTGCTTCTCACAACATTGTTGGCTTTCCAGAATGTTTCTGGTGTCATGGCGACGGTAGCGAAACTGCTTCGTGTCCCCACTACCATCAACTACCAGCTGAGCCGCGCTGAGTGCAACCCACTGGCGCTCCTGGCGGGAGTTAGAGTGCCACTTCCTCAGGTACCTTTTCAGATCGGAATTTTTACTTGTACATAATAATAATAATTTACACCTTACTTATCATACATATAAGTATATGATTCTAGCAACATCTTAACATGTCAATGTGTGTTTGTGTGTGTGTGTGTGTGTGTGTGTGTAGGCTTCAGCAAGCAGCAGGCAGCAGAGACCTGCACCCCCAGCTGGTATGTTAACATACTTTTCACCTCCATTTTGTTCACCTCCTTGCTGATCACTGTTAAAAATGTCTCCCTGTTATGGGAATTGTTGTTCACTCAGCACGTGTCAGGAGTAACAGGGTTAAAAAGTGGAACCTTGATTAGCAGGCATTTATTCATCATAAAGGTCAAACTCAAACCAAAAAGTACTCTAACCAAATCAATTTGTCTCATCCAAAGTAATATAAATCCAGTTCTAAAAAGATAAAAATATGAACACAAAACACGTTTTATAGTTTTTCTGCAAAGATAAGTACGCCCAAATTCCTCCACAGCACTGTAATAGACTCATTGCAAGTTATCGCAAATGCTTGATTGCTTTTCTATGCCGCTTATTCTCACTCGGGTTGGCGGATATGCTGGAGCCTATCCCAGCTGTCTTCGCTCGAGAGGTGGGGTACACCCTGGACTGGTCGCCAGCCAATAGCAGGGCACATAGAGACAAACAAGCATTCTTACTCATTGCGAGTAATGCAAATGCTTGATTGCAGTTGTTACTGCCAAGGGTGGCCAATTAATTATTAGTTTAGGGCAGGGGTCTCAAACTCAATTTACTTGGGGGCCACTGGAGCTAGGGTCTGGGTGAGACTGGGCCACATCAGCTTTAAAAAAAAAAAAAAAAAAAACGAAAAAAAACGCATTTATTAAAAACAAAAATTTACAAACTTTTTCAATGCTTTGGTTCTGATTTTCTACAATAAAAGCGCTGATAAAACATTCCACTGTTCTCAAATATCTTATTTTCTATTTTTCTGCACAAAATAAGATGAAAAACAAACAAATCAAGAATAAAGAAAATCGAGTAATAAATAAATATAATAATAATAATAATAAAACTGAAAATAATAAAAACTTAGAAACCACATATAGTTGGTGGGTAGACACATTATTTTTTTCAGATTAAAATGAACAAAGCATTATTAGAGCCCTGTAGACATGACAAAACACGACTATAGTCACATTTATACTTTTTATTTACAACATATTGCGCAACTGCAGGGTCTTGAGACACATGCTAACTCACAAACTAGAGAGCTAGCGACCTAAACGGTAGCCTTCAAGTTATTTCCTTTAAACTTAAAAAAAAGCCAAAAACTTACCACTTCCACACGGATAGGGAGGATAACTATTTACTGTTATTTAACCTTTAACATGAACATTAATCAAACGTAATTTTTTCTGGGTACATGATACCATACAGCATCCATATCAAACTTGCGCGGGCCGCACTAACATTAAACTTTCATATCAAGGCGGGGGCCTCAAACTAGTGTCCTGCGGGCCACATTTGGCCCGCGGGCCGTGTGTTTGAGACCCCTGGTTTAGGGGGTTGGGGGGTTTAACAAAAGGCCATGTAAGTTTGAAATTTTTCCCACCCTTAATAAAAACTTCCATTAAAAAAAAATGTCTCCCTTTTTGTGTTTGTCAACAGGAGCGAGGATGGACTTTGTCCAACAGGGCACTGGTCCTGTCGTTTCCAGACCGCAGTCCTGCAGCCACTGCAAAGTGCTGCTGGGAAGCGGAGTGAGCAAATTCAAAGACGTCAAACAGGTAAGACGCGATAGGTAAATCATGTTCTCGATGTTAAGGCATAGACTGAGTGTGTGATTGTGTGTTACAGGAGGGTCCATCCAACCTGGTCTTCTGTAGTCCAAACTGCTCCACTCTGTACGCTTCTGGACTGAAAACCGCAAACCCTGCAGACAAGGTGTGACATCACATCAGAAAGCATGCATGTGATTGGGCGATGACATCATATTTTCTCTTTTGTCTTCAGCCTGCGGACAAGCCGCCTCCTCCTCCCCTCAGCAAACTGCAGCACCACTACACCAACAACATGTCATCCATCGCTGTCCACTCCCTCCCTCGCACTCCCATCGCTCCTCCCCAGACCGCCACCTTGTCCCCACCCCTCCACTTCCCTTCTGCCTCCACCGTCACCATGGAGATCAAACCCCGTGTGGACAGCCTTAAAGTGAGTGATGTGTTTTGAGTTGTTGTCAACAGGGCAGTTGACTGATGGATGAATTGTCTAGGTCAAAGTGAAGCTGAAGCCCCACCCCCATGCTTTCTCCGAGGGAGACGACCTGCTGCTAAGTCACCACGGGAAGCGGATGAAGAATTCCCGCTGGCGACGCTGGAACATCAATATCACTCTGACCAGGTGAGGGCCTCGTTGCGTCGCATGACATATTAGCATGTTTAGCTTTAGCAGTCTAAAATCCTCACCTCTCAACCAGGGGTCCCATTTCGGACGAGGCGGTCGCCATGCCAACTGAAGAGGAAGTCGATGTGCTTTTAAAGAAACTGGGGGTGTGTCTGCGACCTGACCCGCTACCTGTAGACCAGCGAAGGTGTTGCTTTTGTCACCAGGTGGGCGATGGAGAAACAGACGGACCAGCCAGACTGCTAAATCTGGACTTGGATCTGTGGGTGAGTCCCCTCACGCCCCCCTTATCGAGTTATGTGGTGCTTCCCTTGCAGTCAGTCTCCTCTGATGGCTTACGGTTCTGTCCCTCAGGTCCATCTGAACTGTGCGCTGTGGTCCAGTGAGGTGTACGAGACTCAGGCCGGCGCTCTCATCAATGTGGAGCTGGCACTGAGGCGCAGCCTGACCCTGCGCTGCGCTTACTGCCAGCAGACGGGCGCCACCAGCGGTTGCAACCGCCTCCGCTGCACCAACACGTATCACTTCACGTGTGCGCTACGCGCCCATTGCACCTTCTTTAAGGTAAGAGTCTCACATAGTAGCTTCTGGTTGCCGTGGTAACCTCAAATTGTTGATTTGTATTAGTTAATCACCAAAACGTGGAACTTTGAAACATTCTTCCGTCCCTTTCTCTAGGACAAGACCATGCTTTGTCACCTCCACAAGCCCAGAATGGCTCCTCTCAGCGGGGACAGATCCTCCAGCAGCTCCCCGTCCTCCACCCCGGGCCTGGCCCCCGACTTTGTGTCATCCATGTGCGACCCGTACAACTCCGAGCTGCGGTGTTTCGCCGTGTTCCGTCGCGTGTACGTGCAAAGGGATGAGGCGAGGCAGATAGCGGCGATGGTGCAGCGTGGCGAGCAGCGGCACACGTTTCGCGTGGGCAGCCTGCTCTTCTGCGCCGTCGGGAGGCTCCTCCCACAGCAGATGAGCGTCTTCCACAGCCCGGCTGCCATCTTCCCCGTCGGCTACCACACCAACCGCATCTACTGGAGCATGCGCAACAGCAACCGGTAAATTTGTCGGTTTACAGTATGCATCAAATGACGCCTTAAATGCTTAAATGAGGTGTTTGACTTATGCAGACGCTGCAAGTACATGTGCTTCATCGAGGACCATGATGGACGACCGGTTTTCAAGGTTAAGGTGGTGGAGAAAGGCTACGAAGACGTCGTCCTGACTGCGACAACTCCTAAAGGTAAGATTAGCCGTTTTGTGCATTTTTTTCAAACCGCTAACTCGCTAACTTCTGTACTCCCTGCAGGTGTTTGGGACCAGATCCTGGAGCCAGTGTCTCAGCTCAGATCCTCCAGCGGCACTCTGAAGCTCTTCCCATCCTACCTGAAAGGAGAAGACCTTTTTGGTTTGACCACGTCTGCCATCACCAGGATTGTTGAGTCTGTATGTATTGCGACACGTTCTCATGTGTTCTTCTCCTGACTATGGGACTCACATGGTGGTGGGTGTGTTTTAGTTACCAGGTGTGGAGGCGTGTGAGAGGTACACATTCCGTTACGGGCGGAACCCGCTCATGGAGTGGCCTCTTGCTTTCAATCCTTCCGGTTCGGCTCGGTCCGAGCCCAAAGCCTGCCAAGTAAAAAGGTAGTGACTTTGTGGAACACATCTCCATAATTTGTTATATTTGACCTTTAACGTACTCTTCTTCTAGGCCCTATCTGTTGACAAGCATGGCTCCGAGGTGTCAGGGCTCAGTGGGCTCCATCGTGGGTATGGTGCCCGGTGTCATTTCACTGTCGCCGGGTGAATCTGTGGCAGGAGCTCATCAGGGTCGCCACTCCAAGTTGTCGCAGTACCGACGCATGAAAGCCGAGTGGAAGACCAACGTCTACCTGGCGCGCTCTCGCATCCAGGTTATACTCGCTTTGCCTCGTGCGGGTTATTCTCCGAGCAGGAAGTCAACTCTTTGTGGATCTGTGTCCAGGGTCTCGGGCTGTACGCCGCCAGAGATATCGAAAAATGCACCATGGTCATCGAGTACATCGGCGCCATCATCAGGAGTGAAGTGGCTAACCGCAAGGAGAGGCTCTATGAGAGTCAGGTACCACAACATCATCCTCACATCACCTACCTTAGCTTGCAAGCTAATCAAATCATGTGACGCGTTTGCATAGAACCGAGGAGTTTACATGTTCCGCATCGACAACGACTACGTGATCGATGCCACCATCACTGGAGGACCCGCCAGGTGTCACAATGAAAGCTATCATAAATCTCTGGAGCGTCTTACTAATCCCGCCTCTGTGTGTAATTGACAGATACATCAACCACTCGTGTGCTCCCAACTGCATCACAGAGGTGGTGAGTGTGGAGAAGGAGAACAAGATCATCATCAGCTCGTGCCGACGCATCCAGAGAGGAGAGGAGGTATTTCCTATCATGCGTGGCTGCCGTTGGTTTCCATGGTTACCAATTTCAGCATCCGCTCACTCTCTTTTTCAGCTGTCCTACGACTACAAGTTTGACCTGGAGGACGACCAACACAAGATTCCATGTCACTGCGGAGCCTTCAACTGCCGCAAGTGGATGAACTGAGCGCGTGCGCATGCGCTCGTTTAACGCATTAACCTCATATCAAAGATGCTCATCAAGTGGGAGGAGGCAAGAGTGTGATTGACAGGGCAATGGGGTTACAAAAAGAGGCTGGTCCTCTGTGTGTAGTGTGTGTATATTTGTACAAAGACGCCCCCATGTGGTCATGACTTGCACTAAATGAAACATCCAATCCGAGCAGATCATTTCCCCCCCCTCACCATCTGTAAAATAAAATGTTTGTTTTTTTTGTATTTATTACAAAATGAAGTTATTTTCTAATCACAGCCAGTCAGGGAGGAGAGTCGCGGCATGTAAATAACTAAAAGAAAAATGAGGAATCTTCACAGTATGGACCGTGACTCCTTTTTGTTTGCCGCCCCTCCCCTTCCACACGTGTGTCTTTTTATTTTGTGTACATTCAAATTGTATCAGAACTCTGCTGATGTACAGTCTGTTGCCACGCCCCCCTCTTTTGTTTTTTGTTTTTTTTTACTCTACAGTGTGAGGATGATGCCTTTTTGTTTTGGGGGGAGGGGGGTATGTGGAGTCTGATTTAGAATCATTTACAGAAAATAAAATATTTTACATCTTGAAACGGTGTTTGAAAGTGTTTACATGACGCTGAACTTTGCTTTTGCAGACCGGAAGTTACGGCTTTATACTGTTTTAGAAGTTTCACTTTATTGTGAAAACGAGCGGAAGTTTACCTAGTTTTGACTCCGTCATTTCCGGTGCATCCGTGTGAGCTGTCCAGCTCGCTGCCGGAGTGCCGCGGAGCAGAGCGGCCGAACACAGCTGATGAACGAGCGTAAGTAACCGTCGACGTGTTAGCATGTGAAAAATAACAGCTGACATCCAAAACAAACCAACTGCAAAGATTAGCCCGTGTTAGCTCAGCTAGCTCTGTTCTATTATCGGACGAGTATATGCTAACTCCCTAGCCGGGTAAGATAACACTTTGCTGCAATTTCCGGTATTTTCAGGTTTAGAAGATACCTTCGCGCCAAAAGCATTGCTGCACGTGAGCCAGTAAAAAGCTTTTACCAAACCTGCCATTTAATAAATTTGAAATATGATGTAAAAATAAATAATTTAAGTTAAACAGCTGCAACACGACTGCATTAATGACCTTGTTCCTAGTTTGTTGATCATAATTAGCGTCTTTCAGCTACTAAATATGTACACGTTATGAAATTAAGGGCACTTTCTTATGCTAAGGTCTGTCAGAATAAGTGTGTGTGTCGTTTAATGTTTAAGTTAAATGATGTGTCAGGAGTTTCAAATGGCACATTTATGAAGGGACTTTGCTTTATGACCTTCAGGAACTTTGCTCTATAAAAGATGACTTGCTGTGTTATTTGTGCTACTTCTAAGTGAATCACCCCTTTTTTTATTTTGAAGCTCAAATATGTCAACAAGCTTGCTAGGCTCTGCCCTCCTACTTCCTGGTCACATGATTAACGAATGGCTCATAATCACTCAACAATACAATAACACATAACCTCTCTTTACAGCCATGTGATGTAAAGCGATGCTCGCTCGGCCACCATGGCCAGTGTCACGCTCAGGTACTTCTGCTACGGCTGCCTGGTCACCTCGGCCACCTGGTCTGTCATCCTTTTCCTGTACTTTACCATGGCGGCCGAGCCGGGCCAAAGCAGGACCCCAATTGGGCCGCGCCACCAGGAGCTAGTACAGCGGAAGGCGGGGCGGCGTGCTTTGCCAAACGATGCCGGGCCGGAGATATCACCAGAGATGGGTGAGTGATTGTGTTGTTGATCGCAAGACATGGACTTCATGGGCATATACGTAGGTATGATCTTCAACGAGGCCGACCAGGAAGTGAGAGACAGCGGCTACCATCAACACGCTTTTAACGTGCTCATCTCACAGCGTTTGGGTCCACACCGCCAGCTCCCTGACACCAGAGACGCACGGTAACAAGCTAAGAAGCTAACATCCTGTTGCCATTGTCGAGGGACCATGTGACATGCGTGTGTGCAGATGTCGTGATGAGGCATACACTCGCAATCTACCGTCCGCCAGCGTGGTCATCTGCTTCTTCAATGAGGCACTCTCCGCCCTCACCCGGACCATCCACAGCGTATTGGACCGCACCCCTGCTTATCTGCTGCATGAGATCATCCTTGTGGATGACCACAGCGAGCTTGGTAAGCACGCCGTAATAGTATTTCAACGCCATGTCCTCGCCGAACTCTCATTGGTGTCCATGCAGAGGAGCTGAAGGCTGAGTTGGACGGTTACATCCGAGACGAGCTGAAGGGGAACGTCAAACTGGTGAGGAACGAGAAGAGGGAAGGACTCATCCGAGGACGAATGATAGGAGCCTCACACGCCACGGGTGTGTCCTCCATCGCTACGTAGGATAGAATATTCCCTTGAATCCTACATCCTTAACAATATATGTCACAGGTGAGGTCCTGGTCTTCCTGGACAGCCACTGCGAGGTCAACCAGGCATGGCTGCAGCCCCTGTTGGCGCCAATCAGGGCGGACCGTCACACTGTGGTGTGTCCTGTCATTGACATCATCTCAGCAGACACTCTGGCGTACTCTCCCTCCCCCATCGTCAGGGGCGGCTTTAACTGGGGGCTGCACTTTAAGTGGGACCCCGTTCCCGCCACCCACTTAGCCGGGCCCCGGGGCGCCATCACCCCCGTCAGGTAAATGATCTAACTGCTTTCTGAGGGGATTGGTCAGCAACATTGCCGCCTTTTTCCCCCGTAGGTCTCCTACCATGGCGGGCGGTCTGTTTGCGATGGACAGGAAGTACTTCAATGAGCTGGGGCAGTACGACGCCGGCATGGACATCTGGGGCGGAGAGAACCTGGAGATCTCATTTCGGGTGAGTGTTGTGTTTGAGGAAGGGTCAGTGAAGGCGTCTTCATCTGACGTAACCCAACGTGTGTCAGATTTGGATGTGCGGCGGGCAGCTGCTCATCATCCCGTGCTCCAGAGTGGGTCACATCTTCAGGAAGAGGCGTCCTTACGGCTCTCCGGGGGGTCACGACACCATGGCCCATAATTCCCTGCGTCTTGCTCACGTCTGGATGGATGACTACAAGGTACACGTGCACATTCATGTATAGTTCCACGTTAGACGCATCACTTCCTGCTTTTATGAATCCTACAGGAGCAGTTCCTGTCTCTCCGTCCTGAGCTACGCCAACGCGGCTACGGTGACATCAGCGAGCGCGTGGCCTTGAGGAAGCGTCTTCAGTGCCAGTCCTTCCGCTGGTACCTGGACAACATCTACCCCGAGATCAACAACAAGCAGCCGCAGCAGCTGCTGAGCAACAAAAGCCTGCGACGCCCCCGAGTCCTGCTGCGAGGACGGGTAGCCCTTTGACCTCTGACCTGACTTAACTTCACTTCCTCTTCAAATGCAGTAAAAGATGAAACTTCCTGTTTCAGCTTCATAACCTAGCAACCGGGCGTTGCTTGGTGGCACAGGGTCGAGCCAGCCAGAAAGGCGGCGCTGTTGTGCTGAGACCATGTGACCCCAGTGACCGTGAACAGGTGAAGTTTTTGTCTTGTGATGTCACAATGATGTCATCACTGACCGTGTGTGTGTGTGTGTGTGCAGGAGTGGGCCTATGACGAGGAGGGTCAGCTGGTTTTAGCAGGGCTTCTGTGTCTGGACGTGTCGGAGGTCAGGACCTTCGAGCCCCCCAGGCTGATGAAGTGTCACGGCTCAGGAGGGTCCCAGCAGTGGAGCATGGGGGTGAGAAACTCGAACGCTCAGCAACCTTCAGTCACACGTGACAATGTATGCATATGTGTGTGTGTGTGTGTGTCCCACAGAAGTCGGAGCGAGTGTACCAAGTGTCGGTGGGTCAGTGTCTCTCTGCCGTACAGCCGCTGGGACCCAAAGGCTACGTTTCCATGGCAATATGTGACGCCTCACAGGCCCAACAGTGGGAACTGGAGGGTGGAGCTTGAAGTCACATGACTAAGAGACAATCATCTAAAAAAAAAAAATTTTAACGTGATTTTAAAATTTAAACTCACGACTTTTTTTTTTTAAGACACACCCTCTGGGAGGTTTTTACGGAGGTCAAAAGGTCACAATCAAAGAGTATCCCTTTGATCACCGCAGACTTTGTATCCTTGTTTATCGGATATTTTAAACGTGTAAATAAAGTTTCTTCTTTGAACTTGTGGTTGGCTCAGGTGAGTTGTGATTTCATCGGACCTGCAGCTAACCAATCCGGAGCAGACCAGAGTCAACCGATGGGCGTCACACAGGTTAGGCCCCTCCCCCACTGATGCTACTGGCTTGTTTTGGTCACATAACCAACCTCTGCATTTGGTAAGTCACTAGTTACACTTATTCCTTCATCATGGTGTTCTCTTTTAAACAGCGTTTTAGATTTGGGGGCTGAGCCAAATCTCTGTGTGTGTGTGTGTGTGTGTGTGTAAATGCACAAATAAGTGCACAAATGCAAGTGCACGCACACACATTAAGCAGTAAAGTGTCAATCCATCACACAATGTTTTGTCTAACACACAGAGATCAATGCAGTTTGTTTCAATCCCTTAAACATGAATTGATGAGGTGTGTGCGTGTGTGTGTGTGTGTGTGTGTGTTAGCTGAGACTGTCTGAGATGTGAAAATCAATCTACATTAACACACACACACACACACAAACGGTCTTGACTCTGCCGCCTGTAACTATGACAACAGTCATTATGGTTATAACATGACCACCTGATCCTACTTGTTAATATTCTTCCTTTCATCTTCACCACTTCCTGTCCCGTGTGTGTGTGTGTGTGTGTGTGTTACTCAGTAAGTGGTGTGTGTTTCTTTGCCGGGAGACGATCAGCCGCTTGCAGCAGATCAATGCAGGGAACATCTATAACTAGTCATTAGTGTGTGTGTGTGTGTGTGTGAGAGAGAGAGAGAGAGAGAGAATGGCAATGAAGGAGTGAAACAAGTAAGTAAAATATTGAAAAAAAAATTTTTAATTTTTATTTCTGCATTCCTTTAGAATTATGCCAAGGAACTTCCTGACAAGGCACTTCCTGACTAGCTTTGCATAGCGATGATGTCATCCTTGATGCGTGCATGTGAAGGAGCGTTATTGATTAGCGCCTCAGCTGTCCACTAAATGAATTAGATAAGTGAAGCGTGGGCGTATGTGGCCCCCAAGGGCTCAATGAAGGGGGGGGGGCGGTGCTCCTTGAAGGGGGCGGGGTCATCATTGTGAGCAGCAGTGGAAGAGCCTCCCCACACTGAAGAAGAGCAAGGAGAAGAACGCAGCACGGCATGGAGGGAAAGACACTTTTATTTTGAAATCTACTGCTCACATACCCGCCAACTAAAAAAAAAAAAAAAAAAAAGATGATATTCAACCTGATGAGGCTATGGATCCTGGGCATCGTTGCGGTCAAGGTAGTCCACGGAGCACGGGTGATGAGTGGTGAGTTCAAATTCTTTTGCTGGAATCAGGTCAAGAGGTCATGAACATGTCACATGTTCAATACTGCGGCATTTTTAATTTCATATATAGGATTCATGTGTAGGTCTAGAATACGTAGATCTATAATACACACACACACACTAGAAGAAGAGTGTGTGTTGTGGAGCAAAGTGATGACGCTGCAGCTAATCACTTAATGTGTGTGCTGCTGCAAGAAGATCTGCAGTCTCTCTTTTTTGCGCTGATGATGTCACTCGTATTATCATGATGTCATCGCTGAGGTCAGATGTCTTGTCCTACAGGTCAGACGGTATGTTTGGGCGAGGGCGTGCATCCCTGCTACAAGATGGCGTACTTCCATGACGTCTCGAGCCGCGTGGCCTTCAGGGAGGCCGAGCTGGCGTGTCACATGGACGGCGGCTCGCTGCTCAGCATCGAAAGTCCCTCCGAGCAGGAACACATCGAACACCTGCTGCAGGTAATATGGCCGTTCACTCTCACCTCCTCTTCTTCATCTTTCTCACCGTGCCACTCGCCTACAGGAGTTGCGCTCGGGAGCAGGGGGCGGAACTGGAATAGCAGATGGAGATTTTTGGATCGGTCTGACTCGGGTGGACGGTGAGGACCAGAAAACTCCCAATGGCGTCACTTCCTGTCCGCAGCTCTACAGGTGGACCGATGGCAGCATGGCATCTTTCAGGTAAGGACAAGAATAGCGGCACTACACAACTTTATGCTCAACTCATGTAATATTGTCCACATTTTTTCAATTATTATTGTTAATACAGCACTTTATATATTATATAGTATATATAATATTATTTTAGGGATTTTTCCTTGTATTTTATTTTTATATTTATTATTTATAATAATTGTATTATTATTATTATTAAATTTAGAATATTTTATATTATATATATATTTTTAAACATGTATTATGTAATGCCATCATAATATTATAGATGTCGTAAATGAATTTTCATAGTAAATTAAATCCATCAAATTCATAAAAAACCCTTTTTAAAAAAATCTGTATAATTTTCTAAATAATTGCCCTCATTTATTCTATATATTTAAATTTTTTGTAAAATAGTTTTAATAATTTTGTGTTCATAAAAAAATTATGGTGATACAGGAACTGGTATTTTGACGAGCCATCCTGTGGTGGAGAATCCTGTGTTGTCATGTACCACCAGCCGACAGCACTTCCTGGAGTGGGCGGGGCCTATCTCTACCAGTGGAATGATGACCGGTGCACCATGAAGCACAACTTCATCTGCAAATACCCACCAGGTACTTACCATCATCTTTTATTCAACTTTTACACATCTTTTATGTCTCAACCAATCACATTCACTTGTTGATGTCTGTCAGAGCGCCACCTTGGGGAGGAACATGGTAACACGGCTGAGGGGCAAGGCACCGGTAAGACAAATACTGAAGAGTATATTAAAATATTATAAGTAGAATAATACCTTATGTGTGTACAGAAGCAACACAGGGTAGTGGTGAGCTGCTTCCACCTCAGGTCACCTTGGCTGGAACTTCAGGTAAACACACCTGAGTTAGTGAGGAGGGTTTCCATGGCAACCACTCATCATGTTGTCTCTTAAAAGGCACATTGCTGCTCTACGTCATCATCCCCACCATTCCGCTTATGCTGCTCATCCTGGTGGCTGCTGGGAGTTGTTGTTTCCATGTGCTCAGCAGAAGGTGATTGATTGATTGATTGATTAATCACACGGTGTGTGTGTGTATGACTGTGACCATACTTTGGCTCCTCCCACAGCTCATCCCGCACCAAGGTGGCTGTGAGACAATCCAATCTGTGGATCTCCAAGACGCCCAAAGCTGACGTCATCGAGGCGTGACATCATCCGACTATCAATGCCGCCGCCGGACACGCTTTGAACCAATCAAGTGAATGGAGGTGGAGTCTGTGCTAATCAATCAAAACTAGTGACGAGTGAAGGTGACATTTTTTTATTTATTTATTTATTTGATCTTTATCGATCAGTAAGACAGCACATTAAGCTAACGTTTTATGTACGTCCTGACATTGTTATTGATCAGCAAGAGATAAGTGGTGTCTTCATTAAAACATTCAGTGCTTCAGCCAATCAGCTTCCTGAGTTTTCAACTGTTAGGTGAAAAAAAAAAATCTTTGGAATTCAAGCAAAAAGTTGCAACAACTTTAAGCGTCACTGAGTGTACAGGAAGTAATGGAGTTTAAGTCAGGGGGCGTAGCCACATCACTCGCTACGATCTCTTCCTGTTTGCAGCTAACAACAACATCCCCATCGAGGTCGTCAAACAGCACGGGCGTCTCTTCGTCTTCGTGCGGCTTCCCTACGCCATGCATCCGCTTCTTGTGCTGTTGCAGGTTGCCTTGGCGATTGAAACGCGCGTGGCAAATGTCGCAACCGAAGGGTCGCTCGCCCGTGTGGATGATGATATGCCGAGCCAGCTGCGACCGGCACTTCTTATCCTTGCCGCAGATATGACAGATGAACGTCTGTGGCGGGCGGGCGCCGTCATGGTGGACAACTCGTCGGTGTCTCTTGAGGTGGCTGAGGCGTCGGAAGCGTCGGGTGCACATGTCGCAGGCGTGGGGTCGCTCGTCGCTGTGCACGGCGGCGTGGTTGGCCAGCAGGGACTGGAACTTAAACACCTTGCTGCACATGGAACACGGGAATATTTTCGGCGTGCGCGGGCTCCGCTGGGCCACCGCCCTCGGTCCGACTTTCAGGTGCACACGTATGTGGTGCTGCTTTAGGCAGGCGGCACGCACAAACCGACGCAGACACAAGCCGCAGTGGAAGGGTTTGTCGCCCGTGTGGACACGAGCGTGGGTGGCGAGGAGCGCCTCGGTCTTGAACCGCCTGCCGCACACTTCGCAAGGCATCCCTTCCGCAGAAGCGCCATTCTCGCCGCCGTCGGGATGGAGGAGGAGCTTGTGGCGCTCCAGCTGGGACTGGCGACAGAACTTGCGTCCGCAGACATCACACAGGTGCGGCCGCTCGTCTGTATGCGTTTGCAGGTGAGCAGCCAGCTGCGACCGGAACTTGAACTCCTTGCCGCAGAAGTCGCAGAGCAGTGAGCCGGAGCGCCGCGTCTGCTCGCCGCTGTCCTCGTGCACCGTCTTCTTATGGTGCTCTAAGTCGTTGATGCGCATGTAGGCCTTGGGGCACAGGTCGCAGCTGTGAGGTTTGACCCCTAAGTGGATGACCTCGTGCGTCTTGAGCGCCGACCTGCAGCGGAACGTCTTTCCGCACACGTCGCACAGCCAAGTCTGCTTCGGACGATGCTTCTCCCGCCTGGCGACGCCGTCCGGGTGTACGTGACTGATATGATGTCGCAGATTATCACGGCGATTGAAGCGCAGCTCGCACAGGTGACACGCGAACGGTTTCTCGCCCGTGTGGATAAACGAATGTCGGGCCAGGCTGGACTTGTTCTTCATCACTTGTCCGCATACGTCGCACACGCTGCTTTCGTCCTCCAGCTTCACCACCGCCAACACGCCTGGCGAGAAGACGAGACACGACACGCCATTGGGGGGGCTGCAGCTGGAGTTCAAAGTTCAACACCACTTCCTCACCTGCCTCGGATGGCGTCTGCGTGGTTTCTTCCTCCGCTGCCATGTCACTAGATGAGACCTCGGTCGGCGTCAGTAGGTCTTCTCGCCACTTTGGAGGACGCCGTATCCTCTGCGGTCGCGTGCTGGACAGCTGCGGCGAGGTACAGGACGGGACGGGGAGCGATGGTGTCTGCGCTTTGATGCCATTTCGAATGACTTTACTCCTGCGCACTTCCCCGCCATTTTGTCTGTCAGATTGAAGCGCTGAACACTGAACCGGCACGCCAGATGTGCCTGCGAGCGAGGACGCAAGGATGTTTAAGAGGAAGTAAGTTGACGGATTTGAGTACCCGTGTGATGTGTCTCACCTGTGTGTCGCCAGCCGAGCTGCTGAGTCAGCAGGTCCACCTGGATGGCGACATCCCGACTCTCAACGGCATCGATCTGACAGGCAACCTCGCTGGTCCAGCCCACTTGAGGCTCCCACTGGCAGGCCACCTCCTTCCACCGCATCACCTCCTCGTCTCTCATGTGGAGGATGCCTCCTCCAGGAACAACAACAGCAGATACGAATACTCAACCTTAAAATATTTTATTTTGCTTTAACATGTTCTAAAACATACACTATACACAAAAGTATGTATTAATTTGTGTATGCAGGACACAGACAAACATTCAAGACACTTGAACGCATCATGACAATGTCCATAAACCACGTCACTTTGTATCACGTGACCCTAAATCGTTTTACTCTCACCGTATAAACTTAAAATGTGAATCGAGAGTTTGAAAACGTTGAAAAATCATAATAATACATTAATTTGTTTAGCGCTTTCATATCTAATCTAGTCAAAACCAAACCGTTACTTAGAAAACAACATAATGGCTACAAAGTAGTGTAAAACGTCACCTTTAAGCTAACTCCATGCTAACAGCAGCATCCGTTTGAAAGAAGAAAGCAATAATACGAAGATAAAAGACATATTTACCTCTTCAATAAGCAGCCGGACGACGTGCGACGGCAAAATATTAAAACTCTCAATATTAGAATCCCAAATAATTGAAAATATTGCCCCAAACTACGAAATCTTGCATAGAGGACACCAGGCCACACCGGAAGCGTTCTTCTTCTTCACTTTCCGGAAATTTTGTCTTTCAAGTTGGTACTTGCGCCCCCATGCGGATACAAACTGGATAACAATGGACAAAAAGAGAAAATGTACTTAACTTTATCGTATTTAAACTATAACTTTATTTAAATCCACATGCCACATTTGAATATGTGTACGACTTCTACGAGCTTCTTGACTACACACTTTTATTATATCTCCCTCTAGTGGTGAAAAAAAGAACTGCCGGTATTAGTCTACATGATAAGGTGTGACAACAGGAAGTTAAAGGTGCTCGTGTTGCATGATTGGCAGATGATGTGATCCACTTGGAGCTAACAGCTGGTCTCCCAGCATCAGCACGCGGAGCAGGAACAGTCCAGACTGCAGTCGTCATGACAACAGAAACGGTAGTCATAGTAACAGTAGTAGTCCCATATCTCCCCTCCGGTCCAAAGCTGCATCTTGCACTCCTGTCTGTCACTTGATGGTTGTGAACGCTACTTCCTGTCACGCAGTTTGTGGAGCAAACTCAGCAACTCTTTTTCTTCTGTGGATGTTTTTAAGCCGTGAGGACGTACTCGGAACTAACTAAGTGTGGGACCGATGAAGATGATGGCGAGCGGCGCAGAGAAGGAGCAAGAGGAGGAAGATAGGAGGAAGAGGAGGAGGCCGCTCAGACTCCTGGTGCCTGTGAGTGACACATGACAACTGTTTTAAAACTCCGCAAGGTTCCGAGTGGCTAGATGTTGACTCGGCTGTTTACTACACGGCATTCCCGGGAACTAAAGAGGCGTGGTCTTGTTAGATCGGATAGGTCACATGTCATATTTGGTGGGAAGCGCTGGTGTGTGTGTTCTTTTGGTGACAACATCAACATGCTGACTCCGTGAGAACAAACATGTCAGAGTTCAAAGGTCATACTTACCAGGTCGGAAATGGTAAACACCATCAGCACCTGTGCCACCATCAACAACATAATCTGCCCTCCATCTTGTCTGACAGGCGACTGTTTGTTGTGCAGTCAATGCGCTCTTATCTCATCTTTTTGACCCTGAAAGCGTCAAATATGTCAGGAGCCCTCCTCCGTACATGGTTGGGGTCGCTCACAGCCGGTTTTGACATCGCTGATGAACTTTTTTAACTTGAATGCGTACGCCGGACTTAAACAAAACACATGCAAACACACATTGTGGTAGCAGCTTGCGTGGGATTGGGTCTGGTGGACCAATCAGATGAAGATGGTGAGAGAGAAGTGAGAGTGAGATGAAGAGAGATGAACACTCGACAGCAGACTGACAACAAGAAGGTAACCTTTTTTTTTACATCATCAGTTAAGACTTTCGATTCCCTTTAGTTGACTTTCTAGGCTCTCATGGTATCTTCTCATATTGTGGTATCATTGACTATAGACTCATGTTATCATTAAATATCATTTAACAAGAAAACTACAAAAAATACCATAATTTTACAAAAAAAATTAAGTCAAAATATTTTTTAAAAAAAGTAGTAACCTATTGAGAAAAAGTGGTAATTTTCCGAGAATAATGAATTACCAAAAAAAATACACTAAAATATTAAATAAATACATAATTTATTTAAATATAATGAAAAACAAAGAATAAAATTCTAATTTTAACACCAGATGTGGAAAAATATATAATGTTATGACAATAAAGTCTAAAAATATTAAAAAGAAAATATATTCCAGCGCGCAGGCCTCACAGTTAGGAGACCCGAGTTCGATTCCACATTCGGCGATCTCTGTGTGGAGTTTGCATGTTCTCCAAAAACATGCTAGGTTAATTAGCAACTCCAAATTGTCCATAGGTATGAATGTGAGTGTGAATGGTTGTTTGTCTATATGTGCCCTGTGATTGGCTGGCTGGCGACCAGTCCAGGGTGTACCCCGCCTCTCGCATGAAGACAGCTGGGATAGGCTCCAGCACCCCCTGTGTGACCTTTGTGAGGATAAGTGGTAGAAAATGAATGAATGAATGACCAAAAGACGGATGTCGCGGACTGACCCTGCCACAAAAACGTCCATTTTGTTGTCGTGATACACCAAGCACGCGTGACCTTTCACCTTTGGATGTTGACATGACACTCCTAAATTCCTTTGTAGGATCTCAGCGTGTTTGGAATGTCTTTCCTGGACGAGAGGGATAAAGTCCTGAAGGTAAAAGTACTTTTAACAATGATGTCATTAATTAGCTGGTCATGTGATCAGGTTGTGTCATGTCCTTTCGGCCTTCAGGGGGACCCCAGCCCCACCAGGAGCCTCTTCCATCGGGTTAGCAGACCCAGCAGTCCTCGCTCGGCTCCGGCAGCAAGCTCCGCCTCCAGGACGAGTCCCACCTCAGCGAAAAGCAGCTTCCCCTTCCAGGCTGCAGAGTCTCCGCCCAAACCTCTACGCAGGTGACCACATATGTGATTGACAGCTGACGGCATCATGAAATATCCTGAAAAATTATGTTTGTGTTAGGTTGAGCTTCAGTGGGATCTTCAGGTCAGCCTCCAGGGAATCAAACCAGCAAACATCTCCCTCCCCTATTAGTATGAAACTGTTCTCACGCAACAAGAGGAGCAAGGCTAGAGGTGTGTGTTTGAAGCCGATAGTCATGTGACCACTCACATTTATTTCCAATCTTTTCCTCCATCCATTCCCAACCAGCCTACACCATCTCCTCCCCGCCTCCTCCTCCTGCTCCGTCTCCCCCTGCTTTCCACCTGGAGACGTACCTGACGGAACCGAGGCGTCCGGAAACCAGGAGGCTGCGTTCCTTCTCTTCACCTCCTGACACCGGGAAACACTTCTCCTCCTCTTGTCGGCTGCCATCAACAGTTCAGGTGTGAAAGCTACACTTTAAAATGGCGAATTTGTGACATATACAGTAAGTCTGTCTCTTTTATTGTGAAAACCGGATATAACATATATGTTTGTTTACGCTCTTATTGCGAAACCCGGATGTAGTCAATGTTAGGTCGTATACCTTGACTCCACCTGACACGGAGCCACGATCTTTACCGACAAGTGACGAGGCGTTTAGCGGCATATCAGCTCCACTGAGCCGGGTGGAGAGTGAAGATGGAGCCGTGAGCTTTTTTTTTTAAACCGTCATTACATCTTTTAAAGCAAACGTTGACGTAAGAGGTCTGAAAAGAAGATACATAGAGAGAAAATGAACGACGACTGTGAGGTTGGTTGCTAGCTAACGTCACTTTATCAGTGATGACTCGCATGCTAAATAGTAGCATTCCTCTTATGTAATGCTATTATGATATTATTCATAAGAAGGAAATGTTGCCAGTATAACGTCACAGTGCATAAGATCGAGTTAAAAAAAAAAAAAAAGAGCAAGACTTGATTTAATCAGTGGATGCTGACATCCTAGCAGCACCGGAAGATCACAGCACTTCCCAAACATCCAATCTGCTAGCGCATCTGATGTTGTTCCTATTCTTTTCATAGCCAACAACTTATGTCGAATCAAAATGTAAACTAAAAATGTTAATACTCAAGCAGGTGGAGGTTTCCGGTGAGTCAGAGCGCCGCCCTCCAGATGGCGACGATGGCGGTAAGATTGGTCATCGAATATGTAGCTAATTTATCAACATGTCTATGAAAGCGTGCGTGTGTGTGTTCTCAGCGTGTGCCGACTCCGAGAGGGACATCTATATGCGCTTCATGAAGTGTCACAAGTGTTATGACATCATACCCACCAGCTCCAAACTGGTCGTCTTTGACACCACGCTACAGGTGACACCTGCCACTCACGTTGACACCAGACTGACTTAACAGGTTGGTGACGCGTGACAGACCTGTCACTGATACATGACTGACACTTGGGGGACACTTGACAGGTACATGACTGACACGTAACTGATGGATGACTGACATGTGATTGGCAGATGAGTGACACTTGACAGGTACATGACTGACACATAACTGACCGATGACTGATGGATGACTGACACATGATTGGCAGATGAGTGACACTTGACAGGTACATGACTGACACATAACTGACCAATGGCTGACACACGATTGGCGGATGAGTGACACTTGACTGACTTGTAACTGGCGGATGACTGACACGTGATTGGCGGATGAGTGACACTTGACAGGTGCATGACTGACACGTAACTGATGGATTACTGATGGATGACTGACACGTGATTGACGGATGAGTGACACTTGACAGGTACATGACTGACACGTAACTGATGGATGACTGACACGTGATTGACGGATGAGTGACACTTGACAGGTACATGACTGACACGTAACTGATGGATGACTGACACGTGATTGACGGATGAGTGACACTTGACAGGTACATGACTGACACGTAACTGATGGATGACTGACACATGATTGACAGATGAGTGACATTTGACAGGTACATGACTGACACGTAACTGACTGATGACTGACATGTGATTGGCGGATGAGTGACACTTGACCGGTACATGACTGACAGGTCACTGATGGATGACTGACACATGCTTGGCGGATGAGTGACACTTGACAGGCACATAACTGGCTGATGACTGACAGGTCACTGATGGATGACTGACATGTGATTGGCGGATGAGTGACACTTGACAGGTACATGTCTGACACGTAACTGACCGATGACTGACAGGTCACTGATGGATGACT